>NC_090446.1:304877487-305180518 GCF_031143425.1 Pleurodeles waltl
GTCATAATAGGGAGACAGAAATACCGCCGGCAATGGCAGTATTCTGTCTCCCGTGACCTCGGCGGTCTTTTGAAAAGACCGCCGAGGTCGTAATGACCCCCATAATGTCCATAACTGCTCACATGGAACTCATTTCGTACAAATATTGAATGAAGAAGCAAATTAACTGTAGTATGACAATATAACAAAACATAATTGGCGATCACCAGTCAAAAAGTGAATTTATTCACCTTATAAATCACACCTTAAAATGAATATTGAAACACTACAAGCACAAAGTGATCCCCAAGTGAGCAATAACCATAACCAAGCAAAAAGGTGAGAAAATGAGTGAATATCAAAGGTATATTGATAAGCAAATATCCATATAATTCAGTCTTATTTCACAAAAAACACTATTGTTTATTCACAAAATGTTGGTAATTGTCAAAGGTCTGTTTGCATACTGTCAATGGCGTTTTGACCCTGTAAGGGATATAAGAGTCTCATCAGGATTCCATAGTTTCTCCATGGGGAATGGGGAGGGAAATCATTGTATGTTAGCTTTCTCATTGGTAGAGGTGGCCGCTGGCATCTCTGAAAGCCTAAATTCAAAATCATATGGCCTGGATGGGGTTCCTTTCAACCTCATTAAGTGTAAATTGGAACTCTGGGCCCCCTCCTAACCAATGTATTTAACAACTTGACCACTAGCAACTCCCCAAGGTTTTGGTACAGTTTAACCATTGTGTCCATTTTTAAGAAGGGTAAGAAGTAGATACCCAGGAGTTACCATCCCATATCCCTGACTGAGTCTGTTGTAAAATCATTGGCAGGGTTATATTTAATCGGATCCAGGAATGGACCAGGGTGCATAACATACTTCATCACAGTCAATACGATATTATGGAGCGGCTGGGCACATTGGAGCAGTCCCTGAACCTATACCACATTGTGAGGTAGTAAATCAATGCTAAGCGCTGCCCTCTGTACCTCTATTCACAGATCTTTCTACCACCTTTGATTGTGTGAACCGTACAAAACTGTGGTGGATGCTGTTGAACATGGGTCTCGATATTACATTTGTACACCGCTTGAACACACTCCATGAGAACTTGGGGTCAAGGGTATGTTGTGGACCAGAGGGTGAGCTTACTAATGCTTTTAGCCTTGAAAGGCGAGTTCATCAAGGGTGTATGCTAATGCTCCTGCTGTTCATTCTTTATATAAATGCTTTGACCCCTTTCTTACTGGCTGCTATGAAGCAAATACCGAAGATAGGTAGGGTGGCCATTCTTGCTTTATTATGTGAAGATGATGTGGTCCTTTTGGCCTGCACTCTTATTGCAGGATTCCTTTGTCACATTCATGGCAAATGTGGATTTGGATGTGGTGGGCCACGTCTACATGCTGTGCCTAGCTTCCCCTCTTTAGCTGTAGTGTTTGATAGCTTAGAGTAATGGGGCACCCACATTTCAGCTAGCACCTTAAATTTATCAAGGCAGCAGGTGTCCTTTTGAGTCTCCCCTGACCATACGGCGTGAAGCCTTGGCTCCCCTTGCCTCTGTTAACAGCACTCAGTGTATTTCCACAGCACGTTATGACGCAGGAGTATGGGGCTACACTCACATCAAAGCTATTCAGCAGGAGGAGAATCATATTTGTAAACATATGTTGAACTAACCTCCTTCTGCCTTGCATATCAATTTGGACCAATCCCGAGGTAGATCTAAATAAGGACAAATGGGCCATCAAGCAACTCTCCACCAATAAAAGGTTGACATCCAGTAAGAATTCAGAAAGTAGTAAAATTACTTCATACAATTGTATAACCCTGAAACCCACCTTAGTGTGGATCCCTACCTTATTTGAAAAATGGGTAGCTGGGATAGGTCACTTTTATTTCATTTCAGGGCTGGCAGTGCCCATCATCTGCTTTGCTTTACCTTGTGTTTTGCCAAGGATGATTATTGTGGTGCCTGCCCGTGTGACCACTCTTCAACAGACCTTGCTCCATTTCAATTTTTTTTGTAAATTTTATTCATTTTACATTAGGCAGGTATTGTTGCAATTTCTTTAAAAGTGTGGTTTTGTGTGATGAAGGATGGCTTTGAGATTTTTGCAAATGTTGAGTACAGAGGTATCCTGCTTTCAGGTGGGTATGATCCTGAAGACCGCTGCTCATTGTAGGAAAAGTATGAGTAACTGATTCCTCCAAGAAGTGAACTTTTGCTTCGTCACATGGACTACTTAATTCCCTGTCCATCGGCACGGACCATGGATTACATTGTATTTATTATCTCGTGTGTTTTTTTAATCTACTTTAAGTGCATGCTTCATGAGGTTGTTTGTATATACCATCTTTTTACTATGGTGTATTTTATTCTGCTTTTATGCACACATATGGAATGCAAATAAAGTCTTTGAACTGAACTGAAAGAAAGACTTGCTTAGGTCTGCCTGTCAGTAATCAGTTGCTGTCAGAAATAGAGGGCAAAAGACAAATTTGCAGTCTTTAGCAACGGTTGTCCTGCTTAGATCGGTAGCTAGGACGTCACAAGGCAAGAATACTTCACCATGGGACTCCAACTGGTGCCAGGCCTTACTTGGACCCACAACCATAGTCAATATCAGGAACCTTGGAATATTTATTGATAGCAAACAGATATGACCATGCAAGTCAACTTCATACCTGAGGATGCTGAGGAAGATGTTTAAATGGCTCCCAAGCAAAGCTAGAAAAACTGTTACTCATGCCTAGTCACCAAGAGGATGGACCATGGGAACACCCCATATGCAGGGATTACCAAGCAACTTACTAGAAGACTACAGACCATCCCGAACTGAGCAGCCAGACCCATTCTAAATCTCCCACATACAACTTGTAGGAAAGTACCATCTTACCTGGCATGTTACCCCCATATTTCACTGTATATATGTTGTTTTAGTTGTATGTGTTACTGGGACCCTGCCAGCCAGGGCCCCAGTGCTCATAAGTGTGCCCTGTATGTGTTCCCTGTGTGATGACTAACTGTCTCACTGAGGCTCTGCTAACCAGAACCTCAGTGGTTATGCTCTCTCTTTGCTTTCCAAATTGTTACTAACAGGCTAGTGACCAATTTCACCAATTCACATTGGCATACTGGAACACCCTTATAATTCCCTAGTATATGGTACTGAGGTACCCAGGGTATTGGGGTTCCAGGAGATCCCTATGGGCTGCAGCATTTCTTTTGCCACCCATAGGGAGCTCTGACAATTCTTACACAGGCCTGCCACTGCAGCCTGAGTGAAATAACGTCCACATTATTTCACAGCCATTTACCACTGCACTTAAGTAACTTATAAGTCACCTATATGTCTAAACTTTACCTGGTAAAGGTTGGGTCCTAAGTTACTTAGTGTGTGGGAACCCTGGCACTAGCCAAGGTGCCCCCACTCGTTTAGGGCAAATTCCCCGGAGTTTGTGAGTGCGGGGACACCATTACACGCGTGCACTGTACATAGGTTACTACCTATGTATAGCGTCACAATGGTAACTCCGAACATGGCCATGTAACATGTCTAAGATCATGGAATTGTCACCCCAATGCCATTCTGGCATTGGGGTGACAATTCCATGATCCCCGAGTTTCTAGCACAGACCCGGGTACTGCCAAACTACCTTTCCCGGGGTTTTACTGCAGCTGCTGCTGCTGCCAACCCCCCAGACAGGTTTCTGCCCTCCTGGGGTCCAGCCAGGCTTGGCCCAGGAAGGCAGAACAAAGGACTTCCTCAGAGAGAGGTTGTTACACCCTCTCCCTCTGGAAAAAGGTGTCAGGGCTGGGGAGGAGTAGCCTCCCCTAGCCTTTGGAAATGCTTTGATGGGCACAGATGGTGCCCATCTCTGCATAAGCCAGTCTACACCGGTTCAGGGATCCCCCAGCCCTGCTCTGACGCGAAACTGGACAAAGGAAAGGGGAGTGACCACTCCCCTGACCTGCACCTCCCAGGGGAGGTGCCCAGAGCTCCTCCAGTGTGCTCCAGACCTCTGCCATCTTGGAAACAGAGGTGCTGCTGGCACACTGGACTGCTCTGAGTGCCAGTACCAGCAGGTGACATCAGAGACCCCTTCTGATAGGCTCTTACCTGTGTTGCTAGCCTATCCTCCTTCCTAGGTAGCCAAACCTTCTTTTCTGGCTATTTAGGGTCTCTGCTTTGGGGAGTTCTTTAGATAACAAATGCAAGAGCTCATCAGAGTTCCTCTGCATTTCTCTCTTCACCTTTTGCCAAGGAATCGACCGCTGATTGCTCAGGACGCCTGCAAAACCGCAACAAAGTAGCAAAGACGACTACTGCAACCTTGTATCGCTGATCCTGCCGCCTTCTCGACTGTTTTCCTGGTGGTGCATGCTGTGGGGGTAGTCTGCCTCCTCTCTGCACTAGAAGCTCCGAAGAAATCTCCCGTGGGACGACGGAATCCTCTCCCTGGAACCGCAGGCACCAAAAGAACTGCATCACCGGTCCTCTGGGTCCCCTCTCAGCACAACGAGCGTGGTCCCTGGAAGTCAGCAACTCTGTCCAAGTGACTCCCACAGTCTAGTGACTCTTCAGTCCAAGTTTGGTGGAGGTAAGTCCTTGCCTCCCCACGCTAGACTGCATTGCTGGGTACAGCGTGATTTGCAGCTGCTCCGGCACCTGTGCACTCTTCCAGGATTTCCTTTGTGCACAGCCAAGCCTGGGTCCCCGACACTCTAACCTGCAGTGCACAACCTCCTGAGTTGTCCTCCGGCATCGTGGGATCTCCTTTTGTGACTTCGGGTGAGCTCCGGTTCACTTCTCTTCATAGTGCCTGTTTTGGCACTTCTGCGGGTGCTGCTTGCTTCTGTGAGGGCTCCCTATCTTGCTGGGTGCCCCCTCTGTCTCGACACGCAATTGGGGACATCCTGGTCCCTCCTGGGCCACAGCAGCATCCAAAAACCCTAACCGTGATCCTTGCAGCTAGCAAGGCTTGTTTGCGGTCTTTCTGCGTGGGAATACCTCTGCAAGCTTCTTCACGACGTGGGACATCCATCCTCCAAAGGGGAAGTTCCTAGTCCTCTTCGTTCTTGCAGAATCCACAGCTTCTACCATCCGGTGGCAGCTTCTTTGCATCCTCAGCTGGCATTTCCTGGGCATCTGCCCAATCTCGACTTTGTCGCGGCTCTTGGACTTGGTCCCCTTGTTCCACAGGTACTCTCGTCCGGAAATCCACCTTTGTTGCATTGCTGGTGTTGGTATTCCTTGCAGAATTCCCCTATCACGACTTCTGTGCTCTCTGGGGAATATAGGTGCACTTTACACCTACTTTTCAGGGTCTTGGGGTGGGCTATTTTTCTAACCCTCACTGTTTTCTTACAGTCCCAGCGACCCTCTACAAGCTCACATAGGTTTGGGGTCCATTCGTGGTTCACATTCCACTTTTGGAGTATATGGTTTGTGTTGCCCCTAAACCTATGTGCTCTAATTGCAATCTATTGTGACTATACATTGCTTGCATTACTTCCTTTTGCTATTACTGCATATTTTTGGTATTGTGTACATATATCTTGTGTATATTTGCTATCCTCATACTGAGGGTACTCACTGAGATACTTTTGGCATATTGTCATAAAAATAAAGTACCTTTATTTTTAGTATATCGGTGTATTGTGTTTTCTTATGATATTGTGCATATGACACCAGTGGTATAGTAGGAGCTTTGCATGTCTCCTAGTTCAGCCTAAGCTGCTCAGCTATAGCTACCTTCTATCAGCCTAAGCTGCTAGAAACACCTCTTCTACACTAATAAGGGATAACTGAACCTGGTACAGAGTGTAAGTACCCCTTGGTACCCACTACAAACCAGGCCAGCCTCCTACACAACTCACATCACACCACTCTTCAGGGAACTACACTGGCTTCCACTGCACAAATGTGCTCAATTCCACTTTCTCACTCCCATATTCGAGGCACTACCTACTTCAGGCACCACCTACCTGAACAGGCACATCTCCTTCCACCAACCACAGAGACATCTCGTCTTTGCAGGAATCCTATTTGAACACATCCCATGCATGCACTAACCAGATCAGGAGGATGGGCCTTTTCTCACATCACCCTTTGATCATGGAAAGGCTACCCACTCCACATCAGAGCCTCCTCCTTTCTTTCTGAATTCCGCAAGAGGCTGAAACCTGGCTTTTCATTTAACCTACCTACCATAGAAGGGGCTAGGCACACACGTTTGCTTACCAGGAGGATACTCTTGTGGTTAATAATGGGCTGTACGAATACCTGTCCCATAAAAGAAATGCATACCTATGCTTCAGGCTGCACAAGCAATATAAGGACAATATAAAGACTGCAGCTGTTTTTCACACATGTGCACCATGTATTTTTCATTATTTTGCCTGCAAGTTCTACTCAATGACTGGCACTGGTAGGCTTTATTCCCTGAAGACCACCGAGATGCTAACCACTAACTCCTGTACTTGTAGAGTGTTTAGGAGGAGGCTTTCCTCTCATGAGTTCCCCTACATGGGCTTGAAGAAGTACTCATTCTGGACTGGCAGTTGTCAGATGTCCAATTGGTGACAATGTCAGATTCTGGTGTGCAGTCTTTTCACAGCACCCTAAAGATAAGATCTAGTGATTGCCCCAAATGGCACCACACCATCTCCTTTAGTTTGATATACCACACCCCATCTCGAGTGTGCAGTAACAATGTGTTAGTAAATGCTTGACCACTTGCCAAAAGGGTTGTGTGTCTGCTTTGTGAAGTCTGTTCTCCAGTGGGCCAGGCATATTTTTCTTCCCCTGGTCACCATCTGTCTGTACTTCCATGCACATAAATTGTATTTTCTGGGTGAGATGCCTGGTTCCTGCCCTGGCAGCAAACACCCTTTTGATTTTGGCTACTTTCTCTCTTTAATGGGCTGCCCAGACTTTCAAAGCAAGTGGACTGGTGATTGTAAACTGGACCCCTTGCCTCACTGTCCTTCCTAGATAAGTCATGGAGCTATCCAATTAGTAAAGAGAAGAGCTATCCCTCAATAGAGATGTCTGCAGTCTCGGATGAAGCTTACTAGATGTTTGACGGCATGCTGCCTTTTCACCTGAAGCTGAGAACAAACCAGTGTAATATCTGTCTGGGGCCCAGCCAGAGATACGTCCTCTGGAGTGCTTCGAATGTAGCACATATATCTTCAGAACTTTCAACAGCCACCTAGCATCTAACTACTGACCTCCTGGGCATATTTCAGCATCATCACAGAAGACTTCCACAATCATCCACAACAATAACCAAGTACAGATGATTGAGTCCAGTAGTAGAGATCCTGCAAAATCCAAGAACATTGTATTAACTCGAAAAGTGGGACATCAGCGTCTCTCTCTCTCTCTCTCTCTAAGGCTGCTCTCAGGGCCTGATTTATACTTTTTTAGCGCCACATTTGAGTCATTTTTTTGATGCAAAAGCAGCGCAAACTTACAAAATTCAATTATATTTTGTACGTTTGCGCCACTTTTGCGTCAAAAAAATGACCACAATGCGGTGCTAAAAAAGTATAAATCAGTGTAGTGGCAAGTATGAAGGATGCAAGGGAGCCGGATTTCATGTTAATATCTTTTATTCTTGCCACAAGAAATAAGGCCCATGAGGAGCCGGCCGGCCGCAACACCGCGCTTTGTTCGCGCCTCTGCCTTTCCGCCGCGCCGCCCCCCGACGTCACGACCGTCCTCGCTACGGATTGGTCGTGGCGTCATGAGGCGCCTAAACATAGAAGACAGACCAGTTCTGTCCCTGCGGCCTCGTACGTTAACTCACGTACGACATCTCCCTTTTCAACAGAACAAGAAAACTTAAGGAACTTCACCTCATAACAAAATCTTCGACCCTCTTGGGGGCTCGGATACGCCTAATTGGCCTGCTCGGAGTAACATACTGAAGTGAATTCGCCTTGACGGCGCACGCACCCTCTCGGCTTGACACCATTACATTGTGACTGTCGCTCTCCACAGATTCGGGCCTGCAACCATTCTGTCCTGAGGCATCCGTCAAGCCACGCCATGCCTTCTCGCATCGCTCTGCACTCCCCTGTCCACTTATTCCTCGCCTGGAAGGCGTATTCGCACATTCCTCCTCATCAATGACTACATCCCTGGCTTCGTGAGTTTGCCACTCGTCAACATCATCCGTGCATTCGGCCCCATCCACACGGACATCTTTCATGATGATTTTCTCTTGACCAGCCTTGAGCCTAACTATGTCGTCCTTGCTCAGCCACCCCGCTCCTTCCAGACAGACTGCCCCTCTTGTCACTACTTGCACACGCACCGGGGTTTGAAACACAGACTCCCCCTTCATCACCCTGTTGGGTTTCTTCACCAATACCCAATCCCCTTGCGCTATATTTTTAGTTTTGGCTCTATTCGCCATGTCAGCGTACCGCTTATTGTTTTCCTGTTTGGCCACTATTCTTGCTTTGACTCTCAACCTCTCATCAGATTCTGCCTCAATTTCCCGGTTCATGTCATACCACTTATTGAATTTGGGGGTAAGCTCACTCATGCATCTTCTCCCTCTCATCAAATAAAATGGAGTGTGTCCAGTAACCTCACTGGGCGTGTTGTGGAAAGTGTGCACCTTGTCCGCCAGAAACGCTTTCACATTCATGTTGGAAGCGATCGCCTGTTGCACGCCCTCTTTGAGGAATCTATTCATACGCTCAACCTGCCCATTGCTCTTCGGGCTGTACAGCGGGGTCTTCTCCTGCTTAATCCCCAACCTGGACAGAAAATCCGTCATCTGCCTGGACACTAGCTGGGTGCCGTTGTCCGACACCATGATCTTCGGCTGTCCCTCAATCGCGAAAATTTTCGTCAATGCCTTGATCACTCGTTCAGTGGTAACTTCCCTGACGAACTTGTAGTGAATCCATTTGGAGAAGTAATCCGTAAGGACGATGAGATGTCTACACTCGTCAGGTAGCATTGTAAATGGGCCCGCAAAATCAATGGCAATCTTGTTCCACGGGCCAGCAGGAATGTCCATCAGCTGCAACTCTCCTTTTGTCGTCTTCCAGTGCTTATCGGCCCTTAAGCACGGTCCACACCGATCAATGAATCTGCTGACATCGCTGCACATCCCTGGCCACCAGTAGTGCTGCTTGAGGAGATTCTTTGTAGCGGTATTGCCCGGGTGGCCCTTATGGGCAATCCTGATTAGCTTGTCTCTTAAACTTTCCGGAGGTACAAACAGCTCGTGTCTCTTCACAAAGCCGCCTTCGATGGTGAGTTCGGAACTAATCTGTTGGAAACTTCTGAGTGCCCCGTGCAAGTTCCGGATAGGGGGCCAATGAGCCTTCATGTGGTCCATCACCCTCCGCATAGTCACGTCCTTCTCCTGAGCCGTCAACCATTCTTCCTCTGATATGGATCCCTCGCACATGGCTGTTGCGTCAACCATTGCCACAACGCACTCCGTGTCGTCCAGGGAATCATTCTCCTCATCCGGGATCGGTATGCGAGATAGGCAATCCGCCCTGCAGTTGAGACCCCCTTTGATGTGTCTGACGGTGAAGTGATATTCTTGCAACTTAGACAGTAGACGTAGGAGCCTCGAGCTGGCTTTGCCATTGCCACGTCCTTCACCGTTCATCATGTATATCAAGGGTTTGTGGTCGGTGACTAATTCGAACTCCCTGCCCCACAAATAATTTCTCAGTTTCTCCACGGCCCAGACGCACGCGAGCGTCTCCCGCTCGATGGTGCTGTAGTGCCCCTCTGCTTCGCTCAATGACCGCGATATAAATGCAACAGTGTTCTCCTTCTTCCCTTGGAATTGGCAAAACACTGCACCGATTCCCTTGGCACTAGCGTCAACCGTGATTACATTCCGGAGGTCCTTGTTGTACGGTCGTAATACTGGGGCCGCGGCGATTGCCTGTTTGACGGATTCGAAGGTAGTGCTTTGTTCCTGTGTCCACGTATATTTTTCGTTCTTCCGTAGCAGTTTCCTTAGAGGCTCCACAGTGGTTGCGTATCCTTGCATGAACTTGGAATAGTATTCGCTGAGTCCCAGGAACGATCGCAAGGCGTCTTTGTCTCCTGGGCAAGGGGCATCTCGTATGGCCCTCACTAAATCATCTTTCGGCGCAATGCCATTTGGGGTAAGCACATGCCCTAAATATTCTATCTTGCCTTCCATGAATTTGCACTTGTCTTTGGAGACTGTCATCCCCCTTTTTTGTAGCACCTCCAACACTCTGCGCAGCAGTTCCAAGTGCCCCTTCTCGTCTTCCGTGTGTATCAGAATGTCGTCCTGAAATGCTTCAACCCCCTTCATATCGCAGAAGAGGAGGTCCATTAGCTTTTGAAAGACGCCCGAGGCCGATGCAAGGCCGAATGGAAGACGGATGTACCTGTATGCTCCAAACGGGGTAATAAAGGTGGTAAGTTCCTTGGATTCCTCCGTGAGACATACCTGGTGGTATGCAGACTTCAGGTCTATCAGGGTGAAAAACTTCGATCCTGCTGTGGCCGACAATATCTCCTGAATGTTGGGCAGAGGATGGCAGTTCACCAGGATATTTCTGTTCAGTGATCGCAGGTCTACACACAACCGAATGTCCCCTGTCCTCTTCTTCTTGGACACCACGATTGCGGACACCCATTCTGATGCACCTGCTTCCTCTATTACTCCTTCCCTTTTCAGCTTATCAAGAACAGCCTTAAGCTCCCCCCTTACAGAAAGAGGAATCGTTCTGACTTTGTGCTTAATTGGTAGGGCACCCTTTTTTAACCGTATAGCATGCACAAATCCTCTTACACACCCAACCTTGTTTTCAAAAACGGAGTCAAACATTTTGAGGACCTCAGCTAATCCATCATGTAAATCATCAGGCTGCACATAATTGACCCAGTCATCTCTCAGAACTATGGGATCTTCTGCCCCAGGGACTAGCATCACACCTAGCTTCGCCAGGTCCTTCCATCCCACAAGGCTCCTCCCATTTTCAGCCACATATATCTTTGTTCTCACAGTGCGCCCTCGAAAGGTGAGGGAGTCCCAGAAGTAACCTTTCATCACTATGTCGTGTTCCCCGAAGGCCTTTGGACTCACATCCGTCTCATGCAGTCGTACATCTTGCCATTTCGAATCAAATGTCCTATCAGAGATCAGGGTAAGGGGGGAACCAGAATCAGCCGTAAATGGCAATTTTATCACACCAATCATGACGGAGCCAATGGGACCCTTCACTCTACCGTCCTCACCATCAATGGACAACACAATGTCCGCATCCGCATCAGTGGCACTCTCGCTTACCGAGCTCACTTTCATGCCCGTATTATATTTTTTTGCTTTACATACTGCCGCAAAGTGGCCCAACTTCCTGCATTTAGAACAGCTTTTGTGCACGGCAGGGGAGCCGGATTTCATGTTAATATCTTTTATTCTTGCCACAAGAAATGAGGCCCACGAGGAGCCGGCCGGCCGCAACACCGCGCTTTGTTCGCGCCTCTGCCTTTCCGCCGCGCCGCCCCCTGACGTCACGACCGTCCTCGCTACGGATTGGTCGTGGCGTCATGAGGCGCCTAAACATAGAAGACAGACCAGTTCTGTCCCTGCGGCCTCGTACGTTAACTCACGTACGACAATCAGGCCCTTCGGTCCATATTTATACTTTTTTGCGCCGCGTTTGCTTCATTTTCTGACCCAAAAACGGTGCAAACTTACAAAATACAACCGTATTTTGTAAGTTAGCGCCTCTTTTGAGTAAAAAAATGACGCAAACGCAAACAAAAAAAAAGTATAAATATGGTCCTTAGTGCGCACACACCGCCCACCTCGAAGTGTGCACAGCGCCCTGCCACCATAGGCTGCGGTTCAGCGCTAATTATTTAGTTGACCATGGAATGCGTCCGTAAATTGACAGATTGACATAGTGCATTGCATCGGCGCAGCATGCCCTCACCTCCCAGTGCCTTCAGGTCACGGTGACATATATCTGCAGCTGCATGGACGTGAAATACAATATGTTCGATTTTTAATGCAGCGGTGATAAATATGGCGCCGTTTGTAATGCTGCGAAAACAGCACGAAGTTTAAAAAAAAAACAGCTCCTTGAAAGACCCGGACTATAAATATTCAGTGACAAACAATTTACAGTGATAGTTCAAATAGAAAAGATACAAACATTCAAAAACATGTCCTCCTTCTCAGACATTCATTAGTACAAGGAGTTTTTGTGGACCCAGGAGAAAGAATATTCGAGAGCTGATTTGCATAATGCCGCCTCTTTATAGAAGACGAATGAGAGAAATACACTTCAGAAGCACGACATGAAAGTGAGAGATATAATAGTGGATATAAAATAGGGTTTGATTAAGAATCCATGTCTGTTTTTAAGTGGCAAAATGTCTCACTGTGCGGACATTTCCCGGGAAAAGGAAAATTAAGGAGTGGGAACCGCACCACGTCAAGCGATGGTGTGGCTTCTGCTTTGACCTCGTTCCCTGTCCCGTGAGTATGCACCAATGTTAATAACCTACATTTCTCCTCAGCTGATCTCCCAATACAGTCCCCACAAGCCTGTCTGCCAGTACACCGCTTGTTGTTCCCATACTAAAGTCGACTCAGGGTACTAAAGTACAGCTGAGTCCGGAACCACAGCGGCAATTACGTTACAGTACACCCAATCACAACACTCTACCAACATACCATGTGTGTTTATTTTGACGAAGCTCGAGGCCCATTTTCTTGTTTCTCTTCTCTCCCCTGGCCTTTTAAGGAGTTCCGAGAGATATAGGGAGTTAAAATCAACACTTCAGTTTATTTAACAGTGCAACCTATTTGGTCACACATCAAATCTCAGGTTTGGAGACTTTGAGTTCAAAGATTTACTACAAATTTAAGGCCAAATTTATATAAATGAGTCTCAAAAATATACTATAAAAGAGTAGAATCCTCAAAAGGTGAAGTAAAGTGTTGAATCAGACTAAATCATACAAGCATAAGGCATACGAGAATCTCAGTTGCAGAAATACAGAAGATAGGAAATAGAAAAAAAGTTGCAATCCTTTTGCCCAATCATTTGAAAACTAATTTAATCTGAGTAATCCAACTAAGCTATAGGTGAGGCCTAATTACCTCTCAGGAAATATAGAAATGATAGGAATAATAGGAAATTGTCAGCATAACAGAAACCTCAGTAGAAGTTGTGATGGAGAGGTGTACATAGCATGAAGTCACTCAAAAATATATGGAATAGAGAGATCTCTACCTCTTTATGTCTCAATGAAATCTGCTCTCATCAGAGAGTAAAGGGGTCTGCTCACGTCTAGCTAAATGAATACCAATTTGAACCTTTGAAAATCCAGGTCATTAACACCAGTAGTTTTCCATCTCCATGAAGAATTGGAATTGGCAACTCCCTCCAAGTTCTCATCCCACAAGTCGAACATCAGTACGAACTTGAGAGCACCTAGGAGCATGGCACACAAATAGGAGTCTTCCTTCTATGGGCCCAATTTAGAGTTTGGCGGATGGGGGCTACTTCATCACAAATGTCGTGGATATCCTGTCCGCCAAATTACAATCCCATTATATCATAAGGTAATCATAATATGGTGGGCGGAATATCTGTCACATTTGTGACGGAGTAACTAGCCCACTAAACTCTAAATCAGGCCCTCAGTTCGTTAGCGCTCCCTTTGTCCTTACCAAAATATCCTCCCATATCCTACTATCTCAAATACACAATATGCCTTTCAATAACTATAGACTCAGATGTGTGCACCTGCAAATAAAGAATGTTGTCACAGCAGCAAACTTCATGTTGAAGGTTAGAGACACAGGGCCAGATGTAGGAAAGGTTTTGCACGTCGCAAACAGCGGACTTCGCTGTTTGCGACGTGCAAAACCCACATTGCGATGCCCAATTCCCGTTTTGCGAGTCGGTAACCTGGTTACCGACTCGCAAAACAGGACTGCGAGTCGCAATTGGGAAGAGGTGTTCCCCTTCCTAATTGCGAGTCGCAGCACCATGCTGCATTGCTTTGTGACCACAAACGCGGTCGCAAAGCAATCGCAGTTACCACCAGTGTCACACTGGTAGTAACCCATTCGCAAAAGCGAAGGGGTCCCCATGGGACCCCTTCCCCTTTGTGAATGGCATGGAATAAAAAAAATCAGAGCAGGCGGTGGTCCTATGGACCACTGTCTACTCTGAAAAAATGAAACAAAAACGTTTCATTTTATAATGAATCTCGTTTTCCTTTAAGGAAAACGGGCTGCATTGCAAAAAAAAAATAAACTTTATTTTAAAGCAGTCACAGACATGGTGGTCTGCTGTCACCAGCAGGCCACCATCCCTGTGAGTGCTGCGAGTCGCAATGGGGACGCAAATTGCGACCCACCTCATTAATATTAATGAGGTGGGCCTTTGCGACCCCCTTTCAAGTCGCAGATGGTGTCAGGGACACCATCCTGCATCCTGAATTGCGACTCGCAAATTGCGAGTCTCTCTGACTCGCAATTTGCGAGTCACAATTAAGGAATTTCCTACATCTGGCCCACAATCAATATATTAGGCCTTTAGTCAAGCTAATTTAGTATGATGCTTCAATGCAGGTTTGAAAGACATGATTATACATGCATCTTCAATTACTATCTAATCAACTTATAAATTATATGTAAATTGACCTTTATACCTTATTCAAAATACATGAGCATAAATGTGCACACATATTGAAATTCAGCATGTTAAAAACACCATTTGGACACTCGCATATATAGGTATTATTATTCTTCTACTGTAAATGCACATTCAACAATACATTGGATGCTCCATTTTATATTAGTAATAATAAAACACACAATCTATGCATTGTTGATTACTATTTTGTGTCACTCCTGCAGCACATAATAACACAGCCAAAGTTATGCATTCTCAATCAGCGTCATCCCCTCTGATGACAAACTAAGTCATCACAATCATGCTAAATCCCTCAAATGAGACAGATTAAAACATAGTCATTTTCATCAGCTTCTGTCTAGATTCTTCCAGATGCTTCAATGTTTACACTGATTATTTTTCATCTGAACATCCGCCCTCTTTCTTTTCTTTGCCTGCTCAACCCTCATCCTCCAAAAGATTTTCAACCCAAAGATCAGAACTATCACACTTGCAGCAATACCCAACAATGGCTTCAAAACAAACCCTACATCTCCATTTCCTATGTTTCCAAAAAGTCTGCATACAGTAGAAAATTAATTTCCAATAGCATCCCAGGATCCTGCTGCTTCTAACCCCTTTAAATCCTTAGTCAACCCTGGAATGCTCTGAATATAGTTCTCCAGTTCCTTACTTTTGTCTGGAATGTAAGTACGGCATTGCTGGACTCTTAGCACCTGGCCAACTCCACTCTCTTTTGCGAGAGGAAGGTCTAAAGCAATTCTGTGATGCAAAACCATAGATCTTATCGCTACCATCTCTGTATTCACAAGCAATTGGGAATTTGCTTTGCTGGTTGCCAATTTATCCACTATGGGGGGCTGCGTTCTAATCTTCAAATCATTCAGAATCACTCCTACAGGCAGAATCAATGTGCCAAACATTTCTGCTACAATTTCCCAGGCACTAACACCTCTTCTAGTTCTAGGTTTTGTAACTCAATCTGGGTCATTGAAATGCTCCAGATGGTAAATCTTTGGAGAAGCTATGACAAAATAACATGTACCATGCCTTCTATTGGGTAATTTAAAATAAGCATACTGCCCACAAATGTAATATTTTCCAGGAATCACACAATCCTTCCCATCTAAAAAGAATTAATTCTTTCCTCTGACATCAAAAAAATTATTCAAATTTGCTCTTTCCTACAGATAACTGGTCCTAAAAACTCTGATCAATGTGAATGCACATATTTCCCCTCCGCTGCAAATTTAGAGCTAATGCTGGTAGGTTTCCTTTCATCTGCTGTTCAATGTCCTATCTACTCCACCTATGGTGTTTTTTTTAAAGATCTTATTCAGATTCAGATTTGGACTCTAAATCTTTCTTTTTGCCCCCCACTAAATTTAAAAACGTCTTTTCCACATCAGTCATTGAAAAAGTCAAATGATATCTGTGTGAATATGCAGTGTCTAATAGTTTGAGAGGTACAAATAGTTTTCTGCTATTTCCTTTAAAATAAGGATTTTCATTCAGATGTTTGAACATAGGGACTTCTGAAAGGACCAAATCATAATTTGAAAAACAACATTATTGAAAACTACCCATTCTATAAAATATACTCAACAAACGACTACAAGGAACTCCATGTGTCAAAGGAATATGGTGATAAGTGATGGCCTCTGAAACGGAAGCAGGTAATGGCATAGAAACATAGCAATCCTTTGCATCCATAGTATCAATATATTCATAAAGCAACCTCAAATATGTGTTTGCAGAATAATCTCCTATAGAATCATCTACATGCAGAGGATTATTATCTAATCTATATAAACCACTAACTCTAGGACTCAGTGTTTGTGGGGGAACAGTAGACAATATCTAATTTGCTGCTGAAGGGGTAGGAGAAAATGTTCCTGTCAATAAAAAGATTAGTACTACAAGGATAACAAGCACACTTGCACCTAATATGTACCTATATCTGTGAGTTTGGTTAGCTTCTATGATTTTTCTAAAATTAGATCTTCAAATTGGAACACAGCAGCAACAGAGTATTCTCCGTCAATTCCACCTGTGTACATTGGCAATACAAAACCCAAGTAATGAACAACAATGAATATTTTACAAGGTGTTCGTGAGTCTTTCTTAGCCCCAC
The DNA here is from genome assembly GCF_031143425.1 of Pleurodeles waltl. Taxonomy (NCBI): domain Eukaryota; kingdom Metazoa; phylum Chordata; class Amphibia; order Caudata; family Salamandridae; genus Pleurodeles; species Pleurodeles waltl. Next base: position 304,894,297 of record NC_090446.1, read on the forward strand.
TCCTTGTTCTTCTAAAGGAAAACCTTTTGCTCCTTCACATATGCTTCGGGCCTCGGTAACTTTCTTAATTCCCTAACAAAGTCAATGGAAAGTCTCTAAAATATGCACAGTTCAAATTCACTAATAATGACATCCAGAATGAAATGTCTCAACCTACTCAGCAGCGCAGGAATCTCAAAATAGAATACAAGCACAATGTTCAGTTAAAGGAGGTTCAGTTGATCTACAGTGTGATCCAAAAACTCCCAGAATTTTCTCTCTCTTTCATCTGCAGCAAAGTATGTCCGTTTAGGTGAAGAGTACCTCCAACATGGTACTCTTGTTCTCTTTGACTTCCTCAATATCAGTTCTTCGTTCTCACTTTCACTTATAGCAGAGTTTGCAGTATCCTCAGGAATTCTCTGAGGAACATGCACAGGCAGATTCAACTTTTCTCTTTCTTGTCTTCTGGGTCAACGGTCTCTGGATTCCACTCACTTCCTCAGAATAGTAGGTCCTTCGTCAGGGTCTAATTCTGAAGTTGTCTCATTCACCGTGCAGAACGAGACCCTCCTGTTTCACTTTCAACTGTAGATCTCTCCAAGACCCCGCTCAGACCAACACTTGCTGTTTCAGATTCTGGGCCTGATTTAGAAGTCAGCAGATGGTTTACACCGTCACAATGGTGATGGATATCCCATCCACCATCACAACAATTACAGATATCCCCTCCGCCAAAATATAAATCCCATTATGTCCTATGGGATTTATATTTCGGCGGACGGGATATCCATCACCTTTGTGACCGAGTAACCCATCAGTCAAGTTCTAAAACAGTTTGCTCATCGACAGCTTGACTAACCTGCTCCTGTTGTCTCTCAGTCAACACTGGTACTTCTGGAGCAGGTGCTGTCACATTTAGGGGACACTCAACTTGGTGAGTATTGGAAGCATGGATCCAATTAGGGAGATCCTTACCTTTTACTGCTGTTGTGCTTGTAGCTGTGGTGGGCTTGATAAGGCACACATCAACAAGGCTTCAATCACATCTTCCTTACATGTTTCTTCATCAGGACCCCTTCACCGGGACTGAGGTCATGGCGCCGTTCCAGATGCGGAGGGGCTGTGGCTGCTCTGACCTGATGAGTCACAGAATGCACCATGTCAGCTAGCCTTTTACAGTAGTCAAGGACAATATCATCTGCAATTTTCAGAGGTGCATTTGCAGGAATAGCTGGCAATCACATAGCTCTGTTCATGATGATCTCATGGAAAGACAGTCTTGTCTTCTGATCAGGCACACTGCGAAGACTCATCAACAGAAGAGGCAAAGCATCAGGCTATTTCAAAGATGTTAAAGTACACACTTTTGCCTGTCTGGATTTCAGCATCCCATTCACCTGTTCAACAAGACCTGAAGCCTCAGGTCTTTAGCTGCAATGTAGTCTCTCTTCCACTTGCCATGCTGCGCACAGCAACCTCATGACCTCATCATTAAAATCAGTCCTTTGATCCGATTCCAGAGAAGTCAGAAAGCCAAACCTGGGTATCAATTCTCTCAACAACAGTTTTGCTACAGTGTGGCTGTCATTTCTTCTGGTCTGGTAAGCTTCAACACAATGCTAGAACATACATACAATCACCCGGACATATTTCTGCCAGTTAGAAACAGGCATCTCGATAAAATCCAACTGCATCCTATTAAAGGGTTCTCCTGATCTTCCTATATGACTTAGGCCCTCATTATAAACATGGCAGTCTGGGCTGCCATGCCGCCACCGGCATGGCGGCCCAGACCGCCATATAATATTCGTGGCAGAACTGCCACTTGTGTAACTCCATCACCGCCAGGCTTCTGCCGCCAGGCAGCCTGGCAATGGCAGAGTTACATATCTGACAGGGCAGCGCTGCAAGCAGCACTGCCCGCCGGATAATGTTCCTGATTCCACCAGCCTTTCCCTGGCGGTGTACCCCACCAGGGAAAGGCTGGCAGAATGGGTGCCTCGAGGCCCCCCTGGGGGCCCCTGCTCTGCCCATACACTTGGCATTTACGGGCAGTGACATGCGCGACGGGTGCTTCTGCACCTGCCACACAGCTACATTGACGCGGACTCCATATGGAGCCGGCGTCAATGTACAGGCCCTTCATTCAGCTGGGCCGGCTGAATGTACATAATGTGGCCGTCTGGGTCTTCTGCGCTCTGGCGGTCTTTTATTGACTGCCAGCGCCGAACACGGTGGGTTTTCTCGCTGAGTTCGTAATGAGGGCTTTAGTTTTCCTGCAGTTCTCTTCCCAACGTTGTTCTGCTGGCACACAACACATATGTGGCACAAAGATTCAACCATCAATCTGAATTTGGGATTAAACCATGCTTGCCTGAACAACATCACCATGGCATCTCTGCCAACATGAGGCGGATCATGGAAATGCCTAGTCATTGGCGGGAACAACCTATTCAGCAACACCGGCCTTCCATCCATTAAAACCCAAATGTCACCATCTCTCTTAACACAGCCTGCTCTGACCCAACTCTGCTGTTCGCCCTGGAGCCTTGTTATCTCTTCCCATGTTTCTGCAGTTGTTAACTAAAGTTTGTAGGTAGTCTCAACCATTCCTTTATTTGCATACTCTCCATTAAAAGTACAGAGAGTGTGTGCACAGTACTTTGTGACCTCATCAGCATAATTCTTACTTAATGTTACATGATCATTTTCACTATGATGTGTAGGGTACTTGACCACTGCAACCTGTTTAGGCCACTGCAACACTTTAAAAAGATTCCTTTGCTTCAGATTAGGGATACAGATTAGGGATCCAGAAGATGTAATGAACTCTCGCTGGAACCACAACTTTTCCAAGTCATGAACAAAACCAAAGCAGTGTTGACTATCTGTAAAAATTGTCCCCTCCAGTTGGTCTGAAACACAGCATGCCCTCGTAAAAGTGATCAATTCAGCCACTTGTGCAGAAATTATTCTTTGAAGTCAGGAAGCTTCAAAAACTCATGAAATGGTGCAGACTGCTCTCAGACTTCCTCCATTGTCTGTAAACATGAGCCATCAATATACAGCACAAAATCAGATTCAGGTAGTGGATCATCTCCTATATCCGGTCTCTGCTTGGTGCATAGTTCAGTGACATCGAGACAATCATGATCCACTTCACATTCATCATTTTCATGGTCAGGTGAAAGTAACAGGGTGGCAGGGTTTAGAACATCACAGTGCTTTGCAGTCACATTTTCTGCTGCAAGGATAATTTGTTCATATTTAATAAAACGCTACTTGTCAAAAGCTGGGTTCTAGTCCTTGTCAACAACTCAACTGAATGAGCAACATAAACAATTAATGGGTGCCCATTAACTATGTTTTCAAACTTCTCGATGCTGACACTAATGGCCACCACCACTTTATGGCAACCTGGCAGTGCAGAAACTACATGATCAAGGCTACAGGTTTCTCTGTAATTATGTAAGCACTGAGAGAGCACAGCCCTCCCTTTCACTGCAGAAAAGTGCAAGTGACGTATTGTAATATGACATTCCCAGTGCTGCGGCACAACTGAGACTTTTTTCCCTCAGCTCTAGAAAGGCAATCAAGCAGTTGTTATCCCAAGATACTGGATCAGGCACATCTGTGTGTCAGCCTCTCCAAAGGCTTGGCCTCTAGGGAAAAGCTGGGTATCCACTGGCGACAGCAGCCTACCATTTCAAAAATACATCCTGACCTCTCTGGGTAGTTGGCAGATTCAGCCCCATATTTATACTTGGTTTGCGCTGAATTAGCGTAATTTGCTTTTACGCTAATTCAGCGCAAACCTAGCTCCATATTTATACCTTGGCTCTAGACATGTCTAGCGCCAAAGTTATGGAGTTAACATCGTTTTCTGGATGTTAAAACCTACCTTGCATCAATGAGATGCAAGGTAGACGTTACCGTCCAGAAAAGGACGATATGGCCTTCGCGCCATATTTATCCCCCTCCGTGCTAAAATCCAGTGCGGGGGATGGGGGCCTTAAATAATGGCGCTACGCTTTCTTAGTGCAATTATTTAACGCCTAGGTATGGGCAAGCGTAAGGGAAACTCTAGGCATATTTCCATAGTCAGAGACTATGGAAAGTGCCCATAGGTGCCCTTCCCTGGCCCCAGGGACACCCCCCACCCACCCCCACCCACACCAGAGGGACACCACAGGATGGGGGACCCATCCCAGGTAAGTCCCAGTAAGTATTTTTTATTTTTCCTCACTCTGGGGCCCTGACTTGGGGCCCCCTGCACGACGCTGGCCCCAATGGCCATGCCTAGGGGTCATTTGTCCCCAGGGCATGGCCATTGGGGTGGTGGGCATGGCTCCTGTCTTTACTAAGACAGGAGCCATGTCCATGGGGGTAGCGCACCATAAAATGGTGCTACACTGCTTAGAGGCATTTTTCTGCCTCTAAACAGTGTAGCGCCATAATTCGGTGCACAGGCCCCGGTTTCCCCTACACCTCCCCCACCCTGTTAGCGTCCTTTCCAAGGACGCTAATGGAGCATTAGCGCAGACTAGAGCCATTCCATAAATATGGCACTCAGCCGGCATCTTGGAATGGTGATAGCCGGCTCTTTACTTTTTCACGCAAAACTGCGCTATCGCAGTTTTGTGTGAAAAAGTATCAATCTGGCCCTCAGTTTCACAATTGCCAAAATCCTCTCTTGTGTCATTTTTCTTGCTCCTTTCTCAATGTGATATCTGAGATATTGATCCTCTTTCCGATAATCCTATAACTTTTCCGGTCATTACGACCCCAGTGGTCGGTGTAATAGTGGAGGTATTACTGCCAACAGGCTGGCGGTACATACCTCCACTATTATGATATTGGCGGTTTGGCCAAAGCCAAACTGACAAGTTAACCCACGACTGCCATGGCGGTAACGACCGCCGAGCTGCAGACTCGAGTCTCCAGCCTGGCAGCCATCAGTAGGCCGTCCATGATATTTTGACACCACCCACCGCCATGGTTTCCATGGTTTCTGTACCGCCACGGAAACCAAGGCGGTAGGCACTATCAGTGCCAGGGAATTCCTTCCCTGGCAGTGATAGGGGTCTCCATGCCCCCTCCCCTTCCCCAGAGACCTCCCCCACTCTCCCCCTCCCCCCACATTTACACACGTACATGCACATACATACACACCCATACACACACGCAAACACATATTCACCCACGCATGCGTGCACTTATGCACACTCACAGCATCACTCACAAACATACATCCAGGCATACAGACAATCAAATGACACAACATGCACGTACACACACACCCACTCATGCACCCATGCATTACACACACATGCATGCATTCACACACAGTCACACACACCCCACACACGCACACAACACCCCCCCCACCTCTCCTGTCGGAGAACCTGACTTACCTGCTTGCAGGGGGTCCTGTGGGAGGAGACGTGACGCGGCACTGCTGCCAGCAGCAGCGTCCACCAGCAAAACACCGCCAGGCCGTATCATGGAACATGATATGGTAGGTGGTGTTTGCAGTGCCACCTTGCCGCCATGACCGTCGCCGGAATTCCGCCAGCCTTCCGGCGGAATTCCATCTACGGTCATAATTCCATGGACGGTCGGTAGCCACGGCGACGGTATGTTGGCGCCAATGTCACAATGAGGCCCTTTATGTCCATTCTCAGCCAGGTGGTTCAGCAATGCAATGGTATCTTGTTTACAGGTTTCTTAAGCATTCAAAGCCACCAATAGGTCATTGATGTACTGAATTGGGACTGAATTACAAGGTATGACCAGGGACTCCAGATTCTGCTTCAGAATGTGCTGGAAATGGAGACGCTCTTAGTATACCCTTGTGGGACTTGGCACCAAGCCAAGATACAATTTCCAAACCGAAATGCAAAGAAGAACTGACTATCCTCATGCAACGGCATCAAAAAGAAAGCTTTTCACCAATTAATGACTGTAAACTACTTTGCCTCACATGGAATCTGAAACATAATCACAGCTGGATTCGGTTGCATGGTACAACAGGGGACAACAATGTTGCCCACGTTTCGCATGTTCTGCACAATGCTGTTAATGGGTGAATTGCAGGGACTTCTCATTAGCTCCTTCAAGATTCCTTGTTGAATCATTCACTCAATCACTAGAGTTATCTCAGCAATCATTTCAGTTGTTAGATTGTATTGGTACATTCGTGGGTATTCAACATTTGGTTTCACAGCAAATCAAACAGGTCCAACACCCTTGATCAATTTAACATACTTTCCCGAAAAATCTCACACCTTAGACCTGACTGTCTTTTTAAGGTCTGGTGGCAAATTGTCAATGGTTAACAGAGTAAACAGTGCAGTGTTAGACCCATCATTCGCTAATTTAAAGACAACGTCCTCATCATCGGTTTGCATCTCTGTGCCTTTCGGCGTACAAGAGATGACTCAATTTAATTTGCAAAGGAGATCCCTCTCTAGAAGACTCGCCTGACTAGAATCACACACCACAAATTGGTGATTCTCTTCAAGAGACCCTATTTTCACAGACACTTGTGCAGTTTTTGGGGTTGTTATTTGTTTATTTGCTACTCCTATAACTTGGACCAGGGATACATTTGGAACTTTTACTGTCCTCAAATTAGAATGGGTAGCACCAGCCTCAACCAAAAAGGACACGGGGTGACCATTCACTTCACCATCTACGAATAGGCCACTCTGGTCAAGTATGCACTCTTCCTACCACCTCAGTCACTGTCAGTCTGACTGATTGGAGCCATAGTTCCCAAATGTCTTAAACATAGGAAAATGTTGGAAGGGATTATTTTCTTGAGACACATTTGATTTCATGTTGGGAATTTCATTCAAATTTAATCTGGGGCCATTCACATTTTGCTGTGGTATTTGGGGTTGTGGAACCTGCATCACTGGAGATTGTAATACATCAGAATTCTGTCCTCTCTGTCTCTGCACATTTTGTATCTGCAGTGCCGGCTGCCGCAAATGTTAAGGGGGGGCAGGGCGATGACAGGGAGCATGGGAGAAAAAACACTTACCATTGTCGTCAACGCTGCCACCTCCTGCAGCCTCGCTCCTCTTGTGGTGTCTCAGCATTCACTGGTACACCAGCAAAGACTCCCCAGCAATCTCTGGGCTGCTTTCATGCTAAATCTAGCATAAAAGTAGCATCAGGATCAGTCTGAGCAGCTTGACCTGTGTTCAGACACAATCATGGGGTCTGTGCACTTTCTCCAGCCTGGCTGTGTACACAGCCAGGTTAGAGAAACCTAAGTGCGCATGTGTGTTTGGTAGGCCTAAGACAGCCAGCAAAAAAAACTTGTGCACTTAGGTGCACTCCCTCTTCCTCCCCCCTCCCACCTCTTGTGGCCAAACCCTGCCCCTCCCTGCACTGCTGGCTGAGCCAGCAGATGAAAAATAAAACAATAGTAAGCTATTGTTTTATTTTCAATCTGCTGGCTCTTAGCCGGGGGACAATGCCCCTCCACCATTGCGAAGGAGCCGCCCCTGTGTATCTGTACAGGATTGTTATTCTGGAGTTCTACAATTCCTGAATTCTGGAGCTGATTAGCTGTGTCAAAATGACATTCCCGTTTCCAAGGTCTCAATTTGCTGCATTAGTGACAAGGAATTGTCTTCTTCAGACCACCAACATCCATCCCACATCCAATTGAGACACCTCAACATCACAGTAGTTCCCTGCTGATACACTACTTGCATGGCATTATCATTCCCTAAAAATGACTGGTCTGACTACTTCTTTGAGCAGCTTTCATCTGGGAAACCATTAACTTCTCCTTCAATTTCTTCTGGTTCATCTCAATTTCATCACTACAGTACTTTGATTACCTCAAGATCTCATCAACTGATTTATTCTGCCAACAGATCAAATGCTCTTGAATCATCGTGCTGATTTCAGGTCTCAATCCCGTCAGAAACCTTGATAAAAAATGTCCCATATTCTTTGGTTCCAACGCCTCCATTCCACTATACTGCTTGAATGCTTGCGACAGTCTCTCATAATAAGCATGAATCGACTCTTTGGTTCCTGGGTCGTTCTGTTAATTTTGATCCAATCTATATCTTGGGGCAGAACCTTTGACTTTAAGAATGACAGCACCTGTTGATACTTTTTGGCCTTTCGTCACTAGATTTCTTGGCCATTCTGACTCAGGCCATTGAACGGCTCTTTTACATTCTGCCCACAAATCACTCTGAGCTACTATGTGAAACAGAGTATTCAAATCAATCCACAAAACCTGTGAGATCTTCACAAAACTTGCTTGTACTACTCCACCGGATTTTCCCTCAGTTTTGGAAAGTCATTAGTGAATAATGCAAGAACACTTCTACTTCAAGGAACAGATCCTCCACCAGGCACTTTACTCAATGGGGAATTTGTTGCACCTTCCTTTCCCACTACAGGAGGTGGTGGTTCTCCTGTTTGTTTCTTTGGTTCTTTCTTTTTTACCCATCAAGTTATCCATTTATCCAGCTCATTCCATTTCTGAATGTTTTGAATTAACTCTTTCATTTATATTTTAATCGCTGACGTTCTCATAGAGACAATATCTTCCTCATAAAAAAATATACAATAGCTCTTCTGCAAAGTTTTGATCTTATTCAAGTCTACCTCATATCTTTGAGCCAGCTCGGATAATTTGTCATAAACTTATCCTGCACATCTGGTAATATCCTTGTGAGAAAGTAACCTCTTTCTAGCCTTGTTACCCCCACTTTTGGCCTGTTTGTGAGTGTATGTCAGGGTGTTTTCACTGTCTCACTGGGATCCTGCTAGCCAGGGCCCAGTGCTCATAGTGAAAACCCTATGTTTTCAGTATGTTTGTTATGTGTCACTGGGACCCTGCTAGTCAGGACCCCAGTGCTCATAAGTTTGTGGCCTATATGTATGTGTTCCCTGTGTGGTGCCTAACTGTCTCACTGAGGCTCTGCTAACCAGAACCTCAGTGGTTATGCTCTCTCATTACTTTCAAATTGTCACTAACAGGCTAGTGACCAATTTTACCAATTTACATTGGCATACTGGAACACCCTTATAATTCCCTAGTATATGGTACTGAGGTACCCAGGGTATTGGGGTTCCAGGAGATCCCTATGGGCTGCAGCATTTCTTTTGCCACCCATAGGGAGCTCTGACAATTCTTACACAGGCCTGCCACTGCAGCCTGAGTGAAATAACGTCCACGTTATTTCACAGCCATTTTACACTGCACTTAAGTAACTTATAAGTCACCTATATGTCTAACCTTTACCTGGTAAAGGTTAGGTGCAAAGTTACTTAGTGTGAGGGCACCCTGGCACTAGCCAAGGTGCCCCCACATTGTTCAGGGCCAATTCCCCGGACTTTGTGAGTGCGGGGACACCATTACACGCGTGCACTACATATAGGTCACTACCTATATGTAGCTTCACAATGGTAACTCCGAATATGGCCATGTAACATGTCTATGATCATGGAATTGCCCCCTCTATGCCATCCTGGCATAGTTGGCACAATCCCATGATCCCAGTGGTCTGTAGCACAGACCCTGGTACTGCCAAACTGCCTTTCCTGGGGTTTCACTGCAGCTGCTGCTGCTGCCAACCCCTCAGACAGGTTTCTGCCCTCCTGGGGTCAAGCCAGGCTTGTCCCAGGATGGCAGAACAAAGGACTTCCTCTGAGAGAGGGTGTTACACCCTCTCCCTTTGGAAAATGGTGTGAAGGCAGGGGAGGAGTAGCCTCCCCCAGCCTCTGGAAATGCTTTCTTGGGCACAGATGTGCCCAATTCTGCATAAGCCAGTCTACACCGGTTCAGGGGACCCCTTAGCCCTGCTCTGGCGTGAAACTGGACAAAGGAAAGGGGAGTGACCACTCCCCTGACCTGCACCTCCCCTGGGAGGTGTCCAGAGCTCCTCCAGTGTGCTCCAGACCTCTGCCATCTTGGAAACAGAGGTGCTGCTGGCACACTGGACTGCTCTGAGTGGCCAGTGCCACCAGGTGACGTCAGAGACTCCTTCTGATAGGCTCCTTCAGGTGTTGCTAGCCTATCCTCTCTCCTAGGTAGCCAAACCCTCTTTTCTGGCTATTTAGGGTCTCTGTCTCTGGGGAAACTTTAGATAACGAGTGCAAGAGCTCATCCGAGTTCCTCTGCATCTCTCTCTTCACCTTCTGCCAAGGAATCGACTGCTGACCGCGCTGGAAGCCTGCAAAACTGCAACATAGTAGCAAAGACGACTACTGCAACTCTGTAACGCTGATCCTGCCGCCTTCTCGACTGTTTTCCTGGTGGTGCATGCTGTGGGGGTAGTCTGCCTCCTCTCTGCACTAGAAGCTCCGAAGAAATCTCCCGTGGGTCGACGGAATCTTCCCCCTGCAACCGCAGGCACCAAAAAGCTGCATTACCGGTCCCTTGGGTCTCCTCTCAGCACGACGAGCGAGGTCCCTCGAATCCAGCAACTCTGTCCAAGTGACTCCCACAGTCCAGTAACTCTTCAGTCCAAGTTTGGTGGAGGTAAGTCTTTGCCTCACCTCGCTAGACTGCATTGCTGTGAACCGCGACTTTTGCAGCTACTCCGGCCTCCGTGCACTTCCGGCGGAAATCCTTTGTGCACAGTCCAGCCTGGGTCCACGGCACTCTAACCTGCATTGCACAACCTCCTAAGTTGTTCTCCGGCGACGTGGGACTTCTTTGTGCGACTTCGGGTAAGCACCATTTCACGCATCCTCGTAGTGCCTGTTTCTGGCACTTCTCTGAGTGCTACCTGCTGCTAAGAGGGCTCCTTGTCTTGCTCGACGTCCCCTCTACCTTCTGGTCCAATTTGCGACCTCCTGGTCCCTCCTGGGCTACAGCAGCATCCAAAAATGTTAACCGCACGATTTGCAACTAGCAAGGCTTGTTGGCGTTCTTTCGGCGGGAAAACACTTCTGCACGACTCTCCACGGCAAGAGGGATCCATCCACCAAAGGGGAAGTCTCTAGCCCTTTTCGTTCCTACAGAAACTGCAGCTTCTTCTGTCCAGTAGAAGCTTCTTTGCACCCGCAGCTGGCATTTCCTGGCCATCTCCGACTTGCTTGTGACTTTTGGACTTGGTCCCCTTGTTCCACAGGTACCCTAGATTGGAAATCCATCATTGTTGCATTGTTGGTTTGTGTCTTTCCTGCATTATTCCTCTAACACGACTTCTTTGTCCTTAGGGGAACTTTAGTGCACTTTGCACTCACTTTTCAGGGTCTTGGGGAGGGTTATTTTTCTAACTCTCACTATTTTCTAATAGTCCCAGCGACCCTCTACAAGGTCACATAGGTTTGGGGTCAATTTGTGGTTCGCATTCCACTTTTGGAGTATATGGTTTGTGTTGCCCCTATCCCTATGTGTCCCCATTGCATCCTATTGTAACTATACATTGTTTGCACTGTTTTCTAAGACTATACTGCATATTTTTGGTATTGTGTACATATATCTTGTGTATATTTCCTATCCTCTCACTGAGGGTACACTCTAAGATACTTTGGCATATTGTCATAAAAATAAAGTACCTTTATTTTTAGTATAACGTGTATTGTGTTTTCTTATGATATTGTGCATATGACACTAAGTGGTACTGTAGTAGCTTCACACGTCTCCTAGTTCAGCCTAAGCTGCTCTGCTAAGCTACCATTATCTATCAGTCTAAGCTGCTAGACACCCTATACACTAATAAGGGATAACTGGGCCTGGTGCAAGGTGCAAGTACCCCTTGGTACTCACTACAAGCCAGTCCAGCCTCCTACATTGGTTGTGCAGTGGTGGGATAAGTTCTTTGAGACTACTTACCACTCTTGTCATTGTACTTTTCATAAGAGAAAAATATACAAAACAAGGTCAGTGTATATACACATAGCCAAAATGTTTTGCATTTCCTCTTTTCACTCTTTTCTAAAGTGCTGAAAAGTACTTCTAAACTTTCAAAAAGTTCTTAAAAGTTTTTAAAGTTTTTTTCTCTGACTTTCTAAAAAGCTCTGACAAACTTTTTTCTCTTTTTCTATCACTTTAACTCTCTCTAAAAATGTCTGGCACGGGCCAAAATGTTGACCTGTCTAAGATTGCATATGATCACCTTAGCTGGAAAGGAGCAAGGAGTCTCTGCATAGAGAGAGGTTTGAGTGTAGGGAAGAATCCTTCCTTGGAACTGTTACTTAATATTCTTAGAGAACAGGATAAGGCTAAAAGTGCCCCATCTGTTGAAAAAGTAGCTAATGGTTCTCAATCTGATCCAGGGACTCCCCCAGGTAAAGGTTCAGGAAAGAAACTTCTTAGCCTTCCCATTACAAGACAGTCTAGCATAGTTGGTACTGAGGTGGAGTCACATCATACAGATGATGTGCTCTCACATTACACTGTCAGCCAAGCTGTTAGGGTGCCCTCTGTAAGGGACAGGTCTCCTTCTGTTCATTCCCATCATACCTCTGTATCTAGAAATGTCCCTCCCACCAACCCTGATGACAGATTGTTAGAAAGGGAACTCAATAAGTTGAGGGTGGAACAAACCAGACTGAAGCTTAAGAAGCAACAGCTGGATTTGGATAGACAGTCTTTAGAATTAGAGAAGGAAAGACAGAAGTTGGGTTTAGAAACCCATGGTGGCAGCAGCAGTATTCCCCATAGTCATCCTGCAAAAGAGCATGATTCCAGGAATCTGCACAAGATAGTTCCCCCTTATAAGGAGGGGGATGACATTAACAAGTGGTTTGCTGCACTTGAGAGGGCCTGTGCTGTACAGGATGTCCCTCAAAGGCAGTGGGCTGCTATCCTATGGCTATCATTTAGTGGAAAAGGTAGGGATAGGCTCCTTACTGTGAAAGAAAATGAAGCTAATGATTACAAAGTTCTTAAGAATGCACTCCTGGATGGTTATGGCTTAACCACTGAACAATACAGGATAAAGTTCAGAGAGACCAAAAAGGAGCCTTCACAAGACTGGGTTGATTTCATTGACCATTCAGTGAAGGCCTTGGAGGGGTGGTTACATGGCAGTAAAGTTACTGATTATGACAGCCTGTATAACTTGATCCTGAGAGAGCATATTCTTAATAATTGTGTGTCTGATTTGTTGCACCAGTACTTGGTGGACTCTGATCTGACCTCTCCCCAAGAATTGGGAAAGAAGGCAGACAAATGGGTCAGAACAAGGGTGAACAGAAAAGTTCATACAGGGGGTGACAAAGAGAACACTAAGAAGAAAGATGGTGAAAAGTCTCAAGATAAGCATGGGGATAAGGGTAAAAGCAAAGATCCCACTTCAAATCTTAAACACTCTTCAGGGGGTGGGGATAAAACAAATTCTTCCTCTTCTTCTCAACCTACACAATTTAAAAAGCCTTGGTGCTTTGTGTGTAAAAATAGAGGCCATAGGCCAGGGGATAAGTCCTGTCCAGGTAAACCCCCTGAGCCTACCACCACTAATACATCAAGCTCTAGTGCCCCTAGCAGTAGTGTACTAGTGGTGGGACTGCTGGCAACAGTCAAGTTAAGGGTGTAGTTGGGTTCACTTTTGGGTCCATAGTAGAAACTGGGGTAGTCAGTCCCAAGACAGTTTCTGTCACACCTAGTGGCATTGGCCTTGCCACACTGGCTGCTTGTCCCCTTACAATGGATAAGTACAGGCAGACAGTTTCAATAAATGGTGTTGAGGCCTTGGCCTACAGGGACACAGGTGCCAGTATCACTTTGGTGACTGAAAACCTGGTGCACCCTGATCAACACATCATTGGACAAAAGTATAAGATTATTGATGTCCATAACTCCACTAAGTTTCTTCCCTTAGCTATAATTCAGTTTAGTTGGGGTGGAGTTACTGGCCCTAAGCAGGTGGTGGTATCACCTAGCTTACCTGTAGACTGTCTCTTAGGTAATGACCTAGAGGCCTCAGGTTGGGCTGATGTAGAATTTTATGCCCATGCAGCCATGCTGGGCATCCCTGAGGAATTGTTCCCTCTCATTTCTACTGAAATGAAAAAGCAAAAGAGAGAAGGCCTGAAAACTCAGGATCCCTCTCCATCAACAGGTAAAAAGGGTATCACAGTATCCCCTAACCACCCTACGATTCAGGATACCATTCCTGTGGTGGGAGAAACCCCTCCTGGGGTGGCACCTGTTCCAAGGGAATCATCAGCTGGCAAAGCTGGACTCCCTGAGGTAGAAGTACCTCTCTGTGGGATAACTAACATTGGTGAGAAAAAGAGCACCATTTTAGTTAACATGGAGCATCCCTCCAACCCTCCCTGAGAAACTTTAGTGCAGAAACTCTGCACTGCCTCACAACACTCAGGACAGAATCCCTGCCCTAGTGTGGAGCTCATAGGACAGCATCCCTGCCCTGCTCCAACTCAAGAGAAACAGAATCCCTGTTCTCTCTTCCAGCCATATGGACAAAGTTTTTGCCCAGCTGTGGCTTTACTGAGACAGCATCCCTGTCTGGCATTTCCATCATTACAAATAGGTTCAGTGGATAATTCCCACTGCTCTAAACTAAAACTTACTGATAGAAACTCTGAAAACACATCTTCACATTGTTGCTTAGCTAAAAAACTTCAAACAGGGTGGTTTACATCCCCACAGGGAAGTAACCATATAGTGGATGATAAAGGGAGTAACCAGTCTATTGCAGAGCTACTCTCTACTTATCACCACTTAGACAATAAAGTCTCAACTGGCCAAGGTTAGCCTTATTGTCCTTCGTTTGGGGGGGTTGTGTGAGAAAGTAACCTCTTTCTAGCCTTGTTACCCCCACTTTTGGCCTGTTTGTGAGTGTATGTCAGGGTGTTTTCACTGTCTCACTGGGATCCTGCTAGCCAGGGCCCAGTGCTCATAGTGAAAACCCTATGTTTTCAGTATGTTTGTTATGTGTCACTGGGACCCTGCTAGTCAGGACCCCAGTGCTCATACGTTTGTGGCCTATATGTATGTGTTCCCTGTGTGGTGCCTAACTGTCTCACTGAGGCTCTGCTAACCAGAACCTCAGTGGTTATGCTCTCTCATTACTTTCAAATTGTCACTAACAGGCTAGTGACCAATTTTACCAATTTACATTGGCATACTGGAACACCCTTATAATTCCCTAGTATATGGTACTGAGGTACCCAGGGAATTGGGGTTCCAGGAGATCCCTATGGGCTGCAGCATTTCTTTTGCCACCCATAGGGAGCTCTGACAATTCTTACACAGGCCTGCCACTGCAGCCTGAGTGAAATAACGTCCACGTTATTTCACAGCCATTTTACACTGCACTTAAGTAACTTATAAGTCACCTATATGTCTAACCTTTACCTGGTAAAGGTTAGGTGCAAAGTTACTTAGTGTGAGGGCACCCTGGCACTAGCCAAGGTGCCCCCACATTGTTCAGGGCCAATTCCCCGGACTTTGTGAGTGCGGGGACACCATTACACGCGTGCACTACATATAGGTCACTACCTATATGTAGCTTCACAATGGTAACTCCGAATATGGCCATGTAACATGTCTATGATCATGGAATTGCCCCCTCTATGCCATCCTGGCATAGTTGGCACAATCCCATGATCCCAGTGGTCTGTAGCACAGACCCTGGTACTGCCAAACTGCCTTTCCTGGGGTTTCACTGCAGCTGCTGCTGCTGCCAACCCCTCAGACAGGTTTCTGCCCTCCTGGGGTCAAGCCAGGCTTGTCCCAGGATGGCAGAACAAAGGACTTCCTCTGAGAGAGGGTGTTACACCCTCTCCCTTTGGAAAATGGTGTGAAGGCAGGGGAGGAGTAGCCTCCCCCAGCCTCTGGAAATGCTTTCTTGGGCACAGATGTGCCCAATTCTGCATAAGCCAGTCTACACCGGTTCAGGGGACCCCTTAGCCCTGCTCTGGCGTGAAACTGGACAAAGGAAAGGGGAGTGACCACTCCCCTGACCTGCACCTCCCCTGGGAGGTGTCCAGAGCTCCTCCAGTGTGCTCCAGACCTCTGCCATCTTGGAAACAGAGGCGCTGCTGGCACACTGGACTGCTCTGAGTGGCCAGTGCCACCAGGTGACGTCAGAGACTCCTTCTGATAGGCTCCTTCAGGTGTTGCTAGCCTATCCTCTCTCCTAGGTAGCCAAACCCTCTTTTCTGGCTATTTAGGGTCTCTGTCTCTGGGGAAACTTTAGATAACGAGTGCAAGAGCTCATCCGAGTTCCTCTGCATCTTTCTCTTCACCTTCTGCCAAGGAATCGACTGCTGACCGCGCTGGAAGCCTGCAAAACTGCAACATAGTAGCAAAGACGACTACTGCAACTCTGTAACGCTGATCCTGCCGCCTTCTCGACTGTTTTCCTGGTGGTGCATGCTGTGGGGGTAGTCTGCCTCCTCTCTGCACTAGAAGCTCCGAAGAAATCTCCTGTGGGTCGACGGAATCTTCCCCCTGCAACCACAGGCACCAAAAAGCTGCATTACCGGTCCCTTGGGTCTCCTCTCAGCACGACGAGCAAGGTCCCTCGAATCCAGCAACTCTGTCCAAGTGACTCCCACAGTCCAGTGACTCTTCAGTCCAAGTTTGGTGGAGGTAAGTCCTTGCCTCACCTCGCTAGACTGCATTGCTGGGAACCGCGACTTTTGCAGCTACTCCGGCCTCCGTGCACTTCTGGCGGAAATCCTTTGTGCACAGTCCAGCCTTGGTCCACGGCACTCTAACCTGCATTGCACGACCTCCTAAGTTGTTCTCCGGCGACGTGGGACTTCTTTGTGCGACTTCGGGTGAGCACCGTTTCACGCATCCTCGTAGTGCCTGTTTCTGGCACTTCTCCAGGTGCTACCTGCTGCTAAGAGGGCTCCTTGTCTTGCTCGACGTCCCCTCTACCTCCTGGTCCAATTTGCGACCTCCTGGTCCCTCCTGGGCTACAGCAGCATCCAAAGACGTTAATCGCACAATTTGCAACTAGCAAGGCTTGTTGGCGTTCTTTCGGCGGGAAAACACTTCTGCACGACTCTCCACGGCAAGAGAGATCCGTCCACCAAAGGGGAAGTCTCTAGCCCTTTTCGTTCCTACAGAAACTGCAGCTTCTTCTGTCCAGTAGAAGCTTCTTTGCACCCGCAGCTGGCATTTCCTGGCCATCTGCCCATCTCCGACTTGCTTGTGACTTTTGGACTTGGTCCCCTTGTTCCACAGGTACCCTAGATTGGAAATCCATCGTTGTTGCATTGTTGGTTTGTGTCTTTCCTGCATTATTCCTCTAACACGACTTCTTTGTCCTTAGGGGAACTTTAGTGCACTTTGCACTCACTTTTCAGGGTCTTGGGGAGGGTTATTTTTCTAACTCTCACTATTTTCTAATAGTCCCAGCGACCCTCTACAAGGTCACATAGGTTTGGGGTCCATTCGTGGTTCGCATTCCACTTTTGGAGTATATGGTTTGTGTTGCCCCTATCCCTATGTGTCCCCATTGCATCCTATTGTAATTATACATTGTTTGCACTGTTTTCTAAGACTATACTGCATATTTTTGGTATTGTGTACATATATCTTGTGTATATTTCCTATCCTCTCACTGAGGGTACACTCTAAGATACTTTGGCATATTGTCATAAAAATAAAGTACCTTTATTTTTAGTATAACTGTGTATTGTGTTTTCTTATGATATTGTGCATATGACACTAAGTGGTACTGTAGTAGCTTCACACGTCTCCTAGTTCAGCCTAAGCTGCTCTGCTAAGCTACCATTATCTATCAGCCTAAGCTGCTAGACACCCTATACACTAATAAGGGATAACTGGGCCTGGTGCAAGGTGCAAGTACCCCTTGGAACTCACTACAAGCCAGTCCAGCCTCCTACAATCCTGACACATGAACGCAAGTTCATTTTCATGATAAGTATCACAACAAGTCATTGCAAGGTTCCCGCTAATCATCTCATCCAATTCTAACTTTAATTTTGCCACATCCACCAGGTTCTCTCTCACCGGTGACTGATTTGTTCCCTGACTCACCTCAGTACTCACACTTTCTCTTGAAGGAGATTCAGCATTAATAGCCACCGCCGCGCATTTATTTCCTTAGCGTTAAGACTCCATGTCACTACAGGGACTTCAGACATATTTCCATCTCCATGGTCACCGCTATTAAAATTTAAATGCGGTTCCCATATGGAGGTTCCAGAAGTTGGCATTCTTTCATATGTACCTATGCACCCTGAAGAATTCAAGGTTGAATTGCCACTCAACACATATGGAGAGTGTAATATCTGACCCACCAACTGCACCAGGGTCAGCCAAATTATATGTTTTTTCCCCTGGGAAATCAGGGTTATACATGGGGATCACAAGACCAACAGTAAATGGGACAGTAAGAGCATCAACATTATTTTTGGTGACAGAATCAGCAGGAGCATGAATGCCTGAACCCTCTTCTCTTGGTTCATAATGTATATTTGCCGGAGTAACTTCCACAGCACCAGGAGTCCCATTTACAGAGGCATCAGCTAATCCAACCTTTCTACCTCTACTTGTGCCATTTACCGCTCCTCCGAGTCTCATTTCACATGGTTGGATGTCCTGTGAATAGTACATCTAGAAGGCTGTCCCCAGAGTCACTATCATTAACCTCACTCACATTATATGGTTCCTTTCACTTTCTCTCCTTTTGTTTCTTGTCTCTTTTCCTTTCCTTCTTGCCCTCAAATGCTTCTATCATCAAGGGTGATTAGAATCTAACTACCTCTATCATATCAGTTCTCTATTTTTTTTGTTCAGCATCTGATTTACCATCTGCATAGGTGTGCACTGCTCTTGAGCTTCTCCCTGATATTTCTCTTTCTCTCTAGCATGAGCAGCACGTTCCCAGGCATTAAACACTTTATATTGTGCAGGTCTAGGAGGTGGTTTCATCTGGTAAAATACCGTCCTCAAGGATTTAATGATTTTCAAATTGAACGTGCCATAACATGGAAACCGCAAGGCACCTTCTTTTTCTGTGATCTTGTGCCATTGACCACGTCAAATACATGTCTGGAGTCCTATTTTGTTCCCATATAATGACCTGGGGTATCCTTGGGAGGTGCCTCTTCTCACTCTCTGCTAGGTATAGGCATGTCTCATGTAAACAAACCTCATATTGCCTTGACACTATTCATTTTTCAACCAAATATCAATAATCACAAACAGATTTTTTTCCAGACCAGGAAGTAACTCTTTATCCATAATTTCTTGTTCAATAGTCACATCCAAATACAGCTTGTGGCCCTTGTGATGTCCACAACCAATACAAGTGCAGCAGTACACCAACTGACCAAAACCAGTGTGGCACACTGTGACATCAATCTCAGTCCTTGCAGCGGCTCACCCTCCTTTACGATCTATACGCACACATTTCCCTCAACATCAAACACATATAACAAAATACAATACAATAACCTTTGTCTGCTCCACTAAAGAAGTAACAGTATCCAATCACACAAGAGTATCAAACACTGCGAAAGAAATCTTGACCTGCGGGGTATCATCCAGATCAATATAGGTTCACCTTTCACATTATGATCCACTATACCAGCCTCATCACATTCACGCAAAGATAAGGTCCCCATCTCAATTGTGCCATTGATTACCTCTCACAATAAGCACCTCCATACTTAACAGACAATTACAATTACAGTATGGTGTCTTCTACGCTTTTAAAACCATCCCAGGATCTTAGGTCACGTCAGACCTGATAACAACTTCTTTTGCTAAACACCACACACATGAAAACGTCTCTGCAAAACACAATTCAAACTACACAAAACACCGCATACCAACATGAACCTCTGCAATTTACAACCCTAGTGATACTCACTCCTACACTGCTGATACAGCTCTCTCCTGAATCACCAGAACTGCATCAATCCTCCAAAATCTGGAAATGGGCACTAAGGACGGGGGCGCTGGGGACTAACTAATCTAGAATAAAGGGTTCTAGCTCCCCTTACTTTGGGATCCTAACCATCATCACTCTGTTCCCCTCTGGCGACCCTCAGGCTCATTTTCTTGTTTCTCTTCTCTCAACAAACATTTTTTAGGAATTCCGAGCCATAAAGGCATTTAAAATCAACACTTCAATTTATTTAACAGTGCAACCTACTTTGTCACACATTAAATCTCAGAGTCGGTGATTTGGAGTTCAAAGATTTATTACAAATTTAAGGGCAAACTTATGTAAATGAGTCTCAGACACATGCTATATAAATACAGAATCACTAAAGGTGAAGTAAGGCGTTGAATCAGATTAAATCATACAAGCATAAGGCATACAAGAATCTCCATTAAAGCATTACAGAGGATAAGAAATAAGATTTGGTGATCAGTATACAAGTCAATATCCTCTTGCCTAGGCATTTGAAAACCTCTTTAATCTAAGTATTCTAGCTAAACTAAGATAATCCTAATATTGCAAATGAAAGGAATAATAGGAAAGTGTCAGCATCACAGGATCAGTAGAAGTTCTGATATTCTGATCTGCATAGCATGAAACCACTCAACTAGGTTAAGCATACAGAGGTCAGTACCTGTGTAGGTCCTCTCTCGCCAAAGGGTAAGGGGATCCGTTCTTGACTAGCTAAAAGAATACCAATTTAGACCTTGCAGAACCTTCGAGAATGCACATCATCAACACCAGTAGTTTTCCAACTTCAGTGCACAATTGAAATTGGCACTCTCTCTTAGATCTCATTCCACAAGTTGACGAATATGAGAGCCTCTAGGAGCACAGCAACCAAAAAGGAGTCTTCCTGCTCAGTTCATTAGTGCTCCCTTTGACCTTAACAGAATATCCTCCCATATCCTACTATCTCAAATAAACAGTATGCCTTTCATTAACTGTAGGCTCAGATAGGTGCACCTGCAGAGAATATTCGAAAAGGAGCAAACTCCACATAGAAGATTAGACACACAATCAACATTTCAGGCCTTTAGTCAAACTAGTTTAGTATGATATTTAAATGCACATTCGAAATACATGATTATACGTGCATTTTCAATTAATATCTCAATAACATATGTATTTCATGTAAATATCACCATAATATCTTATTCAAAATACATGAATATAAATGTGCATATACATTGAAATTAAGAAAGTTAAAAATCACTATTTGAACACTTTTATTTAGAAATTATTAATCTTCTACTGTGAATGAACCTTCAATGATACATTGGATACTCAACTTTATATTACTAATATTAAAACACATGATATATGCATTGTTAATTACAATATTGTGCCACTCCTTCAGCGCATAATGGAACAGCCAAAGTTATGCATCCTCAATTTTTGAAATGTATAAAAAACACACTCCTACCCACAGTAGTAATGGAGCTTTGTACAATAATGTAAAATACAGTTTATTTAAAGTATCATTTAATTACAATCAATAAAAGAAAAGACAATCAAGGAAAAATACAATAAAAAAATGAATACCATACAATGCCTCTGCGATCTGTTGATGTATGAAATTTTCATAGACACTTCCTGGAGAAGGCAACCAGAACTTGCATCCTGCGAAGAAGATCTGCCTGGATGCCCAAAGGACTCACCTGTTTGCTTTCTGTGAAGGACTGCTGCCTTGCTGTTGCTCTGCAGGGGTGCAAGGGAAGGATAGTACCAAATGGGACAAAATATATTGTTGCTGAGAGAAAGCCTTGGAGAAAATAGTCCATATTCAGAAGCTTACAGAAAGGGACAGGTGTGCATGTGAGCTCAGTATACAGAGAATGCATCAGGAAAGGGATTAATATATATATATATATATATATAGAAAGAACAACCTTGGAGTGAATAGTTCCTTGCCAGCATTGCTTTTAACCTAATACAGCAAAAATGCCCTTTTTACATACAATGTGGAGAGCTGCACCCTGCCATCCCAATCAGGGACATTTCTTTCTACCGGGCTCTGCCCAATACACAATTCAACTTAATTTGTCAGCTTTTTAGAAGGAATCTGCCACGCCTGTGGTTCTGGCCTTGATTCTATTCCATGGGGCATGGTTTAGTGGTTGGCCATACAATGGTAGACCTTGCACCTACTTCTTAACTTATGAATTAAATATGTGCCAGGTGTTAGAAATGGGGTCTTTGGTTGGCAGTCAGGTTACCCTCACTCTAGTCAGGGTAAGTCACACACAATCCAAATTATTCTGTGCCCACCCTCTGGTTGCTTGGCACTGAGCAGTCAAGCTTAATTTAAAAGGCAATCTGTAAAGTATTTGTGCAGTAATTCATGCAATAACACAGTATAGCACCAGGAAAATATACCACACAGTGTTTAGAAACATATATAATATTTATCTGATAAGATGTAGGTCAAAATAATCAAAATACAATAAGTATATGTTGTGATATCACTGTAAAAGCGATATAAAGGCACTCATTACAACCCTGGCGGTAAATCCCGCTTACCGCCGTGCAGATGGCCGCCAACATGCCGTGGCAGAAATCCGCAACGGGTATTACGACCCACATCTCGTAATCCGCCGCAATACAGACAGCCACACAAGTATGCCACACCAAAGGTCAGTGATAAACTGGCGATAGCAAAACCTACACAGTGACGCCAACAGGAATACGCCCACACTATCACGACCCACGAATCAACGCAGCGGTCATTCAACTGCGGCAATCCATTGGCGGTACACACCGCCACGCTCAAAATACACACACACTTACAAAACACAACCACATTGGACAATTCAAAATATACACACACCTGATACACATACACACACCACACTCACACCACTATAAAACACACACCCACATTACCCACAACCCCTTACAATGACTTTTTTGGAAGAAGCAGGGATAGAGAGAATAGCAAGCACAACACCAGCATCCACAGGCACACAACCCCATCACTCATACAACATCCACGCACCTCAAAGAACACACCCCAACACAACACATCACACAGCACAACAAACATCACCTCACACATCACCCACACCACATTACGGCACCTCAAAGACTCCCCAAGTATTCTGAGGAGGAGCTCAGGGTCATGGTGGAGGAAATCATCTGGGTAGAGCCACATGTATTCGGATCACAGGTGCAGCAGACGTCCATTGCAAGGAAGATGGAGCTATGGTGGAGAATCGTCGACAGGGTCAACTCAGTGGGACAGCACCCCAGAACACGGGATGACATCAGGAAGAGGTGGAAAGACCTACGGGGGAAGGTGCATTCCGTGGTATCTAGACACCAGGTAGCCGTACAGAGGACTGGCGGAGGACCCCCTCCTCCTCCCCCACAACTAACAACATGGGAGGAGCAAGTCTTGGCGATCATGCATCCTGAGGGCCTCGCAGGAGTAGCAGGACGACTGGACTCTGGTAAGTCAAATCTTTACTACTATATCCCCCCAACCCTACCTCACACCCATCACCCCAACACCTCACAGACACCCTACTATCACAACCCACACATCTCTATACCAGGCCCTGCATGTAACACCAATGCATGGAAACCCATTACAGACCTGCATAGACACCCATCACCAAAGCATGTCCAGTAGAGAGAGACTCACCCAGGCCACAAAATCACCCCTCACGCAACGGCCCAGGCGATAATGCTAGCACAGGAGTAGAGGGAAACTCACACATTGCACAAGATGGCGCACACAGATACAATAACTATGCATTTACACCCCAACAGGACCCCTACCCAACGTCACCAGACAGGAGGTGCCAGCCATATCCAGTCCCCCCACAGAAGAGGCCCACAGTGACGACAGCAGCTCTGCACGCCTGGATCAAGATGACCAGTCCGGCCCATCAGGGACCTCTGGACAGTTGGGTCCCCTGCCACAGTCCCAAACCACCACAGAACCTCCCCCCCAGGAAACACCACCACAGCACCCACCCAGTGGGCCCATGCCACTGTCCCCAGGACACGTCAATCAGCAGTGTGTCCACCACTACAGGGCCCTCAGGCAAACCCACTAACCCAAGACATTCACGGACCTGGGGTCAGTGGCAGTGGGCATACGCTTCAGAGGACAGAGGCACAGGACAACAGAGACGCTGGGAGGGCTGCTGTGCGACAGGGGGAGGACAGGCCCAGGGAACCCAATCTCCATGAGGCACTCTCCAACATCATGGGAACATACCACCATTCCCAGGCAACCATGGGCAAGGTACTGGTCAAGTTTCAGGAGACCCAGCGGCTGCAGGAGGAACAGTACCTGGGGATCAGGGAGGACTTGAAGTCCATTAACACCACCCTGGTCACCATTGCAGGGGTTCTGGCAGACATGGCCAACACCATGAGGGAGACAGTGGCACACCACCGGGCCCCTGACACTAGCCCGAACGATGAACAGCCCTCCACATCTGCCGGCGCTAGTGGACAGGAGGTCCCGCCACAGGACCAACAGGCCACCAGCACCCCACCCCGCAGAAGGAGAACCAACCCGCAAACGGTCCCTGCGATCCAGGCACAAGACAGAGAACATTGCCAGACCCACGCCAGGAAATAAGACTCTCCTGATTGTCACCCCTCTGTCCCACTATGTCATCCTGTCCTAATTGAACTGCCATTACTCCACTTCCTATGCCCCCTTGGACAATGCACCTGTGATACCAATAGACTGAAATCTACCATGGACATACCTCCACCATCACCCCAGCCCCTTCCACATACCCCTCCACTGATTAGCACTAACATAAACACCCTTGAATCACAAACAAATCTGGAGTCAGTCTGTACTTTCACAAGTGTATTATTACAACCTCTCTGACAAATATCAATGGCAATGTTCATTTGCACATACCAAAGTATGACAGTTGTTGGGCAGCAGTAAACATAGCAGAAGTCAGATTGTGGTACACAGATCTGTGAAAATGAAAGCCAAAGTGAACTGTCAGGGTCCATACACAGAGGTAAAAATGCAGATTTATGCAATTTCCTACAGTAGTCTCATATGAGAGGAGCAGTGCCAGTCTCTTACCTGTGTCTCACTGGAAGTATTGCATGATGATGTTGTTTCGGTTGTCTATATCTTCTTCTTCTGCCTCCTCTTCTTCACTGTCCACAGGCTTCACAGCTGCCACAAGACCAACATGAGGCCCATCCTCCTGCAGAAAAGGAACCTGGCGTTGCAAAGCCCGGTTGTGCAGCATACAGCATGCCACGATTATCTGGCACACCTTCTTCGGTGAGTAGTATAGGGAGCCACCTGTAAGACGGAGGCACCGGAACCTGGCCTTCAAGAGGCCAAAAGTCCGGCCAATAATCCTCCTAGTTCGTCCATGCGCCTCATTGTAGCGTTCCTCTGCCCTTATCCTGGCATTCCTCACTGGGGTCAGTAGCCATGACAGGTTGGGGTAACCAGAGTCACCTGCAAATATTGAGGGGCATCTGTTAGACATACACAAACCCTTAGGGAGTAACCCATACCCAGACACCTATTCAAACGGTGTGGGGACCTTGGCCTCACCTATTAGCCACACACGGTGACTCTGGAGTTGGCCCATCACATAAGGGATGCTGCTATTCCCCAAAATGTAAGCATCATGCACTGAGCCAGGATACTTGGCATTCACATGTGAGATGTACTGGTCTGCCAAACACACCATCTCCACATTCATGGAATGGCAGCTTTTGCGGTTTCTATACACCTGTTCACCCCTGCAGGGTGGGACAAATGCCACATGTGTTCCATCAATGGCACCAATGATGTTGGGGATATGTCCCAGGGCATAGAAGTCACCTTTCACTGTGGGCAAATCCTCCACCTGGCGGAAAACGATGTAGCTGCGCTTGTGTTTCAGCAGGGCAGACAACACTCTGGACAACACATTAGAGAACATTGGCTGAGACATCCCTGATGCCATGGCCACTGTTGTTTGAGAGGAACCACTGGCCAGGAAATGGAGCACTGACAGGACCTGCGCTAGAGGGGGGTTCCTCTGGGATGGTGGATAGCTGACATCAGGTCTGGCTCCAACTGGGCACACAGTTCATGGATTGTGGCATGATCAAGTCTGTAGGTGATAATGATGTGTCTGTCTTCCATTGTCGACATGTCCACCAGGGGTCTGTACACCGGAGGATGACGCCATTTTATCATCTGCCCCAGCGGACGTGCCCTTTGGAGGAGAAGGGTGAGCAGAGGGTCATACACCACACAGGTAGCACAAGGGTGTATTGCACTATTGTGATTTAATCTGTGTGTGGCGCTGTCTGTACGTATTCCTGCCCAAAAGTGCTGTGACGCAGTTAGGTGCCCTGCCATGTGCCCCCCTGAAATGGCGGCTGCCTGACCTGTAAGGAGGGACAAGGGGAAATGAGGTAACTGCGCTGGCATTGTGCAGCGTTGCGGTAAGCGGACGAAGGCCTCAGCGCAATTCTGCATTGGTTATAATTGGGCCCTAAGGGTTCCAGGAACCAATGACGATGTACGCCGGCGGTGACGGTACGCACTGCCGCGGACGTGACCGCCATTTTCTAACTCTTCACTCACTTGATACCTGACCTTCAACACGAGAGGACCTGCTGCTGTGACCTGAGTGTGGAAGCGACAATGGCTACAGTGTCTAGGGAAAGGGCCCCTGCCTTCACCGCGGAGGATTGGACAACCTAGTGGATGGGGTCCTCCCCCAGTACACGCAACTCTACGGTCCTCCAGACAAACAGGTGAGTACACTGTGTGCATGGTGGATGTGACATTAATGTATGGAGTGGCGTGGATGGAACATAAATTGTGGGTGGTGGGGCGGCTGTGGCCTGTATGTGAGGATGGTCAGTTTATGTGTTTCAGGGCATGTTTGGGAAGTTGTGGCCAATGAGTAAGATTAACCGGATAGGGGAGTAAAAACCATTCTTACTTTACCTTTCCTGTAAGCCAGCGCCCACCAGAAGAAGGGTATTTGGCATGCCATCGCCAAGGAAGTGCGGACCCTGTGGGTCTATCATAGACGGAGCACCCACTGTCGCAAGAGATGGGAGTGCCTGCGCCGCTGGAGCAAGAAGACGGCGGAGGCCCAGCTGGGGATGGCCTCCCAACATGGAAGTGGTTCCCATCGCACCATGACCCCCCTGATGTTACGGATCCTGGCTGTGGCATATCCGTAGTTGGATGGGCGCTTGAGGGCATCACAGCAGCCACAAGGGGATGAGTACAGTCTCATTCAGCTGACTCTGCGCGCTTTACGAGGTGCATGGGTGGGGGAAGTGGGCTGTGGGTTCCCCTACGCCAGGGCAAACTTAATAGGGTAGGTCCCTTGTTAGGCAGGCTCTGTAGCACTCCAACCCAAATAGTGGTAGTGGCCATCTACAACTAGTCAGCCTCCTGTGGGTTCCAGGTGTGCAGCAAATGGGCTTAGGCATAGTCCCCCATGGGCATGTGATTTACCTCTGAACTGTTAGTGCATGGCCTAGTGCATAGGGCTGCTCCCTGTGTGTTGTGTCCACCAATGGTAGTGGTGTGTCAGACTTTGGAAGCAACGCACTGTTAAGTCTTGGCGCGGACTCAGTCACGCCTTTTGGAGTCCCCGCTACACGCTCTCTTATGCTGGATCACTTTCCTCCCGCCCTCTTTGTGGTAAGGTTCATCTGCCTGGAGGCAGCACCCAATGGTGGCTTCATTGCCCTCATCCAACACATACTTTGTCACTGGGACTTCATGTCCCAGCAACTTCCAGTGACAGCCATGTTTAGGGTGTGGCCTCTCTATAAAAGCCAGCCACACCCAAGTTCCAGTGCTCACTATTTTGGATCCTGCACTCGAGCAGTCTCTTCCCTGGGGCCTCTCAGCCTTTGAGGCACAAAGAATATTCTAAGCGAGTGGTCGTACTCGCTCCTGGTAAGCTCGTTCCGACTGGGCTTTCCCCCGCCGGTGTTTATTTGTGTCAAACTTGCTACTTTGTTTCTTATTCAAACCAGCTGGAGTTGAGCGGTTGCTTGTTTATATGTTCCGACTGGGCTTTCCCCCGCCGATGTTTATCTGTGTGAAACGTGCTGCTTTGTTTCTTGTCCAGACCAGCTGGAGTCGAGCGGCTGCTTGTTTCTAAAACAACCGTGCGCGTTCTGAAGAATCCTTTGTTTGATACATTGTAATGTTTCATAACCTTGCTGAGAAATTGTGAAAAGATTAATGCTGCCTTGACGACAGAAAGATCGTACATAACATTATGTTGTTTTGAGTGAATACGTTTCCTTCCAAGTGTGAGAAACTTTGGAAACTTTATTTTCTTTTGATGTTTGCAAAATTGAAGAGTCTTAAAAGGAAAACGAGTCAAGTCATCACGGAATTGTGTTACTCATTTTTGATGGACATTTGAATTACGAAAGTTAGTTCTCACTTTGTTATACCTTGAGCTCCTGCCATATGCTCACTGATAACGTTTTGGTTTTGGTCTGGGGTGCCATTCTTGTGGGTTTTTTTTGCGACATTTGAGAAATTCAATTTTGTTTATTATGAGGAAAGAATGTAATGTACAGTAGCATGACACGTTTGATTAATGACTAATGCTCCTGGTGTTTTTTGCTGTCTCTAACCTTTTTCCTTTTCAGATCTCCCTCCAAGCTGTTCCTATCCTGCTTACCCTTCCCCCTGCCTGGCCTCACCAATTATCAGTGTTGTTTTAATCACTGAGTTGGTGCTGCCTGGAGGTGGGCCTCTAATCAGCAATGCACAGAGGAATTGGGCCCTGACATGGTGTTGCTGGCATTGACCATGTGTCTCCTCTGTCTGTCCCCCTTTTTTTGTTTTGTCACCCTGTCCCGGTATGCATTAGCATCATCTGGCGGAGGAGCAGTGGCACCGGAGCAGGAGGGAGCTGCAACCCACATGGCCCAGGAGGGTGAATGTACGGAGTCTGAAGGCACCAGTGGGACGGAGGGTGAGGGGAGAAGCACGACAGGGACAGGAGGGGACACCAGCGACTCCTCCTCTGATGGGAGCTCCCTTGCGGTGGCGGGACCCTCTGTGCCCATTGCAACAACAGGTACAGTCGCCACCCCCCTACCAGCAGCACCCTCCCAGCATCCCCTCAGCATGTTTCCCGTGCCCGCTCACCCAGGAGGGTGGGCATCTACTTTGCCCCAGGCACCTCAGGCCCTGCCCTAGTCAGCCCTCAGTGAGGAGGCTATTGACCTCCTGAGATCCCTCACTGTTGGGCAGTCAACCATTTTGAATGCCATCCAGGGTGTCAAGAGGCATTTGCAACAAACAAATGCATACCTGGAGGGCATTCACTCTGGCATGGCGGCCCAACATAGAGCATTTCAGGCTCTGGCCTCAGCACTGATGGCAGCCATTGCCCCTGTGTCCAGCCTCCCCCTCCAACTTCCACTCCCCAGACCCAATCCCCTCTATCTCAGCCTATCCCAAGCACACCATCAGACCAGCATGTACACAAATCAAAACACAAAAGTAGCTCAGGCAAACATAAGCACCACACATCCCACAGGCACTCACACAATTACCATACCGATGCAGACACATCAACATCCACTGCCTCCACTGTGTCCCCTTCCTCCACATCCTCAACCTCCCTCCCAGTCTTGTCTCCACTCACACCTGCATGCACTACATCCTCAGCCACTTCCTCCATTGCCAGCACGCCCATCACCACAAACCGCTCACGTGCAATCACCACCCCCACTACCATGCACGCGTCCCCTGTGTCCTCTCCCAGTGTGTCTCTGTACCCTCCTCCCAAAGTACACAAACGCAGGCACACACCCACTCAACAGCCATCCACCTCACAACAGCCTCCAGCCCATGTACCTTCACACAAACTCAGCAGACGTACACCTCCTACAACCACTACCTCTTCCTCCACTCCCAAACCCCCTCCATCTTCCATCCCAGTGTGTCTAAAAAACTTTTCCTTGCTGCCATTGACCTCTTCCTTGCACCCCGCCCCCATCCTTCCCCTAGGGCCGGGATGTCCAGATCCCAGCCCAGCACCTCAGCCACCAAATCCTTATCCAGTGTGGTCACTGCAAGTAAGAGAACATTGAAGGCACCACCCATCAAGGCTGCCAGTGTGCCACCCCGTGAGGCCAAGGACCACCCTATCCCACCACCTGCCAAGGTAAAAAATGGGCCCCCATGCCAAAGAGAGAAGCCGCACCAACCACCCAGCAAGGCCGCTTCCAGGACCAAAGAAGACAGTGGCAAGGTCCCAGCAGCGACTTCCAAGGTGGGGAAGGGACACAACGGCAAAGGGAAGTCAGCTCAGGACACGGAGTCCCCGGGTGAGGGACTGGTGTCACCCCTTCTGCAAGACAGACCAGCAACCTGTACGGCGGTGGGCACCGCCGCAACAACCGCCACCTGCACTGCCACCTGCATGTCTGCTGCCTCTACTGCAGTCATCAGCATCAACCCCAGTGGGCACCATTCCGAGACTGCAGTAGACGGCCTGGTGTCTCCCTACACAAGTGCAGAAACCTGCACCACCGGCAGCCTCTCCTCCGCAGACACCGCCGCAGCCACCGCCACCTGCCCCGCGACGTGCCCAGCCAGTGCCACCACAGCGGACATCAGCAGCATCACCAGTGGGCAGCCATCCGAGGCTGCTGGAGATGTCCTGGACCCTGCACACACTACATGAGGCACCACAACCAGCACTGGCACTACCAACAGTTGGCAGGCTAAGTTGCCGCAGGGTGGAGTCGGTCTCTGCCTCCATGGAGTAGTATGCTACCTGTTCCCTGAAAATCTCGTGGCTCAGACACCCAGGTGAGGGAATGGGAACTGCCACACCCCAGGTGCAGCATCACTGGGCACCAAGCCCCCTCCAGAACCAGTGGAGAACAGCATCCACAACCTCAGTCCTTGGCAGGATGAAGCACTCTGGGCACAAAGCCCCCTCCAGAACCAGTGGAGAACAGCATCCACGATCTCAGTCCTTGGCAGGATGAAGCACTCTGGGCACAAAGCCCCCTCCAGAACCAGTGGATAACAGCATCCACACCTCAGTCCTTGACAGGATGAAGCACTCTGGGAACAAAGCCCCCTCCAGAACCAGTGGAGAACAGCATCCACAAACACAGTCCTTGGCAGGATGAAGCACTCTGGGCACCAAGCCCCTCCAGAACCAGTGGAGAACAGCATCCACAACCTCAGTCCTTGGCAGGATGAAGCACTCTGGGCACCAAGCCCCCTCCAGAAACAGTGGAGAAGCCACCCACTTGAGAGACTGTGGCCTTGCACTCAACAGGACCAAGCAGTGGACAAACCACCCACTTGAGAGTCTGTGGCCTTGCACTCCCCAGGACCAAGCAGGGGGCAAACCACCCACTAGAGAGACTGTGGTCTTGCACTCCCCAGGACCAGGCAGTGGGCATGGAGCCCCCTTGAGCAGCAGTGGCGTTGTCCCATCATCCAGCTGAGGTGCTCCCCCTCCCCTTCCCCCTGAGGTGTCTATGTTATTTTCGACCTGATGCCCCTGCTCGTTACAATCATTTCATTTGGTCCTTGCGTTCTTCCAGGGGGTTACGGGGTGTACATGTATTGTTGCTGCATATGTTAGTGTGTATGGTGTTGTGGGTGAGCCTGGGGGGGTGGCATGTTGCGTGTGTGTGTCACTCTCTTTTTCCTCCCCCCTCCCCTGTGTACTAGGTGCAGTTCTCACCGTGGTCGTCGCCGCCATCTTTGATGTTCCTAGTAGATGAGGAGGTAGACCAGCATCGGCAGGACCTGCAGCTCGGGCTCCATGGCGTCCTGGTTCTTCGTTGAGTGTCGAGAGGTGAGTGGTTTCCGTTCCAAAAACTGTTTCCGCCGAGCTTTTGATGGCGTTGTTACCGGCCCCGAAATGCTGGAGGATTGGTGCCTTGTAATAGTGTGGGCAGTACATTGTATTCCGCCTGTCTGTATGGCGGTCGGGATGTTAAAGTGGCTGTCTGTGTTGGCAGTTTCCCCCATGGTCGTGATTAAAAAATTTTTACCGCCGGCCTGTTGGTGGTATTAACGCCGTGTTATCACAGACTGCCAGTGTTGTAATGAGGGCCAAAGTGTCTTATGTTTTTTAAAAGCAATAATTGTCTCTTTCAAGCACAAAGTACCTGGTTTGTGTGGAAAATCTCCGCAAAGAACCGCAGAGTAGGAAATGTGTGGAAACAAAGGGGTGTGCGTCGATTTGTAGGGCCAAACACGACGATACGTTGTTTAGTTTTCACACAGGGATGGCTGTGCGTTGATTTCCGGAGCTCGGTCGTAGATCCTCTTCGGGTTTCAGGGTTTTCAGACACTGCGTGGATTTCCTGTGCTGGCAGGACGAGATCACAGGAGCTGCATCGATTCGGTGGCTGTTGCGTCAAAATGTCCTCAAAAGTTTATTTTGAGCCAAAGCTCTCTCAGCTGCAGCCTCTGCTCTCTCAGCTTCAATCTGCTTGGCTGCTCTATCAGCTTCAGCCTGTTTGGCTTCTCTCTCTGCCCTCCTTTCCTCCTGTTGAGCTTCAATTTTCAACCTTGCAGTTTGCAATTGAAATTCCCTCTCCTCTCTCCTCTGCGGTCAGGCCCTTATCAGAGACACTGCTCCCTGGTTTGGCAGGGGGCACAATTGCATTGGTAACATCATCCACTAATGTCAAAAAAATCCTCTGAGGGGCCATCCTCTGGACCCTCCTCCTCAGCATCCTCCTCTGAATGGGCTTCTGCCCAGGCCCTCAGCGCCATTTTAAATTCCTCCTTTCTGGAGGTACCTTGGGTGGGTACTCCCATATCCTTGCAGAACCCTTCCAGCTGTTTGACAGTATATGTATCCAACAGGGCTAGGTCAAAATCTTCATTTCCAGCTTGAGACCCAGCCTGAGACATGTTGAGTGAGGATTTTAGTTAAACAATTGTCAGGAAAAACGATTTTGCAGAAAAAGATTAAAAATCAAGTTGACTTTCAACTGTGGGTAGGTAGTGAACACTTAGCTATTGTATGTCACTGCACAAATACAAGTCCTATCCTCACCGCTGATCACCAATGTTAGAAATGGGGTTTTTGGTTGGCAATCAGGTCACCCCATGTCCAAGCAAGGACCCTCACTCTAGTCAGGGTAAGTCACACACAATCCAAATTATCCTGTGCCCACTCTCCGGTAGCTTGGCACTGAGCAGTCTGGTTTAACTTAGAAGGCAATGTGTAAAGTATTTGTGCAATAAATCATTCAATAACACAGTATAGCACCACAATAATACACCACACAGTGTTTAGAAAAATATATAATATATTTATCAGATAAGATGCAGGTCAGAACAATAACAATGCAATAAGTACATGTTAAGATATCACTGTAAAATTGATATAAAGTGTCATAAGTCTTTTAAAAGCAATAATTGTCTCTTTCAAGCACAAAGTACCTGGTTCGCATGGAAAATCTCCGCAAAGAACAGCAGAGGAGGAGATGTGTGGAAACATAGGGGTGTGTGTCGATTTCTGGGGCCACACACAGCGATGGGTCATTTAGTTTTCACCCAGTGATGGCTGTGCGTTGATTTCTGGCACTCGGTCATGGATCCTCTTTGGGTTGCAGGGTTTTTGGACGCCACAAGGACAATGCATGGATTTCCTGCTCTGGCAGGACGAAGTCACAGGAGCTGCGTCAGTTCGGTGGGCGTTGTGTTGAAATTTGTACTGCACGACAGGTGCTGCGTCGATTCCTCTCTGTAAGTCAGGCTGCATCGTTCCAGCTGGGCTGTGCGTTGATCCAGTGGGCTGTCGTCAAATTTCCAGTCGCTGTGCGGATGTTGCAGCGATCTCCTCGCTGCGAAGTCAGGCTGCGTCGTTCCGGTTCAGCGTGCAGTGGATTTTTCACCGCAGTGCAGGCTGTGCATCGTTTCTGGCAGGCTGTGCGTTTAATTTTTCCACACAAAGAGTCCTTGTTGAGATTAAGTCTTTTTGGTCCTGAGACTTCAGGGAACAGGAGGCAAGCTCAATCAAAGCCCTTAGAGAGCACTTCTCACCACAGCCAGAGAGCAGCAAGGCAGCAGGGCAATAGCAAGGCAGCAGTCCTTCACAGAAAGCGGACAATTGAGTCGTTTGGGCAGCCAGGCAGTACTTCTTGGCAGGATCCCAGTTCTGGTTCAGGTTCTCTTCTCCAGGAAGTGTCTGGGTTGGCAGGGGCAGAGGCCCTGTTTAAATACCCAAATGTGCCTTTGGATTGGAGGAGACTTCAAAGAGTGGCTTAGAAGAGCACAAAGTCCACTTCCAGTTCAATCCTGTCTGCCAGGGTCCCAGTAGGGGGTGTGGCATTCCTTTGTGTGAGGGCAGGGTACTGTCCTTTGACATGCAAATGTCAGGCCCTCCACCCTCCCAGCCCAGGAAGACCCATTAAAAATGCAGATGTATGCAAGTGAGGATGAGTATCCTGTGTTTGGGGTGTGTCTAAGTGAATGCACAAGGGAGCTGTCAACTAAACCCAGCCAGGCGTGGATTGTAAGGCGCAGAAAGATTTAAGTGCAGAGAAGTGCTCACTTTCTAAAAGTGGCATTTTTAAAACAGTAATATTAAATCCAACTTCACCAGTCAGCAGGATTTTGTATCACCATTCTGGCCATACTAAATATGACCTTCCTACTCCTTTCAGATCAGCAGGTACCACTCAAACAATATATGAGGGCAGCTCCAATGTTAGCCTATGAAGGTAGCAGGCCTTACAGCAGTGTAAAAACGAATTTAGGAGTTTTACACTACCAGGACACGTAAACTACACAGGTACATGTCCTGCCTTTTGCCTTCACAACACCCTACACTATGGCATACCTTAGGGGTGACTTATATGTAGACAAAGGGGAGTTTTAGGCTTGGCAAGTACTTTTAAATGCCAAGTTGAATTGTCAGTGAAACTGCACACACAGGCCTTGCATTGGCAGGCCTGAGACAAGGTTAAGGAGCTACTTAAGTGAGTGGCACAATCCGTGCTGCAGGCCCACTAGTAGCATTTAATCTACAGGCCATGGGCACATATAGTGCACTTTACTAAGGACTTATAAGTAAATTAAATAGTCCAATTGGGTATGACCCAAAGGTACCATGTTTAAAGGGAGAGAGCATATGCACTTCAGCACCAGCAAACACAATATCTAAAAAGTGGAAGGAGGCAGGCAAAAAGTTAGGGCTGACCACCCTAAGGCTATCAGGTCTAACACCGGGAACCAACATTTTTCTCAGGAGCCCGCCGACATCACCATTGAATGCCAGGTTTGCCAAAGATCAAGGCTGCCTCACCTGGATTCCACCTCATGCCGCTTCCATCACCACTTTACACTTCCTATCTCTTTAGACCACCACTGCTGGATTCTTATAAATCATGCTTTCCTCCTTTGTCACTGTTTTCCTATCCGTCTCTTCATCTCTCTAATCCATTTTCTGGACATCTCTCTCTTCTCTCGAACAAAATTTGATGATCAAAAATAAATCCAGGTCCCCAAAAATGAGTGTAGGGGCCCAGAAGCTGCAATCACCAGCACAAATTAAGCAAAGCGCTAACCACTAAGCACTGCTCCACATGAAGCTGCAGATAAACACGAGGATCCGCGAAGTCGAATCAGATTGCATGCATTTTAGGAAATAGAGCTTTACCGACATCCAGTTGAAGCAAGACTCTTCTTTTAAACACCGTACCTTGCCTACAAGGCTGTGCTCCTCGGTCACTCTCCGACCTTGTTGAGAAAGATATTGATATGCAACAAATGAAAATCAACACAAGTTCTGGTATCAAAAAGTAAACTCAAGGTTGCACAAATAAATGGACTCCTGACCTGTTGTGTAAAACGCTATGTAAAAGAAGAGGTTCCTCCTAAATGTCTGAAAGTAAAAATAGAAACATGTTGATAATAATATCTACATAGGTGCACACATTGATTAGATTTTGCCTGTCATTAAACAATCACTCAGGAATACTGGGGAAATTCCGTTATCGTACAGCGCGTTTTCTCCAGGGTGATTTTACCTCCCATTCTGAGGTCCGCAGGTCCTAATGAAGAGTAACATGAATGTTCTGTTTTTCGACACGGTGAAATTGCACGTTTTCCCATTATCAACCTGTACATTTAAGAAAGGATGCCAATTTCAGAAAGGAAGTTCTGCAAGGTGAAACCAACTGGAATTTACGCAGAAAACAGCGCGAAGTAAAGGTAGTGCCATCTGACTCCTACAATCTAATAGGGTGCAAACATCAATTGGGTCTAATGTGATCAACTCAGTGTGATCAACTCAGCATGAGGTCATTGGAGGAGGGAAGCAAAGCAGCAAAGTAGCCTATGCGGTGAAGACAGAACCAGTCGCGGCTCACTGCACGTTGAAGGGGCGGCACGCGGGGGAACAAAAACATTAAATTAAAAAATAAAATAAAAAAATAAACATGTACCTGCGCGTTGCACGGGCCTCATCCATCTCCTCACGAGGCACATACTTCAGGTTCATAAAAATCAGGTACAGTACGAGCAGGAATGCAGAATGATCTCACACACAGTACTTGTACAGCACATGCAGCTTCAGCCATATTTCTGTCGCATAGAACAGGTTCAACATCAGCATCCATTCTCACAGAACATACACAGCACATTTATTAGCAGTGGAAACTTCTTACGGCGTGCATGGTTCCATTACACAGGAGAGACACAGATTGAATAGCAAATGTGAAAAGCACCTCCACACAAAACAGGTACAGCATGAGAAGTATCTGTACAGGCATCCCTGAAACAAAACATTTGCAGCTGGAGAGGTAGCCGTGCAACATACAGCACATGAAGTACTACTGCTGTAGTACAAACCACAAAACAGCTAGAGCAGGGGCTGTGTATGCCACCTCATACATAACAATGACAATATGGGAATAGCAAAGCATAACTTATATAATAGGTACAGTACAGTCAACAGTGAAACATGACCTCTGTGAAGGAATATTTGTGAATACCATCATAGCAGGCCCATGATACTTGGGAGACACTTAGTCAACCCTGCCCTTTTATCAAGCATGACTTTATAAGCTGAAATGTTTAAGGCTACAACCATAATGGCAAAACCAAAACCATGAGCCCCAGAACTCAAAGTAATGCCAACTAAGGACCTTGATTATGAGTGCTTCATTAAATTCTGTCACACAGACCGACCTCATTTCCAATCTTGATGCATTCTGTGGGCATTAGGACTGACAGTGAATTGGTCCAAATCACTACTGATCCCTCTTGGAGGAGACAGGGGCGATGAAACCTGAAAACCTGCCCTGCCGATCCAGTGTCTTGGCTGCCACTTCCTAGGGATCCAGAAGACATGGGAGCCAGACCTAGCTTGGAGTCTCAATCTCTGCCCTCTTACCCACACAATCCAGTCTGATCTAGGAAGGTAGACTAGATTGCCACTCAATGTGTTGAGCAGGGTGACCCTGTGCAAAATGATGGTCCTCCCATGTCTCCTTTACGTCTTTAAGAATTTCCCCCTCCCTATTTCCAATTGATGGTTCACTGCCATAAGTGCGGAAATTCCTCTGGCCCAATACACCTCACTGGTTTTCCTTTGACAAATGTGTCAGATACACTTATGACAGGGGCCTTGCAATAGGTGATATCCACCTTTATTATTGGGTGAAACATACTGTAGCGGTAAATGATTGGCTGTGCGTGGGATGGACAGAACCCTCCATTAGGCCATTAGGAAGGAGACCTCACTGATTGGCTTTTATAATCTTATGGGTACACTTTATGACACACCTATTCCTCACTTGCTTCCTGAGATCACAAAAGCAGTTTTCCCGAGATGGACAGGTTGGGATCAGTGGATAATGCTGGAGACCCTCTCTGGGTGGGCGGATGGCTACACCATGTGGCACAACTTAAAGGGTTTAAGGGATGGGACAGTATTAATATTTCCTGACCGGGCGACATCTGAGAGGGCGTTCACATGAAATTCTCCCAGGGCCTCAAAACACAGCTTTCCCTTCATAAATCATAATTCCCCCAACTCCGTCATGTGCTCTCTGGGTAGAGAGAGCACTCGCCGTGCTCCCATAATACAAACCCTTGGATGCCGCACACTTATGGGCCCATTGGCTAAGGGGGCATGTGGGGGTGATATAGGTGACTTTCATCACATGATTTAGACGTGTCCCATCATTCAGAGTTGCTGGCTGCCTATAATTGCTGGCTTGTTGGAAGTCCAAGACCAGATCCTTGAGGCATCACCAAGGGTTGCACTGTTCGAACTGGTGGATGACATGGGAGGCCCAAGAGGGTAGCGAATCCTGGTGGGGCCGGGCACACTGCTAGCGAAGAGAGATGTGGCTAAATATTGGAGGTCCCCAGAAGCCCTGAAGATAAAGGAACGGATGGCAAGCATTGACTGCTCCACAACATTGGAGGAACAAATGTATTTAGCCAGAGGCTGCCCTAAGACACAACGGAAGATAGTTGGCATACTATGGACCAGCCACTACAACTGTGTGTAACTCATGGACGAAGGCTTGTTGAATGGGGGAAACCTCCTGAGAGCTTCCTCAAAGGTTTGTAATGTGTGCAACTATCTTGGGCCTAAGAAATCAGTAAGGTGCTGTTTTTGAAACAACTCTGTCACACTTGTAAACTCACTTGCACAGGTGTCAGAATTAAGGGCTTGTCAGATTTTATTGTCTTTCTGGGTTTCACCCTAACACATTTTAGCATGCAAAACCTGTCTAAATTTGCCATTTGAAAATTGGCTATTAAATACTGGGACATGTGGATTTTGAAACAGTAAACTTAAAAACCTGCATATTATGACCCATTTTCACAAGTCAACTAGGAATTGCCAATATTGATCACATCTGATTAATAAGGATCTCATGATATTGTTATTTAATGGGTGCAATAAATAATGCACTAATAGTGCAGGACTCGTACTGGAGGCCAAGCATTGCAGAGCTCTTTAGTCTCCCATGTTCATGCTTTAGTAGATCATCGACTCCAGTTTTTTTTTGCCAAACAATGACTTGCAGTCCTGTGTATCCCATTATAAAATATAATGTGGTACATTGGTACCAGGATGCCAAGGCGCATTATGGACTGGAAGTGCTACTCCCTCCTACACCCTGGATACTTGAGGGCCCTTGGACTGGCTGAAGATGTTACACCAATGTTAAACATTAATTAAAGATACTTGAAGTGCAGTAATAATGCATGTTTTAAACAAAGCAATGAATCCTTGCGGGTATTTACGTGCAGCTTTCTCAGGAGTGTGCATGAATAAATATATAGGAATTCGAAAGATCATTTGCTTTTTCGGTGGTCTTTGAATCTTTATCCTTCCCTTTATTTTTTTCTTTGGTTCATTCTTACCTCCCCGATTGTGATTCTCCTGCACTTCCTGTGGCCTGGGGTGCTGTCCGAAATGCACTCCCCCACCCAAGCCTGAAGGTACTGTAACTGACTTATACAACACTTAAAGTTAGTAGGCAGCTATGGAAAAAAGATCAGCCTATGGTCTTAGACAGGCAATGCTGCAGGACGTCTGGTGGATGCACTGGTACAACTAGCCGACTTCTAGTGTCCACGTTCAAGGCCCCTCGCACCCATGTGCCATGGTGCCACTTCATCTAATGCACATTTGGTAGTTACGCCTCTTGTCCCACACACCTTCTGTTGAGACACCAATGGAGAGGGACACTCTTGGGTGCCTTAAAAAGGTTCCGCTGATCGTTCCAGCTTCCTTTTAAAGTATCAATCAGGGGTTGTATTATTAGGTGAAAGGACACCTTTGCTAAGAGGGACAAATTTAGGGGTGTAACACCGGCCCCTACAGCCCCAGTGGTGCAGGGGGGCCCCAGTCCTTCAGTTCCCCCCCACCCAACCCTTCAAGGGTCCCCACTCATCCCCAGGTCAATGATCATCTGTGAAAATAGGATAACTAGGGGCGTCTCGTACTGTTCTGCGGGTTGGGCCACCATTTTGCGTTACTCCACTGGCAAATTGTAACGTTTCAAATGTGTACTGTCCAATGGAGCTCAGCTTTTAGCTGCTGTTAAAAATAAGGGATTACAAACACAATAGAATCATAATATTTTTTTAATTAGCCTGTCCCTGGTGCTCATTTTTCTGTGCTGGTGTTGCAATCTTTGAAGCAGGGATTGTAAGGGCAGTGCCAGAGGCAGCTGCTACTCATGACTACCCACAAATGACATCAATGCATGTTTCTTTTTTCTGTAGGTTCTGTTTGAACATTTCACTCTTAGAGATTCTTTTTCATTCTGTCTTCCTCCTCTTGTCACTATATGCCTAGCATTCTCTTCTGCTTCCTTTATCATTTTCTAACTATTCTATCTCTCTTCACCCTACGTAAAAGGCTGATAATGAAAATAAGTCTTGTCCCCAAAAATGAGTGCCAATGCCCACCACCAGCACATATTAAGCATTTATTACTATGACACACAGGGCATGAAATGAGGAAAAATTCAGACATACACTAGCAAGTGATTCTTGAATGAGGGCCCTGAATATACTGTCTACAAATATAAATGACATAACTATTAAATTAAACACAAGAAGCTTGTACAGTTCGTTGCTACAAAAACACTGGCACCGCATTGTAACAAGAGATGTGCCCGGGGGAATAATAGGCAGACACACTAAGGAGTGTTTGACTGGGGAAGGGATAGCACAAATACTGGGACAAAGGGAAGATGCTCAAGGTTGTAAAACTTCTAAAGAAGTTCTGAACAGAAAAACAGCCTAAGGCATGGACAGTATTATGCTATGGACTGATGAAAGAACATTACATGCTGTCTTTGTGGGTTCTTTTCTGGTGTTGGAAGGTTTCAGGGTTAACAGTTGGAATAGAGCTGCTAAATCGGGTAGCCAATAAAGGAGGCTCCTGTTTACATCATGTCTCCTGTTGGTTAATGAGAACATCACACTGCAATGAGTGACAGAGTTTTTGTAGAGATGCCTCAACACAACGGTGACAAATAGTGGAGGTTCTATGGGCCAGCAGTAAATAGCTGTGTGAGAATCTGTCTGGAGTTGAGACCGCAGCATCGGAACGTCCATATGGGCTGAGGGGCTAAGCACCCCCTAATTTTCTCCTGACGTGAAGAGTATCTATCAGGATGAACAAAAGTCAGCCTGACAGATGCTCTTCTGGTTCGGGTCAGGCAACCAGGTGTTGGACATGCGCAGACTCCTGGCTGCCTGAGCTGAACTTTCCTGGGATGAAGAAGTCACAGCCCTGTGTGCATGACCTCTTCAACCTAGCAAAGGTGCCTTGAGGCCCTACCCTTCATGACGAGGGGGAATGTCACTGATTGCTTCAGACATGGGTGCTTCAGTTGTAAGCCCTGATGCGCCCAGGCCAAGTGTCAAACATTGATTCCTTGTCACAGAATGGGGTGGGGTCAGCAGTCTCACTGATCCCATCCGACTCGGTGACAAGTTGGGAGTGCTGCCTGCCCTCATTGGCTGACCTTAGGTTAGCCAATGAAGGAAGGCAGCAGTCCCAACCCTCCTAGGGCCTCCAAGGCTTTCCTGCCAGAGCTCCTGAGTTAAGATATATATTTTTTTAATGTTTGGTGTGTGTATGCGTGTATGAATATATGTGTATTTGTTAGTGAATGTTGTGAATAGGTGTGTGAGTGCATGGGTGAATGAATGGGTGTTAGTGAGGTGTATATATGCATGTGTAACCTACTTCCTTCCCCGCCCACTCCGTCTTAAAATTACCGGCAGCCACTGGCTGAGCGACAGTTCTGTTGTGGCCGAAAGAAGGAGAGCTCATTGTCTGAGTTTGAAACAGTGTTCAGTTTGGCAATGAAAGTTTCAAGGTGTCACTCCAATGTTTGAGAAGAGGAGAATACGCCGCCATTCACAGACATGTAATAGATCTTAATTTTAGTTCTGTCCCTCGTGTCACAGAAGTCATTAGACTGTGACAAGTTTGTTTTATGAAACGTAAATGGGAGAAAAACTAGTAGAAAGCTGCACTGACACGCTTTTCAATTAATCGCATGCTAGAAGGTTAAAGTTAATGTTAAAATGGAACTTAGACTCTAAACTAATAACCCATGTAGAAACCAATTTAGATTTCTGTGTTTAATGAAAGATGAATGACTTAGAAAGTATGTGTAAGTGAGAAAATGCAGGTATCTGCTATACCTAAAGTTGTGCAATAACAAAGCTTTTCTAATAAAATGAAATGTTTTACTTATTTTGGTGAAATTGTATTAATGATGAATTTATAACATTTGCATATTAAATGTGTTCTATTAACAGATATTAAATCAACTGCATTTTATATTTTCTTGTGTTAGCATAACTTAAGCTTGCCTTTTGCAGTCATGTAAGAGTGTTGAATTTTTTTTTTTCATAATGTGAAGTCTTCTTTCAGATTTCGTTCCCATGAGAAGTAAAGTCTCATTTGTGAAAAGTCTATTGTCTAACTGTGGAAAGTCATATAATTTGGCCTTGAGAGTTTTGTAGTACAGGAACATGGATTGAAATTGTATACAAATGTTTCAACCTGTTTGAAATCACATGGAAAGGACATGTTCCCATGACAGACTTGGGTAAATGTCGAACTGTAGCAACCTGGAGCATGGGGTTCGATTTTAATTGGATGATGCCAATTCAAAGTAATATGAACTGATACCTTTGACAAATCAGCTATATAGTGTTGGATATTCAAACTTTGCTCAGAACAGAAAGGTCTTAGATCAGAGCAGTCCTGTCTTGGTCAGAGACGGAGACATTCCTGATGCTTGCAGATGCCTTGCTTACCAGATGCTTTGCTGATTAAGATTCCCTGAATGCTGTATCTCTTGTAGAGGTATCTTCCTCTTTGTCATTTGCCATTACCTCCGAAATACCCTTTTAGGTTGCAAACTCCACTATCCTGACACTTTTTATTTTATTTTTATTTTTAGTTAGTGACCTGTAGCCAGAGTTATTCTATTTTTTCAAAATTATTTTTGTCTTTTTTGTATTTTTGTATTTTGCCCACATGTTCCTCCTTGCACATGTATTGCCCTAATTTAGTTAGTTGTTTGGTTGACCCGTCCCCAACCAAAGGTTATTTACTCTGCTAAGTTTGAATTTACTAATGAGTGTGCAATCTGAGCACTGTGTGATTTCTGTGTCACAGATATTTCTATTGACATTCTTCTTGAATGCTAAGTTTTATTGATGTTAGTGCGCCTAAATTTATTTTGTCGCCTTGGGCAGTCCTTGGTGATTATGTATCTATATAACTAGGTTTTGTGCATTGTTACATGACTTTGAGCTTGTGTTAGTGATACATCTTTAAATTATAGTCTTGATTGGAGTTTTCCTCCTATGGCCACATTGGTCATGGTGTCTAAAGTACTGGGGTGGTGTTGAAGTAATTGTTGATGGTTCACTACACATCTTTCTGGGTCGAAAGGTCCGTCAACCTCGTTGCACATTTGATACCTGCCCAGGATGAAAAATGCATCCGCACATCCATTCAAGGAAATCTGGTTCAGTTGGTCATGAGACTATTGTCTTGAACTGTTAGTGTGATGGCTAGAATTAGAATTTGTGAAAGTTCTTTTCATTGACATGACCCAGGTACAGATGGGTAATGATGGTATGACAGCTATCTTGGGTGATCTGAAGAGGAATCTATGCATATCAGCACCACACCTTGTTTGAGACTACCGCTATCCTCTGATGATCACACCTATTTATTGCATTTGTGATATTTACTAGTAAGTACTTTTCATAACACCAGCATAAAATGGTGTTATGCACACAAATTACATTTGAACTAGTTGTCACTCACTAGTTGTGCACCACTTTAGTATTGGTGGTGCAGCTTTGCTGACGAGTGAGTTTCATTAAAGTATCAATTATCAGTCAAACACCTTTTGAAGATACAAAGAAGGAGGGGTCAACAAAATATTTACAGGTAATCTTGGATGTTTGTGCTTTCATTATAGTTGCATTGAATACGAGGCTGCAGAGATTTGGACATCCTGTCGGCTTCATGGACTTGACTAACTCTAAGAATACAACCTGCTGATGGTACAAGAAAAGCATTTAACTTTAACATTAGCGACAGTCACTCACATGCAATGCTTTAGGTTCCATAAGGTAAGTACAGTGTGTTCATTTTACCCACCATGCAGGATGTTGCTCTGCCATTATTTTTGTTATCACAACTGGCTGTACCACTAATAAAATTAGGAAATTGGAAATAAGTTTTTAACTATTAAATGAAAGCATGTGGAATAAATCTGAATGCGGAGTGAAAAAACTCTGTTTGTTCATTACCTATGTGCTGAAGATCATTAAGTGTTTAAAAACGTGTCTGAATTAGAAAAAATGGTGCAAAATTTGAATGAATTTGAAATAAGCAAAAAAATAAATGATTCTTAACTTTAAAAAAATATCAGAATTCTAGAAAAGTACCATTTTTGTAGGCTGATGCAAAGAGCTTGACGTTCGGTAGAACATTTTGTTGTGGATTTTAGAAATTTGTCTGCATTGTGTATGTTTAGTGACCAGGTGGATACATTTTTCAAGAACCAAATCCTCCTAAAACATAGTAGTGAATAACTACTCGAGGAGTTGTGATTGAAAGGCAATTCACCTCTAAATTAAGCTTTACTGGTTGCA
Organism: Pleurodeles waltl; assembly: GCF_031143425.1. Classification (NCBI taxonomy): domain Eukaryota; kingdom Metazoa; phylum Chordata; class Amphibia; order Caudata; family Salamandridae; genus Pleurodeles; species Pleurodeles waltl. The sequence goes on from NC_090446.1 coordinate 304,938,835, forward strand.
AAAAGACATGGCAATATGTGTTGGAGAAGTTAAAAGAAATAGGTAGAAGAAGATAGAAGGGAATGTAGTAGTGGCATGAAAATGAGATGGAAAAGTGATGTAGAATGGAAATTTAAATGGAAGTGTTTCATATGTGGCGTGACTAGTCATTGATCAGCAACCAAAAATACCCTGCCTTTTCAGCAGTCTGTATAAATTGTGTGGCAAGAAATGCCATTACGCGAAATGTTGTAAGATCGCAAAGTTGATGGGAAACAGGACATAAAAAATGTTTTTGATTAGATTGACTTCAAATTTCAGACTCATTGGAGGGTAGACTATCCAAGATTGTTAAGACTTATGGTGCTAATGTCAATTTGAAGTTTGAATTGTGTTCAAAGTTATCCTAAATATCTCAGATTATTTTTAAGAAGTATTTTGAGAAAACAGTAAACATTTAAAAAATGTGCATTCAACTGGAGGATAAAAGGGTGAATTAATCCCAATGAACGTTTTGTAGGAGTTTTACTGAATTCCATATAGGTTTGTCATGGGAAAGGTGTACTTATCCCTCATAGGTGGCTGTATTTTAAGTTTGCTGCACCAAAGAACTCTGTGTTAAGTTAGGCTACAATCCAAGTCCGCAGTTCATGATTAGTGAAGAAGGTGATGCAAAGTGTTTTTTGAAAAAGAGTTCCAAAAGTATTTACTGCAAATGTGTGTGGTTGGCCTCAATTGTGGTGGCTGGAAAACTGAATCTGTGTATCTATGTGATAGAACTGAACGAGAGAGTGATAGAAGCTAAATTCCCCCTACCCAATATAAGTGAAACAATTCCTCAATTGTCAGTAGCCATTTTCTATTCAAATCCTATCACATTACACTAGGAGTATCAAGACCATATAGATTTCCTAACTCCAATGGATGCATTTAAATTGTCAAAAATGTCTTTCACATTGGTATCCGCAGCTTCTGTTTTCCAAACAACCATGACTCCTATGATGGAGGATTTGGATATTCTTCGGTTATATCAGGATGATACATTAGCATATGGAAGAACGTAGGAAGAACAAGATGCTCTGGCGATGTGTGTATTGGAAAGTATTCTAATTAATGGGCTGAGAAGTGTAAGTTTGGCAGCAAAATGTTTTTTTTTATTTAGCCCTTCACATTTTTTCTCAAGAAATCATACATAGGAAGGAACTAGAAAGGTCTATCTATAATAATAACATACCCAAAAACTCAGAGGAGCTGCTTTTGTTTCTGTGAATTCAGGCGTTTTGTTGTAAATTTGTGAAGAGACTTTGCTAGCAAGACATACAAAATGTGGAATTTATTAAAGAAAATTTTAAATTCTGCTTGACTGATACGTGAGGATGAGCATAAGGATATCAAGGAAGAGGTAGGTAGGACTCCATGTCTGCAGGCTTTTGAACCTGCTAGAAATAATGGATTACAGCAATAGGGGTCTCTTCTAATTCAAAGGACAGGAGGAGTAGAAAAAATAGATTTTGCCTCAAGATAATTGACAGTGTCTGAGGTAAATTACTCGGTGACTGAAAAGGTAGCCCTAGCTGTATTATGGATTGTGCCTACATTTAAGAGCTTAATTTGGAGTATAGTATCAAGTTCACAGTGAGAATTGATTCCAAACACTGAAAGGAGATATTCCAAAGAAATGGTCTTCATCTGATTTCTTCAAGAATAAGAGTTTGATGGTGGGACTACAGAAACACAGATTAATTTGTAGAATACATCCCTGGCATTAAACTTGTGTTGCAGATTGTTTGTTTAGGTTAGTTAAGGGAGATGAATTTCAGAGGACAATGAAGAGTTTTCCTAATATAACAGGTCTTTGTTGTTACACAAGGAGGGATGTCAGCAGATGGGGAGAAAGATATGGATAAAGATGAGATGCCAAAAGAGGCTATAGTGGCAGTTTTCGGTGGTTGGATAGAGAAACAATTCTCGAATGAGGGTCCAAAATCATTTTGGTTGATGAAAAATTATGTGTCACACGGGAGGGTGTCTTACTCTTAATGACAAGCTTTGTTCCCACAAACTTATTTGAGAAGCAAATTATTGGAGCCTGTGCATGTTGCTCAACAGGGAATCATAAAAGCTATGGAAGAATCATAATGAATTTTTCTTGTTCAGGTTATGACCTTGCGGTTGGGACAACAGTGAGACTTTGAAAGTTGTGCTCTCCAAGGGCTAAGGTTTTCAAGGTAAGGAATCCTCCCACAATTGGCTGACAATAGAGATCTGAACTGGAAAGAGGAAATTACGGAAAGAAACACAGCTTATTGAATGATACAAAACATGACTACAACAAGGCCTACTTTTGACTGTTTTCAGGCTGTTCAGCCTGTGCTTTTATTTGGCTCGGCTGGATAAGAAGCAGAATGGACACAGGTATGAAGGGTGATATGGATGTGTGAAGATTGAGGGCATTATATTTGCAGAGAAAACACAAGGAGACTTCAACACAATAAAAGTTATTGTGGCTGTACAAGTGAAAAATATAATAGTAAGTATTAGAAACCCAGGTGTAAAAGTGTGAGGCTTCCAAATTTTCTAAACTCATACAAGTTGTAAATATTGTAAGAAATTGGATTATTAATTGTGATGGGCGAGGGTGAACCCTTAAGGTCACTATCTTAACCAGAGCTCAAACTGCTAGCTATGGCACAGAGCAGACAGTCTTAGCTCAGTGCAATGTGCAGGCTCATAACACTTTTATTTTAAATATAATTGCTTTTTAGTTTTACCCTGTGTAATGTAGGGACAAACACAGAAGTGTTTCAATAAAAACCTACATTTGGGTACTATGCTACCTATATCTTTTAGCCTCAGGAAGCCATCAGGAGGTTGTTGCCACAGCAGGTGGATTTGACAACACATATATTCGATGCCTCTTTTTCGTTTGGTGTGAGTGGGCCTCTCTAGATTGGTTTGGAATATATAAACTTCTAAACCAGCAGCATGAATGCATGTACACCTAGATCCTATGATATCAGACATAGACATCATTCATGTGGCTAGAAGCCTCCTCACCTGTTAGAGCAGGGGTACCTGACCTCTAGAATGTGTTAGCATAGTTTGAAAACATTCTAGACATGATGTAACATGCCCTAAACATTTAGCAGAATAGTTGCTACTGTGTGACATTTCTTGCAGGAATTGTATTGTGCAACAACTCAGTATCCCTGTTTCAGTTGCCATTTTTTACTGCTTTTGGCAAACATGATGTTACTTAAAGGCAGCATGACAATGTCTTTTATTTTGTTGCTGTCTTCTCCATAATAGAATCACATAATGACTTCTTTGTTTCATACAAATTCTCAATACTCAGTGCTAGGTTGTTAATAGTATCCAATTGTTTTGTTTGAATGTCTAACATTGATTTCTCAACTTGTACAAATTCTGATCTAATTGGAGTGGCCCTTGTATTGTCGATTCTTCCTCAAAGACGTGGTCGCAGTGTTAAGAATCTTTGCCTCCTCAGTCAATGGATAAAGAAGTTTCTTGAACATTGTGTAGATGAATGTACATTTCATAAAAATCTAGCTGTGTGTGTTATTGTAGGCATTGAAGTCTCAGACAATGTTGCTGTTGCTATAATGTCCATTGCTGGTGCCAGTCATTGTTGTCATTATCCTGACCATCTCCACTCTCCAAACTGTGAACATCATGTTTCTCTGTAATGCTGACTATCTATATATCTAAAAAAAATGTAATATAATTACCAAACAGTAGATTTATTATGCCCCACATAAGAATATGCATTAAAGCATTTTCTATGTCTAATGTACAAATATGTTTCTTGCCTTTTCAGGATCATTCTACTAAAGATTAAAATGATCATAAATTCAATAATCTGTAGCTTAAAATACAATAGTAAACTGTGCATTTTTCTTACTATATTCCAAAAAGGAGGGAATGAGAAGTGATAAAGGGTTCACTTACCTTCCCAAACGTTTAGCCATTCAAAAACAGTCGGAGGGTACACTTACCATTCTTAGCCTATCTCCCCGTACCCGCCAAAGAGATCATCCACTGGTGTGAATAATAACTCTCACCTACTGGGATTCCAAATTGCATGCTTCATTATACAGTCCTCGTCAAGATTCCATGTATATCTGGAAGGGCTCAACCTTGGTAGCCACTGTGCAGTGACACTTTTATAGTCCTTAGGCCACACCTTCAATTACTATGGTGTTTGCAAATCTGGGTCTTTATCTTTCTCATCGTCATGCCTATGTAGCTATGGTTGCATGGGCTAGTGATCAGGTAAATTACTTATATGGAATTGCAATTGCCTTGTTTTCTTAACAAACACATATTCTTCAATCCTAGGTCAATCATCTTGGTCTTTGTCATCAAACTACAGACACTACAATGTCCGCATAGGTAATATCCGACTATCCAGTGGAGGTTACATTGTATGCACTTAGAAGTCCCGTCAGTTCGTACTTCGTTTGTGTTAAAAGAGAGGCTTTTCTAATTTAAGATTGTCTGAGCTCAGAATTCTCCAATTCTTGTTGATGATCTTCTTTATATGATTTGAGGTTATGTTGAACCTGGTGACCCAGATCATCCTCTCCTCTTCCTGATGCCTTAGGATGTCTTCTAAAAGAGCTTTCCAATTTTAGTTAAGTGCTTTCTTCATTGACCGCTCTAAGCTCTTCTATGGATAGGTTCTTGCTTTAAGTTTCTTTGTTATCAAATCTGCTTGTTTTTGGAAGTCTTCTGTTCTACTGCAGTTTATATGAAGTTGTTGAAACTATCCATATGGTAGGTTTCTTTCAGTGGGCTCGGTTGGAAACTGTTGAACACGAGCAGGTTGTTTTTGTTTGTTGGTTTGTAAAAGGTTTCTGTATGTAGCATTACATGTTCAGTGGTGATTCTTACATCAAGGAATACCATTTCTTTATTGCTGGTTGCATGTGTGAAATTCAAATTGGGGTTCAAGGAGTTCAGCCATGGAAAGAAGGGGGACAATGAAACATTGTCATCTTCCCACACCAATGAGAATATCATTGTTAGAAATTGGGTATTTGGTTGGCAGTCAGGTTACCCCCTGGTTACCCCCTGTCCAAGCAAGGATCCTCACTCTAGTCAGGGCAAAGGAGAAACACACCTGGTTAACCCCCTTGGTAGCTTGGCACAAGCAGGCAGGCTTAACTCAGAAGCAATGTGTAAAGTATTTATACCACACACACAGTAATACAGTGAAAACACTACAAAATGAACACCACACCAGTTTAAAAAACTAGGCAACATTCATCTGAATCAAACAAGACCAAAATGACAAAAATCCAACATACACAAGTCAAGATATGAATTTTCAAAAGATAAGGAGTCATACTCCACAGAAAACAATGGAAACAATGTATTTGTACAAAGTACCTGATTAGTGTAAAAAACAAAGCCGCACGGGTGAGCATGCGTCGGAAAAGTCAGCGATGCATCGATTCCTTCCTCGCAAGGCTGTGTGTCCTTTCTTCTCCGGCCTGGTTAGTGATGCGTCATTTATCTCCCTCGCAAGAGAGTGATGCACCGAATTTCGGACAGGGCACCTCAGATCCTCGCAGAGTCGGGATGACTTTGACGCCCAGGGTTAATGTGTGGAACATCCGGTCGCACAATGTTAGAAAGCCGAGCTTAGTGGGGTTTGCACGTTGTTCCTCCAGCCACGATGCGTCGATCTCCCAGCTGTGATGCAGGTGGAGCATTGATTTTAGAAACAAAGCCAGTGGCGTGTTATCAGCCGCATTGCAGATGGTGCATCAAAAATATCCACGCACAACCTTCTGTGCGTGGATTTTCAGCTCTTGTTCTGCCAACTTCACCATTCAAGGGCCCAGGGACTGGATATGGCAACACTTGGCAGGGCAGGAGTCTCAGCAGAGAGTCCAGGCACTGGCAGAGGAAGTCTTTGATGGCCCTGAGACTTCAAACAGGAGGCAAGTTCAGTTCAAGCCCTTGGAGATTCTTCACAAACAGGAATATACCACAAAGTCCAGTCTTTTTCCCCTTTCACAGGCAGAAGCAGCAACTGCAGGATAGCCCAACAAAGCACAGTCATAGGCAGGGGCAGCACTTCTCCTCAGCCCTTCAACTCTTCTCCTTGGCAGAGGTTACTCTTGGTTCCAGATGTGATCTAATTTGCAGGTGTTTTGGGTCCAATATTTGTACCCCTTTCTGCCTTTGAAGTAGGCATACTTCAAAGGAAAGTCTCTGTTGTTCACAAGATCCTGCCTTCCCCAGGCCATGCCCCAGACACACACCATGGGTTTGGAGACTGCATTGTGAGAGGGCAGACACAGTCCATTCAGGTGTAAGTGACCACTTCTCCCTCCCCTCTAGCACAGATAGCTTATCACGACATGCAGGCTAAACCTCAGCTCTTTTTTCTCACTGTCTAGAGGGGATTCACCAAGTGGCCCAGACAGGGAATCCACAAACAGGCAGAGTCACAGAATGGTTTAAGCAAGAAAATGCCTACTTAAGTGGAATTTTCAAACAGACACTCTAAAAACCAACTTCACTAAAAGATGCATTTTTAAATTGTGAGTTCAGGAACCCCAAATTCCATAATTTCTATCTGCTCTCAAAGGGAATCTGTACGTTAATGATATTTAAAGGCAGCACCCTTGTTAATCTATGAGAGAGTCAGGCCTTGCAACAGTGAATACTGAATTTAGCAGTATTTCACTGTTAGAACATGTAACAAACATTAGTACATGTCCCACCTTTAACATACACTGAACCCCATGGGACTACCTAGGGCCTATCCTAGGGGTGCCTTACATGTATAAAAAGGGAAGGGTTAGGCCTGGCAAGTGGGTATACTTGCCAAGTCGAATTGGCAGTTTAAAACTGCACACACAGACACTGCAGTGGCAGGTCTGAGCCATGTTTATGGGGCTAATCATGTGGGTGGCACAACCAGTGCTGCAGGTCCTCTAGTAGCATTTGATTTACAGATCCTGGGCACCTCTAATGCACTTTACTAGGGACTTACTAGTAAATCAAATATATAAATCATGGATAAGCCAATTACACATACATTTCACATAGCAGCACTTGCTCGTTAGCACTGGTTAGCAGTGGTAAAGTGCCCAGAGCACCAAAAACAACAAAAACAGAGTCCAGCCCATATCAACAACCTGGGAAGCAGAGGCAAAAAGGTAGGGGAGACCACACCAAGGATGCCAAGTCTAACAATCATCTATGTACTTCTTCCATAGTTGTATTTGTTTGACAAAAGTATTACTGGTGTTGAGTATTCTCTCCTGCTCTAAACGGTGTACATGCAGACCTCTCATCCTTGGGAGTGTGCTGCCCTTTGATGTTCTGTGTATTTGTTGAACCAATGTGTCCTCAAGTTCAAAGTAATTATTTGTCAAGGCCGTCCTTATGCATTACAAGAGGAAATGTTGTGGGTTGGCATAATTTGAATCTCTAGAGTACAGGAGTTCCTCAAAATCTGTTAAGGTAGCTCCTTAAGGCATACTGGTGTACAGACTCTGCATGTCCAAACTTATGAGAAGGTTGTTCTCTGCATCGAACCTTCTGTCTTTGAGCAGCTTCAAAAGATATTTAGTATCCTTCAGGTATGTTAGTATACACTGTACCGTGGGGTGTAAAAAGTAATTGCAAAACCTTGATAATGGTTCTTATACAGAGCCTATTCCTGAAACTATTGGGTGGCCCAGGATAGGAATTTTGTTCTTATGTATTTTGGGTAGGATATAGAACTACTGGATTGTTGGATCTGTATTCACTAGAAATTGAGCTTTGCTTTTTGAGATTTAATTACCTCCCTAACAACCTCCTCTACCATGTTCCTTATTTCTCCCAGAATTGAAGGGGTTGGATCTGATTAAAAAAATACATATTTCTTCCAGTCTTCAAGAAGGAAAAGATATTCTTGTCTGTAGCATTTGTTGTTCTAGATCACATTCCCACTTTCCTTGTCTGCAGTTTGGATTGTGATCTCTTGGTTGGATCTCAATTCAGAAAGTGCTGTGTGTTCTTCTTTTGACTTGTGGAAGGTTCTGATTGATGCCTGTTCAAAGGCAAGAATTTCTACTGGTACGCTTGATGTAGGGGAGCAGAACTTAATCTCTTATGAAAACCTGTGTCACCTCTATCAATGTATTTTTCTCTTTCTCCAAAAAAGGCTTTCAATTTCAAGCACCTGAAAAACTCAGCCAGTTTGCAATGAAGTTTGAATTTGTCCAATGTAGGTGTTAGTAGAAAGTTCAATACCTTATTCAAAACTCTCAGTTGTACCTGTCTCAACTCCATATTGCTTAAGTTCACCACTACATTGTGCTGGTAGTCAGTGGAGTTGGGGATTCCTTGTTTGTGTTCTGAGTTTGCATCTTCTGGTTGTTCTCTTCCCAGTGCACCTGGGTGTCCATGTTGCCCTCGTCTGTTCCCTAAAATGAGGGGCCTAGAGGAAGATACTGGGGTATACAGGTTCATCCACATCATGTACTGTTGTGGTGGAGTTGGAAAGGGTGGTTAGTTAAAGGGTGGTTGTTGGAAGCTGTTGTATTGTTCCATCCACATCCTTAGGATTTTCCTTTCCTTCTGCCTCTTCATTTTTCTTGTTGGCCATCTTCACTGCTCTCAGCTTTAGTGTTCAAAGAATTGCTTGCAGTGGAAGGCAATCCTCCCTTTTATTGTCCTTTTCAAACTTGGGTTAATATTCTGGTGGCTATACTTTCTTGTGGGGAAGTCTGTAATTTCTTGATTCATTTCTTCTAATCATTTCTTGTATGCCTTAATCTGTACCGTGGTTTTGAGTTTATTCTCACTTATATGTACTTTCATGGTCAGGGCATCTGAAAGTCTCTTGGCTGCTTTTATAATAAGCACCTGCCAGTCACAGGTGTAGACTATTAGAGACCAATCTGGTTTAAATGTAGCATCCTGTAGAAAAGTCCTTGGTGCATTGTTTAATATCAGGCCTATCAGAGCAGCATTAGATCTTACGTTTCACAACATAATCACCCAATTCAATAGTGCCTTAACCTTTGTTCTCTTTAGTTCACTTATAATCTCACAGTCCTAAATTTAGCCAGTGTTTATGTGGTGTTGAGATCTCCCAGAAGTGGTAGCCCTGAGAGGATGGAGTCAACATCCTCATCAGCGATGGTCAGTCCTAGGTTTTCTTCCAGGGTTAAGTGTGTGGTAGATTTGTTCAATATTTAGATACTTATTCCCCACTTCTTTTGTTTATCTTTTATTGTTTTGTTATCTGGTCAGTCTGCTTTACTGATCACCAGATTGTTAGTATTGTACCAACCCAAGGGATTCACCGTATGCTATTAAAAGGACTCTCACCTTCTGGTATTCCAAGTGGAATGGTTCCTCATGGAATCCTCGTCCAGATACCTAGTGTATCTGGATCGGAACAAGCTTGGTAGCCAAGTGAACTCTCTAGTTATTCAGTGGGATCCTAGATTTAAAATAGTCTAGGGTATCCTCAGAGTTAATTTTATTTGCAATGGACACCCTGACAGTGTTAAAAAAGGTGGGGTGCACTAAGGAAATTAGTATGCTCTGTATCCTTAGGTCAACATGTTTCATCTCTCACACCAATTTCTCACTGGGTTAGTTAGACTCCACTAGGACCTCACAAGGATCCCGTTATTGTCCTATTTGTGTGAATTAATTTGTGAAACCTCCATTCACTGAACTCATACATGCCATACATACCAACCCAATTGGTCTTTATGTTCACAGTTCTTTGTTGGTATGAGAGAGACAGAAATAATTAATCAAGCACAACATCATTACATACATATATGTCTATCCTTACACATGTCTCAAACTGATCACTGTGATCATTTCACATCAAGCCAGACCAGGGTGTAAGCAGTGCAAAGTTTGAGTCTCCATCACAGTTTCTGTAACAATTTGCACGTACCCTGCATGCACTAGGTGGGTATGCAGTGTGGACATATTATCCTTGAGATTACTAAGATATTGTATGTTCTCCACTCATCATGCCTATAAAGTGTGATTTTTCTTCATTCGTCTTAATTAGTAGTGCCCTATTTAGAGCTCCATTTTAAACAAAAGCATGTAAGACTTTGATTGGGTTGCAAAACCAGCAATGCATTTTGATAAACATAATAAAAGTAAATCATTAACCTATTACCCAAGTCCATCTCAACTGTAATGTGTTGAGACAAAATTAAACAGCATTTATAATATTTGAAGGGCAAATTATTATTATTGTCTTATTTTCTTATATTAAAATAATATTGTTGACTCTAACTTGGGTTTTGTCGAGGAGGTTTTGAAGTGTCAATATTTGAACGTTTGCATTTTGCAAATATGTATAAAATCGCTTTCAGTGTTGGTGTTTTAGGGAGGCAAATCCTAAGAAATTGCTATTAGGGAATGTATGCTATCACAAAATGTGATTTCTTATCAATCGCCAATTACAATATGGTAAAAGAAGCAATAGTACATCTAACCCAGTGTCTTCAATACTGACATTTAGTTATCTATCTTGGATTCTTAAAAAAAGAGTGTGTGCTTTGAAAAACTTGTGGAAAGTAACACTACCCTTTTGTAATTCTAACCATGTGCTGGTAATGGTGATTGCAGATATGGGGAAGGAGAAAATCAGACCCCAGGGATTATGGCCCTCATTACAACCCTGGCGGTCGGTGTTAAAGCGGCGGTAAGACCGCCAACAGGCCGGCGGTGAAAAAAATTGAATCACGACCATGACAGCCACTTTAACCCTCCGACCACCACGGCGGTACAAACAAACAGCATGGCAGCACCGGCAACAGACAGGCGGAAGACAATGTACCGCCCACACTATTATGACAGGCCAATCCGCCACCTTTTTCGGGGCGTATTCAAAGCGAATAAAAACCTAGCGGAAACAGGACTTGGAAGGGAAAACACTCACCTCTACACAACCTGTAGATGTGGTGGGCACGGAGGGGCCCACCACCGCAAGGGAGCTCCTGTCAGAGGAGGAATCGGTGTTGCTGGTCTCTGCTCCTGTCCCCGCCGTGGAGCTCCCCTCACCCTCCGTCCCACTGGTGACTTCAGACTCCATTGTCTCGCCCTCCAGGGCCATGTGGGATGCAGCTCCCTCCTGCTCCAGTGGCACTGCTCCTCCGCCTGATGATGCTAATGCACACAAGAACAGGGAGACCACAAAAAAGGGGGGGGGGGTGAAAGAAGAAATACATGTTCAGTGCATGAAACACCACTATCGTTGGCGGACACTACAGACACAGCAGCCCTCTGCACTACACCATGCACTTAGAGTTCCCTAATTAATCACAGGGACATGGGGTACAAGGCCTATGCCCGATTTCTGCACACATGGTAGTCTCAGGAGCCTGACTATGTGTAGATGGCTCTTACCACTGGTGGGGTTGGGGTGCCACTTAGCCTGCCTCAAAAAGGGTCCTTGCCTACAAAGCTCGCCCTGGCCTAGGGTAACCCACTGCCCATCTACCCCACCCAGACACCTCGTAATGCGTGCAGAGTCAGATGGATGTGACGGTACTCACCCCCTTGTGGCTGCTGTGATGCCCTCAAGCGCCCATCCAACTCCGGATACACCACCGCCAGGATCCGGAACATCAAGGGGGTCATGGTGCAACGGGAACCCCTCCCACGTTGGGAGGCCATCCCCAGCGGGGCCTCCGCCGTCTTCTTGCTCCAGCGGCGAATGTCCTCCCATCTTTTCCAGCAGTGGGTGCTCCGTCTGTGATGGACCCCCAGGGTCCAGACGTCCTTGGCAATGGCACGCCAAATATCCTTCTTCTGGTGGGCGCTGACCTAGAGGAATAGTACAGGGGAAAAGGATGATCTTTAACGTCCGGACTGACAGTCATTGACCCCTGTATCTTCCATCCACACCACTCCAAACAGGCATTGCCCATACAGCATGCTCACATTGTACTCACCTGTTTGTCTGGAGGACCGTAGAGTAGCGTGTACTGGGGGAGGACCCCATCCACTAGCTTCTCCAACTCCTCCGAAGTGAAGGCAGGGGCCCTTTCCCCAGACACATGAGCCATCGTCGCTTCCAGACTGAGGTCACAGCGGCACTTGCAGTGTAGGTCCTCTCCTGGCGAAGGTCAGGTATCAAGTGAGTGAACAGACAGAAAATGGCGGTCACGTCCACGGCGGTGCGTACCGTCACCACCGGCGTACATCGTCATTGGCTCCTGGGACCCATAGGGCCCAATGTTAACCAATGCAGGATTGTGCCGCGGTCTTCGACAACCTACAGCGACGGTGTACAACGACAGCGCAGTTACCTCATATCCCCTTGTCCCACATTATAGGTCAGGCAGCCGCCATTTCAGGTGGCCACATGGCATTATTTTTAAATGCGTCACACCTATCTAGGCATTGCGTACACACAGTGACAGGCACATTGCGGATTTACAAATGTGTGCAATAAATTATTTTTTTACTACCTCAGTGTTGGCTGACTCTGTGCTCGCTGTTCTCGTCCATAGGGCACGTCCGCTGGGTCAGGTGAGAAGATGGCGGCATCCTCCGGTGTACAGACCGCTGGTGGACCTGTCGACAATGGAAGACAGGCACATCATTATCTCTTACAGACTTGATCGTGCCACAGTCCAGGAAGTGTGTGCCCAGTTGGAGCCAGACCTGATTTCAGCTATCCGCCATCCCACAGGAATCCCCCTCTAGTGCAGGTCCTGTCCGTATTCCATTTCCTGGCAAGTGGGTCTTTTCAAACAACAGTGGCCATTGCATCTTGGATGTCCCAGCCTGTATTCTCAAACTTGTTGTCCAGAGTGTTGTCTGCCCTGCTGAAACACATGCGCAGCTACATCGTTTTCCCTCATGTGGAGGATTTGCCTACAGTGAAAGGTGACTTCTATGCCCTGGGACATATCCCCAACATCATAGGTGCCATTGATGGGACACATGTGGCCTTGGTATCCCCCGCAGGAGTGAACAGGTGTACGGAAACAGGAAGAGCTACCATTCGATGAATGTGCAGATGGTGTGTTTGGCCGCCCAGTACATCTCCCATGTGAACGCCAAGTTTCCAGGCTCAGTGCATGACACTTACATTTTGAGGAATAGCAGCATCCCTTATGTGATGGGGCAACTCCAGAGGCACTGTGTATGGCTAATAGGTGAGGACAAAGACCCTATACCCTGTGAATGATTGTCTGGGTCTGGGGTTGTCCCTAAGGGTTAGTGTGTGTCTAACAGTTGTCCCTCGACATTTGCAGGTGACTCTGGGTACCCCAACCTGTCATAGCTACTGACCCTAGTGCGAAATCCCAGGAGAAGGGCATAGGACCGCTACAATAAGGCACATGGGTGAACTAGGAGAGTGATCGAAAGGACCTTCGGCTTCCTGAAGGCCAGGCTCCGGTGCCTCTATATGACAGGTGGTTCTCTCTACTACTCACCAAAGAAGGTGTGCCAGATCATTGTGGTCTGCTGTATGCTGCACAACCTGGCTTTGCGACGACAGGTGCCTTTGCTGCAGGAGGATGGTCCAGAAGGAGGTCTTGTGGCAGCTGTGGAGCCTGTGGTCAATGAAGAAGAGGAGGCAGAAGAAGAGGATATCGACAACAGATACAACGTGATCCAGCAATACTTCCAGTGAGACACAGGTAAGAAGACATCACTGTCTCCTACATCTCATACAATTGTTAGACCTATCATATGTCTGTCACTTTCACCCAGTGTATGGACCCTGACTTGTCTCTTTGCCTTTCCATTGCACAAATGTGGGTCCCACTGTGTGACCTCTGCTATAATACATCATGAACTAGAGCTGTGTGACATAGGTATGTTGACAATACAATGGACATTGCTATTTTCCTTAGTTATAGCAAATACACATTTGTGAAAGCACAGACTGACTCCAGATTGTTTTGTGATTCAAGGGTGTTTATTTAAGTGCAAATTAGTGAAGGGGGTTGTAAAATGGTCAGGGGTGATGGTGGATGAATTTCCATGGCAGAGTCCAGTTATTTGTCTCACAGGTGCATTGTCCAAAGGGGGATAGGAAGTGGAGCTAGGGCAGTTTAAGGATGGACAGGGTGGCGAAGTGGGACAGAAGGATGACATTCAGGGTGGTCTCATTTCTTGGCGGGGGTCTTGGCATTGTTCTCTGTCTTTGTCCTGGATCTCAGGGACCATTTGCGGGGTGGTTTTCCATCTGCAGGGGGTGGGGTGCTGGTGTTGTGGTCCTGTGGCGGTGCCTCCTGTCCACTAGCGCCGGCAGAGGTGGTGGGCTGTTCATAATCGAGGCTAGTGTCAGGGGCCTGTTGTTGTGCCACAGTGTCCGTCCTGGTGTTCACAAGGTCCTTCAGCACCCCTACAATGGTGACCAGGGTTGTGTTGATGGACTTGAGTTCCTCCCTGATCCCCAAATACTGTTCTTCCTGCAGCCACTGGGTCTTCTGAAACTTGGCCAGTACCGTTGCCATTGTCTCCTTGGAATGATGGCACGTTCCCATGATGTTGGAGAGTGCCTCGTGGAGAAGAGGTTCCCTGGGCCTGTCCTCCCTCGACGAACAGCAGTCCTCCCAGTTCCCCTGTTTTCCTGTTCCTCTGTCCCCTTAACTGTGTGCCCACTGCCACAGCCCCCATGTCCCTGATGTTCTTGGGTTTGTGGGTTTGCCTGGGTTCCCTGTAGTGGTGGACACACTGCTGCTTGACGTGTCCTGGGGACTGGGGACAGAGGTATGGGCCCGCTGGGTGGGTGCTGTGCTGGTGTTTCCTGAGGGGGGAGGCTTTCTGGGCTGGCATGTGCCAGTGTGTGGGGAACCGACTGTCCCGAGGTCCCAGATGGGCTGGGCTGGTCATCTAGATCCAGTTGGACAGAGCTGCTGTCATCACTGTGGGCCTCTTCTGTGGGGGAGTGGACATGTCTGGCACCTCCTGTCCGGTGACGTTGGGTAGGGGTCCTGCAGGGGTGTAAAGGCATGATTATTGCATCTGTGTGTGCCATTGTGTGCAATGGGTGGGTGCCCCTGTACCCCAGTGCTTACATTCTTGTCTAGGACCTTGTGTGATATTTGGTTTGGTGATCTGTGTGGGTATCTGTAGTGGACATGCTTTGGTGATGGGTGTCCATGCTTTGGTGTTGCATGCAGGGCCTGGTGTTGGAAAGGGTGGTTTGTGATAGTGGGACATATGTGAGGTGTTGGAGTGATGGGGGTGAGGGTGGGGGTATGTGATAGCATGCAGGTAGGGTGGGGGATGTAATAGTTAAGATTTGACATACCCGAGTCCATTCCTCCTGCTACTCCTGCGAGGCCCTCAGGATGCAGTATAGCTAAGACCTGCTCCTCCCATGTTGTTAGTTGTGGGGGAGGAGGTGGGGGTCCGCCGCCAGTCATCTGAACTGCAATCTGGTGTCTTGAGACCACGGAACGCACCTTCCCCCGTAGGTCATTCCACCTCTTCCTGATGTCATACTGTGTTCTTGGATGCTGTCCCACTGCGTTGACCCTGTCTACGATTCTGCGCCATAGCTCCATCTTCATAGCAATGGAGGTGTGCTGCAACTGTGATCCGAATAGCTGTGGCTCTACCCGTATGATTTCCTCCACCATGACCCTGACCTCCTCCTCAGAGAACCTGGGGTGTCTTTGCGGTGCCATGGTGTGCTGTGGGTGATGTGTGAGGTGGTGTGTGTTGTGATGTGTGAGGGGATGTGTTTGTGTGTGTTATCTGAGGTGCGTGGATGTTGTGTGAGTGATGGTGTTGTGTCCCTGTGGATGCTAGTTTGTTGATGGTGGTGTCTCTCTCTGTGCTTCTTTCTCAATTTTTGTTGTAGGGGTTTGAGGGTGATGTGGGTGTGTGTTATATATTGGTTTGGGTGTGTGGGAGTGTTGGGTGTAGATGTATCCGGTGTGTGTATTTTGAATTGTACAATGTTGTTGTGTTTTGTAAATGTGTGTGTATTTTGAGCGCGGCGGTGTGTACCACCAATGGAATACCGCGGTTGAAAGGCCACCGCGAGGATTCGTGGGTCCTGATAGTGTGGGCGTATTCCTGTTGGCGTGACCGTGGAGGTTTTGGTACCGTCAGATTATCACTGACCTTTGGTGTGGTGGACTCGTGTGGGTGTCTAGATTTTGGCGGATTCCGGCCTGTGGGTCGTAATAGCTGTTGTGGATTTCCGAAGCTGCAGCGGTGTGTTGGCGGTCTTCTGCACGGCTGTAAGTGGGATTTACTGTCAATGTTGCAATGAGGGCCTATGTGTTGAGATCAACAAAATCAGGAACTAAATAATAGAAAACATTCAGACATAAAGAAGTAGATTTGGTGGAGTACATTAAACTGAATAAGGGCTCAGTGGAAACCATTCTATGTCAGGAACGGAGGGTCAGATTACGCTCATCTTTCTTCACTTTATTTATTACAGCAGACCTATTAGAATAACACATTACCCTTTCCAGAAAACCAACGGAAAACAGAAACAACAGCATAACCAATCAAGTAAAAGTTTCTCCAATATAGTCCTTCAACTCTGTTCATGCTCCCCCTTTCTTCGCTGCACTAGCAGCCTGCAGTTAAGTCTTCTTGTCTCTATTGTTATAGCTTGACTGTTTAGAGCTTGTATGTGCCCTTTCTCTGCAGCATGAGGTGTAATTATGCTGCTTTTTCGTTGTGTTGCTTGCTCACATGTTATGATGATGTGTTCATCTGCTTTTTCTACCCCATTTAGTCGTCAGGAGGAACGCCTGTTCTTTTTTCCGTGGATCCTTGTGGTAGCGGTGTTTGCCGCTGTCCGCTAGAGGGCACTCATGGATCAGTGAGATGCCTGTCTAGCTCTGCAGGTATTGATGCTTCATTAGCCAGTGTGGGTGGAGCTTCTTGCCTTCCTTGCCCCTCTGTAGCCTTGAGCAGTGATGCCGTGCTGCGTCTGTATTGGATGAATCTCGTCCTTTTTTTGCCAGCTTCTGTTTTTGGCTAGCTCAGTCCATGCCCGCTGTGGGGGTGGATCTGTAAAGGATTAAACCCCAGGGCCCCAGTTAGTGTAGGAAGCCTAGAACAGCAGGGGATCTCTGTCTGCATGATGGCTTTTGCCATTTAGGTTGGTTACTGATTCCTGCATCAGGTTTTTTTTTGGCCTCATAAATTTGGGCTGTCAGTTTCATAACCTGTCTCCTACTGCCGGCCGTTTCAGCACCACAGAGGCCCGGCCCAGGCTGTGTAGCCTAAGAATTTACTAGGGTGTTGTTCCCTTCTGAGTCCCTGACTCCTAACATGCAAGGTTCCCTAATACCATATCAAGTCCTGCTGTGGAGGGCTCCGAAGCCACATATTGTGAAGAGGAGGCAACCTCTTTTATGCCTCTGGATGAGGACTTCTGTGTGGCAGTGTATGCCTTCATCCAGCAGGCAGTCCCCTTAGCGATAGCTCCCCTGGAGAAAAAGATAGAGCGGCTAGCACAAGCACATAAGCAAAGGTCCCAAAAGGTGTCTGAATATCCATTGTCTTCCCTTCAGGCAGTTAAGCACCCCCTGGATCAGTGTGTCTATAAGGACTCTTTAAAGTGTCTTAAGAAGGCCTTCCTTCAGTGGGAACCTCAGATGTAAGAGCCCAACCCCTTTGACTTGCTCCATCAGCACCTTCCCCTGGAGAATGTGAGGACTTGGAGGGTGATTCCGACAGGGATCCAGGTCCCTCAAGGCCATGGTGCTTTTCATCAGGGGAGGCAACTCCAGCCCCTCAGGATTAACTGGTGGCAGATATTTTGGACCTGGAGGATTTGCTTGTTCCCAGATCTGCTATGTAGTCACCCAGTGAAAAGGTGGCAGCTTATGTGGCCAGTTGTTTACGAAAGCACCTAGATAGGGAGGTATGGCCCCGTCTTTGGACAGAATGTCCTAGTCCTGCGTAAGAAGGCAAGGTAGCCCAAATGGTCAAGATCAATTAAATGATTAACACCTTCCTAGAGATATACATCAGAGATCCTAAGATGGGCATCAAGCTCTCCATGCTAAGATAAGCTTTTGGATGTGATGGTGCCCCTTACCAAAATGTATAGAAATGGCCAGGGAGGCTAAGCAATCTATTTCCCTTATTCTGCCCAAGATTCTTTCTGGCTGGGCCCAGCGGGACATTATTCTTCTGGGGAATGCCAATTGTGTGTTGTAAGTTGAGAGGAGAACGGTCCTTCCTCATTAAAGTAGACCCGAAGTTGCGGGACCTGAGGTTGTTGAAGGCGGGACCTTCTGAAGAAGGGGGGTTTATTTGGTGAGCCCCTTCATTAAGGAATTAGAAAAGTTCATGCAGACTTTCAACTCCCTGGACAAGGCACAAACCTCCATTAGGAAGATTTCTTTCTTCAATTATTTTTTGAGTGCCCGGGCGTGGTAGGGTTCGCTCGTCTGGCGCTTCCCAGAAAGGCCAAGTTTCCGCCAAAATCAGTGACGCACCCCCAGACATTTTGGGGGTTCTATCCCTCCTCTCATTTTTAACAAGCCCGTGAAGGCAGAGACGGTGGTCGAGACCACCCCCAAGGATCGTGACAGGGTAAAGACTCTCCGTCCTTCCCAACCAAAAGTGGGATGGCAGCTGGCACTGTTTGAGGAAAACTGGTGGGAGGTGACAAATGATGCTTGGGTCTTTCAGATAGTCCAGGGCTACCGACTGAAGTTTGTAGGTACTCCTGTTCAACCAGTCAGAACTCAATCTTTGGTTTTTTTGCAGTTGCAGGTCTTCTTGATCGATCAAGAGATCTTGGAATGCCTCAACAAAGGGGCAATTGTACACATAACCATGCATACAAATGGCTTAATAAGCAATCTTTTCCAGGTGGAGAGGAGGGATAGAAGTCAGCATCTGGTGATCAATCTCATATAATTAAACAAGTGGTTGGTTTATCACCATTTCAACATGGACGAGCATTCGTCTCCTGCGCAATCAATCATCTGCTCTGCAGGGTTTGGCTACTTTGGTTGGACCTCGCTTACCTCACGGTTCTGGTCTTTCCTCCTCATCGCAGTTTCCTACAGTTCATGTGGAATCATCAGCTGTTCGAGTTTCAAACTCTTCCCTTTGGTCTGTCCTCTGCCCCTTGGTGCTTCACTAAAGTAGTCAAACCTGTGGTGGAGTTTCTCCAAACCAGGGGAGTTTGCTTGCTCATCTACTTGGACAATATTCTGCTGATGGACCGGTGTACACGAACCCTGGTGGATCACCTTCAGATGGTGGTTGATTTATTGTAGAGATTGGGATTATGATCAACTAAAAAAAGTTGCTGCTCATTTTGGAGCAGAAGACCACCTTCCGAGTTTTTGTGATCAATTCCCGGACATCTACCCTAAGTCTTCCTTTCAAGAAAACAGGTCATCAAGAGCTGAGCAAGCCTTTGGCTCATCCTCAGACATCCCTCAGAAACATGGCCAGGTTGGTGGGGCTGTTGGCCTCCTCCACCTAGGCCATCTTTCCTGACCCTCTTCACTACAGGGTACTGCAAAGGTTGAAGGTGCACCATCTGTGAGAAAGGTTGTCCAATGCCGCACAGATGCCCCTCACAGATGAGGTCAAGGAGGAAATGAGATGGTGGCTAGACCACATGGAAGCCTAGCATGGACCAGCCATCTTCAGTTGCAGTCCCGATCTGGTTATTAACTCCAACGCCAGTCTGTCAGGTTGGGAGGCCAGCAGTGGAGGTGTATCTAGAGGAGGAAAGTGGGCTTCGAACGAACGCTCTATGCACATAAACTGCCTGGAGCTTCTAGCAGGTTCCTTTGCAATCATTTGTTGTATGAAAGACAGGGTCAAGTGGCCGGTTCTCCTGAGGATGGACAATGTTTCAGTGGTAAGGTACATCAACCGCTTGGGGGGGTCCCTGATCCAAATTGTTGGTGGACCTAGTGAAGGGTTTTTGTCAGTACTGTATGGCTCAGGAGATTCCAGTAACAGTGGAGTATCTCCTGGGACGATCCAGCGATGTGGCCGACTGGCTCCCCAGCACATTCATGGCCGCAGAACATGGCAGCTTCACACTGAGGTGTTTTAGAGGATTCAGAGACCGTGGGGGCTGTTTTCAGTGGACATGTTTGCCTTTTGTCTCGGTTGTCACCTGTTCCCGTTCTTCAGTTGCAGGCCGGATCCGCAGGTGGCGGTGACAGATGAGTTCCTTCAGGATTGAAGTGTGGCGAAGTTATGCATTTCCTCTGTTCACATTGGTTATGTGGTTAACGGCTCAAGTAAGCGGACAGAGGGCTTTGCTGGTGTTGATCTCACCATTTAGGAGGTCTCAAGCATGGTTTCTAGTGAGGATGGAACTTTCTTGAAATTCTACAATCCGTTTACACCGGAGACAGAATATCCTTTGGGATCCCCAAGGGAATCCTCACCACGTGGTCCTGGAGAGCCAGTTAACTCTTATGGCATGGAGGATTACCAGAGTAGGTCGAAGATCCGAGGACTTTAGGAAGTGGCTCAGGGTCACTTATCCAAAGTTTGTGCAGAAGGGATAAATAAGACGTACAAGTCCACTTACAGACACAGAATACGTTGGTGTTTACAAAGGGACACCGATCCCTTTGAGTCGTTCATGTCTTAAATTTTTTGTTATCCTTGGTTCTGGAGGGGATGGCATACATGTCAGTAAACACTTTTCGGTCTGCCATTCTGGCAGGCCATTTGCCCATAGAGGGCCTTCCAGTGGTAGCACACCCAATGGTTAGAAAGATGATGAGAGGAGTGCAGGTATCGGTTACTCCCAAAAACAGTTATTAATCCATGTGAAACGTTAATAAGGTTTTTGACCTTTTCCTCTCATGGCCTCAAAATAAATATCCAGAACACAGTTATCGGGTAAGTTGGTTAAGTTATTGTGTTTGACTTCTTGCAGAAGAGTGTCTGATATTAGGGCTCTGCACATCTCAGGGAGAGTCTTCAACCCTAAGGGTGTTACGTTATATGTTTCTAAAAGGATATAATGTCATTCCAGATTGGTTGCCTACTCTTCTCTCTCACAGAAGTCTAAGTGATGTGTATGGAAGAGTTTTGTGTGGCTGCAGAGCAGCAAAAGTTGATTGCTTTATGTAAACCGTTCAGGGTGGTTTGTTCTCCCACCATAGCTTACTGGGTGAGGGGTATCCTTCAGGAGACTGGAATTTACATTTACATTTTTGGAGCGCACTTGGCGAGAGGTCCTATGGCTCGAAGGCATTTGCGCTAGCCGCTTACCTTGTGGACATCTTGAATGCGGCTGATTAGTCTTCAGACTCGACAGTTAAGAAGTTCTATTTCAAGACAGTAGTTCACATGGCTTCCCTGGTGGTGGAAAAGCTTCAAACAAGCATAATCTAAGCCTCCAGTGCTGACATAGAATGAAATGAAATTTCCTAGGTATCATAACAGAAAGTTTCAACTTCAATTAAGGCTCAGAGACAAGGATTATTCCCTTCCATATAAGTTGTTTTTATAACCCTCCCTCTTCCAAGATTATTATTTCATTTTGGGAATGGTGAATCTTCGTTAAGATATAAGTAATTTTTTTCAATATGTTCATTCTCCTTGGTGGGATTTTGAAGTGTTTGCATAGAGATTGTTGGTTTGTGATGATTGTTTTAATGAACTGTGATGTTTTCATCCTATTTGCTTTACTTCAGGTCTGTTTTTGTAGAACCCACAGTTTGTGGATGGATATTACAGTATTGTTTATTTTGCAGAGAATGAGGTTTCTAAGCAACAGTGATTGGATGATTCACCCACTTGTCAACGTGGGCGGATTCTGTCGCAAGAAGAAAGACTGGGCATGAACAAAGTTGATGGGCTATATTGGAGAGACTGTTACTTATGCTGTTGTTTTTGCTTTTCCTTGGTTTGCTGGGGAAGGAAGCTGGTTATTCAAATAAGGCTTCTGTAATAAATAAAGTGAAGAAAGATGAGCATAATCCTTGCCTCCGTGTTCTTAACCGAATTACAACTTTTCGTTATAATAGCTAGGACATTTTACTTTAGCAGGCTGTAGGCAGTGGGTAAGTTACATCTTGTGGGAACGTTGATGCAAAAGGCATCTAATAGGAGGCAGTGTCAAATGCATCAAGAACAGGCAGAAGAGCATATAATTCACCTCAAGCACTCACAGCACATGAAGAACGGTTTGAGTCTCAGGTTGTACGAGCTAGCAGCAGCCAAATATGAGCTCAACAAGTTATTCACAAATAAGGCACAGTTCTCTCTCTCAGATTAGAAATGTTGCATTGTGAACAAATGGAGAAAGCAGAAAGGCTATCATCTTTCAAACTGAAGTAATAGAAATCTCAAATGATCATGGAGCTGAAAGATGCAAACAGGAAATTGTTGAGAAATCTAATATGAAATGTCATTCTAATATGGAATCTGAAGTGTGGAAAATCAAAGACAAGGAGAGGACTTTCATGGACAATGTAAAGCTATGGATGTGCACTGCAGAATGTAGTACTGTTTTGTGAAATAAAGGAAGAAGTCAAATAAATAGCAATTGGTTTGTCTTCAGAGGAAAACGGGCTTTCAATTGAGTGCATCAAGAAAGTGATCAACATTCTAGCTAAGCTACATAGGTAAGAACAAGCATTGACAAAGCCAGTAGGTTTCACCTGTATGAAAGCTATTGGCTTTACCAGTGTGTTTTAGCAAGGTTTTACAGCAGTACGGCTGCTGTTCAGCATGGCTAAAAGCTAGGGAAATAAATCATAATGACACAGACAGTGCTGGCTGCCTTATTGCGTCTTTTTTCTGGCCGTAGAGGCAAGCAACAACTAGGGGTGGGTCATGAGGGACATGGAAACAAGTACAGGGGGAGGCGATGGAGGGGAAGTGGGAGCAACTACAAGCAGAGGGGGTGAATGGGATGAGTAAAGCAACATGAGGGGAGATGTAGACAGGGCAATCAACAACATCAGGGCAAGCATCAAACCTGGGAGTGGGAGATGGCCTGCACACATGTATTATAATGAAGTGCTGCTGGCAAAAAACATACTACGGAAAAGGCGCAAACTGAGGAAGAACACTGCACTGGACAAGGAAGCAGTACATGGACCATGCCGCAACGGAGGGTTAAACACATAAAGTGGAATAGAAGCCAGAATGAGCTAACCAAAGAGAAGCAAAAAGAAGCAAGGAAATGCAAGTGACGAAGCCCATCAGTATAAAGCAATGGGTGGGCTCTTAAACTACTGTTAGTAAACAAAATGTCTTGCAAGCAGCAGTGCATGCATTGTCTCAAGCTTGCCCAAAAAATAAAAGATATGGATACCATCAGGAGTGCTTATTCAAGCTCTAGATACAGTCCTCTCACAGCCCAGTCAGATACCCTTTTGGGTGGAACCTATTGTAGTTTCTCTTTGACCATTTTGTGTGGGGACAGAAATTCTCTTAGGACTAGTACAGCTGTGGGCCTCCACCCCATCCATGTTGCTCTGCACTTTCCCTTTATTAGGAACAACAATGTGTGAGTCCATTAGAGATGGGCTATGATATTTATGATTTGCGGTGGGTGAACATAAGGCTCTGCTGGCCAGGGAATGTACCCAAAGTGTGCCACAACCAAAGTCACTGGTGCTTACTACATCCTTATAAAGACAAAGGGGTCAACTTACCGTTGATGGCAGTTGATCAAAGTCATACAGATATAGACATCTTACCTGTACTGCTGGTGGGAAACCTGATCTCTCCCTCTGAAAGCCAAAGCGATCCAAAAACGAGGATCCTTTTTCCTCCTTGGTGTCTGATGTGTTGTCTGCAGTGATTGGCCTATTGCATGCCTGCTGTGTACCTGAGACACGCAGGCCTTACAAAACCGAAACATGTATGTGGAAAGCTCGAACTCAAGTCTGACTCAAGATGGAGAAATTCCTTGCTGATCAAGAATTAAGAGTAATAAAATTACTTAGCATTATGTCTTTCATGACTCACATGATTCTAATCCAAACATGCTCTGCATCCGAAGTTGGTTGTAGTAGAGCGTAAGATTGGAAACTGAGAAGACATTTGTTATACATAAAAGGAGCAAGAGAAATTCTTTTTTTTAAATCCAGTTCATTGGATGAGGGTTACATCTTTAGTTGAAAATTCATACTAAGTTACCATATATGTAAAATTATGTGCGATGAAGAGGTGAGCATTGGAGACTTAATGATGCAAAAAAAAAAGATTGGAATGTAACATCTGAGTCATGTATGGCATAAAGGGGTATTCCAAACTTTGCTGTGTTTCAATCAAACTAAAAATCAATAGCTTTCCCAAACAAAGACACGCCTACTGCTTAACCACTTTTCAAAGAAAATGTGGGCTGATAGATAGGTGTACTTCCTCGCCCTTCCTATTTGCTTACAATATGGTAATGCGCTGTCTTTTGTTAATAAACATATTCAATATCAATACAAGTTATTTATTAAATAGCAAATCATATTAGATGAGGGGCATCTCACTGGACACCTGAGCTTGCACTTCTTCACTAACAGACATGGATGCACTTAATTCAGACCTAAGACTGGCAAGAGGTTTGTCTTGACAAGAGGTAACAGCTGAAGTGCCAGGTGAACAGGTGCCACCTCATTGCACAGTCTAGACCTAAAACTGCTATGTGCACCTCTACATTCAGTTCACCAACTCGGGGGGTGGTGAGCGAATGGGAAACATTTTCCTCAGCTCTTTGACTTTGCAAACAGTTGCTGACTGCCAAACCTGGGGTCTGATTTACAAAGGTAAACTTACACTTTACTGCCGAGACTCCGCAGTGTGGGCGGAGAACTCCACACATAAAAAGTTAGGACTGGTCAACAAATTTGAACAAGATGTTAGGTTCTTGGCTTTCAAAATAGTTCTAGAAAATGTATTTGTAGGACGTCATGTGAATGAGAATGAGAAGAGCAATATTTCCTAATTGCCTTCTTGATTGTTCCTCTTTAGATATGTAGCTGGTTGGTGTCTCAACCTGTACGGTCCATATATAGTGCTCTTCTCAACAAGCACTCAAGTACCCTGTTAGTGACTTTGATGGATGAGAGTTGTTGCTGAGTAATTTTGCTGACTGCAAGTCTGTATTGAACTTTTTCTAGAAGATGATAGTTTAAAATACTTTAGACAGCCCTTTTATATTTTTTTTAATTTGGAATTGCAGATTCTGTTCATAATAGTTCCCAGATGATTCAAAGCATACTCATGTATTCTTCTAGGAAATTAGTTAATTTGAATGGCTTCTCTTGATAATTTATACTCTGATGGTATTGTTTCATCATTGACTATGCAAGTTACAGTTCTGATTAGTCAATCAATGTGCACGTCCATGCTGAAATGTATGAATAAACAAATCTCTGCAGCCCATCGAAAAACTAAGAAGGTGAAACCTAAAGAAAACTGACGTCACAGAAGTACACTAAACTATGGAATCAACCCAGGAGCAAAAAGGTGTGCAACTCAGGAAAGCCAGAAAAACATATATATATCTAGATATTGATGGAGTTATGCTTTCATATTTAATATTTTTCATTGTATCGAGATTAACATGTGAGCACAATAATAAACAAAGTAAATTGTGTATTATTCCCTTTTTAGATTGCTCACTATTAATGTAAGCCTGTGTTTAGTATGGCTAATGTTTGTGATGCATCTTTGCTTACTTTCTCATGTGAAACGTTGTTGTTTATGTGGTAACTGCAGAATATTTTGTTGAGTTGCAACAGTACACCTGCAGGGGACAGGCTAGTCCACTGTATCTTTTTGGCTGGAGATAACTGTAAGTTTGAAGGACATTTAGGGAAGCTGCATTGTAAAAGATCCTGAGAAACAAATGAGCCTTAGATTGTATCTGTATTCCTTAACCTGATCGGAGCATTTTATGGGACCTATGTGTAGGTACGGCAAATGTTCGAATTGTGTGGTTTAAGCTAGAACAGAGCAGAACTTTTCTTTAATTTTTTAAGAATACTTACTGAGCAGAGTAGGAGATTTTTGGTACTCCATTTATGAAAGAATTAATTTTACTTTACTTTTCCTTTGAGACAACTTATAGCAATTGTCATACTATTACTTATATGGATTTCATAGATTTTAACTTCACACTGGCTAATGTATTCATGTATTGAATATTGATTGACACTAATTTGATGGTTGTGAATCTTTATCAATTGAACCTTTAGTGAACCCTTTATGGTATGAAAATCTATCAACTCTCTGTCTTAGTTGTGGAGCTTAATGTGCTTCACAGTATTCACATGTATCTTTGATGAGTAGCCCCATTTGTGGATTCTGATTCATCAGATAGGGCTTTATGTCCCCCAACTTGTCATTAAGAAAATCGCACAAAATTAATCAAGGGAGTCCATGTAGAAGTGGTGAATGTGCAACCAAAGGGAAAGCAACCAAACACACACACGAGCTAATCTATAGAGTCCATGCATGATCAAACAATGGTGTAACCTAACGAAATCAACAAAAACATAGAACCTTACAAATCTGGAGCCCCTTGAGGAGTACTGGTGCGCATCCCAATGAAAAGTGACCACACGCAGAAGTATACTAATCTATGGAATCCACCAAGGAGCAAAAGAGAGTGCAACCCCCCAAAAAACGAGAAAAACACAGATGCTTACTTACCTATGTAATCCAGTTGGATGTGGGTTGGGTGAGACAGGGGATTTGGGTGGAAGTAGGCTTGCAGCCGACCAAGGCCGTTTCATGCCCAAGCAGGAAATAAGTAATTGGGAGACAATGTCAAGGTCTTTGTCTTTGTCTTTCTCCAGGTTGCCTGCACTGGATGCCCTGAGGCAAGAAGTCCTAGAGGTGTGCCAGGCAGTCATGTGGCCCTATGGTCTTGGTTGGCACACACAAATTAACAAATCACAGACAGTTGTTTCCTGGAACTAGACATTTTGTCACGGTAATAGAGAGGTGGCAACATGTGGAAACACATAAGAGAGACCTCTCTGAACCGAGGGGACAGGGTCGGTATAACACAACTCACTCAGAAATCACTTAGGAATTAAAATACCTAGTGCTAGGGACCATATGCAAACTGTTAAAAAATGTTCATATACAAAGGGACCACAGTCATTAACAAATATATTATTTACTAAAATAGAACCAAAATAGCTTATAAATTTACAAAGAAAAACAATATCAGAAATAACCAAAGAAAAACAAATCGTATGGTATTGAATATGCATTTTTCTTCAACTTTCGAAACCAAGCTTTACATGACATAAGCCTTAATGCTCGTTGACATGTTTTGGTGTACTAGAGTACTTAAAACCACCTTCTTCATGACTTAAAAATGTGTTCCTTTTGACTGTTCAAGATTAAAATTCAGAAAATGTTTTACTATATGAATATGAAGGGACAATTGGTTTCTCCAATAACTAAATGGAAACCCAGACATCAACAGAGAGTCTCCTTTGTCCTCCTAATGACACCGTTCCTGTGGTCAGAAACCCTAAGATGGTGAGTTACTACATTGGTGAAGTGAACTTTCAATTACACAAATGTAACTAAGGATTAACCAAGTGCTCTGCCTGCTAGCTAACTGCACACTGGTGTGAGTGCTTATCTTACGCATTATAGTTTCTTTTCAACTTTCACAGACTCCAAGGACATCATGTCACAATAAAGGAAGAGGGTCTTCAATCAGGCTAGGCCTACTGCATTTGGAGGAGAAAAAAGGCTCTTCCTTTTTTATTGTTTGAGCCTTCACCATCATTTAAATTGCACTGCCTGCCACCTGCCCAGTCAATGTAGAAGCACTCTGCAGGCAGTCAGAGAAAGAAAAAGACCATAACAGAGTGAAGGTCTGTCCCCAAAGTGTACAACTGCCACTCCCTGCTAATAGTTTAGAATCCAAATAATGTTTAATCTGTAAAGATATTAGTGGACGGGATAAAGGTGTTTCTTAGGAGGCCGTCATAGCATTTTTCTGAATACCCTCCTGCTGAATACAATGCCCCCTAATTTTGAATCCAACTCGTTACTCTTTCTTTTACCTCTGTACATTTACTGTCTCATTTGTTTTACTCTTATGTGTTATTTTTCATCCATGCTACACCCTTTTATTGCTGTTTCCCTATACTTCTCTTCCACCTTTGGTATCTCTTCTTGTTTTTTAGTATCGGACAAAGTCTGATGGTGAAAACTAAGAGGGTCATTATGACCCCGGCGCTGAGTGGTAATGTGGCGGTGGTACCGCCAACAGGCTGGCGGTACATACCGCCACATCATGAGAATGGCGGGTTGGCTGCAGCCAACCCGCCACTTCTCCACTCAGACCGCTAAGGCAGTAGCAGCCACCGGGCCGGAGATATCAGTCTCCAGCCCAGTGGCTGCTATCGTACCACCGGCGGCATTTTGAGCCAGCCTACCGCCATGGTTTTCGTGGTGTTAGCAACGCCATGAAAACCATGGCGGTAGGCCCTACCAGTGACAGGGAATTCCTTCCCTGCCACTGGTAGGAGGCTCACCCACCCCCAAACACTTCCCAGATGCCCCCCACCCCTCCCTCCATCCACGCTCCTCCCTTCTGACCCCCACCCCCATACACACACACACACCCGCCGACACGCACCACGCATACACCCACTCACTCACACTAGCATACACACATTCATACACACAT
Source organism: Pleurodeles waltl (assembly GCF_031143425.1). NCBI lineage: Eukaryota > Metazoa > Chordata > Amphibia > Caudata > Salamandridae > Pleurodeles > Pleurodeles waltl. Next base: position 304,967,438 of record NC_090446.1, read on the forward strand.
ATATCCAGTCATGCTCGCACACATCCGTACACACAGTCACACTGACATGCAGAAACGCATTCACATTTCCATTCTTACACCCATTCACACACATGCATTCGCCCACGCAAACAACACTACACACACAGATACATTCACTCACACACTCACACATTCATGCACACAACCCCCCACGTACATACACAACACCCTCACCCCACTCCCCTGTGGGAAGCCCAACTTACCTTCATCCAGGTGGTCTTCCGTCAGGGAACAGGACGGGGCGCTGCTTTCGCCAGCAGCGCATGCCAGCAGAACACCGCCAGGCCGTATCACAGGTCATGATACGTCTGGCGGCGGTCTACTGGCGTGGCGGTGCTGGTGGTAGCAGCACCACCTTACCATCATCCGCCAGTACGGCCTTCTTGTGATGGAAGTCTGGGTGTGGTCATAAGCCACGGTGACGGTCTTTTGGCGGCTGTCACCGCGGTGGTAGGCGGTTTATACTGCCAATGTCATAATGTGGGCCTAAGTCTGGGGCCTCAAGAATAGTGCGGGTGCCCACCACTTCGAATCATCAACACAAATAAAGCACTGGCACATTAATGCAGAATGATGGATGAGCCGCTGACTATCTAGTTTTAGCTCCTTTGACTAGTGGAAGTCGGCACATTGCCACACTTGCTTGCTGGGTTGTGCCCATGTTCCCCCCCAACAACCTTTGCTTACCTTGTCTGTCTGTTCTGCAGAAGCCAGAAAGAGGTATCACAGTGCTGACTGACAGTGGGATCGCATCATTCTATGCATCATGTCTGTGTACTCTCACATGTGACAATGTGTTTAGAACTGCCTTTAAAACTCGTTCAGTTATTATCAATGATTGTTATTAAATTGTGCTTGTAGATGCAGCATTTGACAAACATTTCCCCAAAGGTGCTTCGATGGAGAATACGCAATCCCATGTATACTTGCATTCATTTTCTATTCAGTTTGTCATTGTATTGTCTAGATGCGCTTTCAAAACACCATTTCACACACATTTCTTGAAAGGCTCCCACCATTCCTTTCTGACTGTGCTTCAAGGGCGTAATTTCCTACTATTTATTTCATATAGCTGTCAAGGTAGAATACTTTAGAAACTACTGTCAGATGTATTGAGTTCCTCAAAACCTCAGTTTATTGTGTTTTCAAAAGCTAATGTATGAGTAGCCGCATCTCTGTCCCCCAAGACCCCTTTTACGGTATCATTTTCTTCTGGGCCAGGCCCCCCCAAACATCTACTCCTAGCTATGGGTCTGCTCTGCGCCATGAGGACAGGCAACTTTGAGGCGCTCACTGCCCTGCTCAGACCCCCAGTCTGAGACTTCGGGTCTGAGCAGAGAAATCACAATGCAGCAGTCAGGCCACTGTACGCAGACCGCAGCGGGGCTGTTAGCCACATCCACCTCTCAACACTTCATGTAGGTATTTTATGTGAGTGATGCAGTCCTGCTCATATTTAACTTTGTGTTACATTCCCTAAGTGTATATGCTTTGACTGGGTGTGTGTCTTTAGTTTATTTCCGGGAAACATATGATTATTGTATAGTGCCTAAATTGTGAACCGTCTCCTCTAAGTGTCAGAGTAAATTCAGGTTGTGGGTGGATATGCCTGAGGGTGCAGTTGAGAGCTGCGGCGTTGAGGATTAAAGCAGTGAGAGCTTCTCACAGTGCTCATTGGTGGTTCATAAAGGTATTCATACAACATGTGCATCTAATTAGTGGCCTCTCTACGGAGTGATGAGCACAGTGGTATACTCTTCCCTCAGGATAACCACGTCAGTGATGCAGGCCCTTTTTCATTTCACATTTGACTTCATTTACATACCCTAAGAGTATATGTATTTCGTAGATGGTGTATATATATATTTTTTTTCATGCACCATGTGAGTCTTTTATAGTGCATTCTGCAAATGGAGACACCTCCAGGTGTCTGAGTAACTACAGGTTATGGTTGGGTGTGCGTGACGGGGCATGGTTAAGAGCTCTGGCGGAAAGTCTGCAGTCAGTGAAAGTTTCTCACAGTGCCTGTTGGTGGACCAAAGTTTTTTGTACTGCATGTTAATCCAGTCTGTTACCTCTCTGTAGAGCGCACGTGTCAATTGTAATTACCATTTTATGTGAAGGTGGTAACCAGCTGTAGAAATACTGACAGCACCCCAGAGGGAAAATGTGGGCATGCCAATGAACTTGCTACAAATCTCAATAAGGCTCCACAGAAATAACTATGCTCGAGTGAAGTGGGGGAGGAACGGAGTGCTGACCGACCATATTAGGATGAACAGAGGAGTTCACCAAGAATGTGTACTGACCCCGACTCTATTCACCCTATATATAAATGGGTTGATAGAAACATTATTAGACTCTGAGTAGATCCCCTAAGTTAGCAAATCATCTAGTACTATCCTTTTTATTTGCAGATGATACCCTAATGGTATCAAAGACCCTATGGGGCTCCAGAACCTACTCAATCAATTTCTGTCCTCATGTGAAAGTTATGGATTAGAAATTAGCATTGTCAAAATGAAATTAATGATGTTTAACCCACGTAGGACATTTAGAGATAGAGTTAAGCAAGGGGTAAACTTTTTGGACCAAGCTAAAAATGTTGATTATTTAGGGGTCAGGATTGCAAATAGACATACGTTGACTCCTCAGCTAACTTAGAGTCAGCTCACATTACAGCATGTAGGCTTCACTGTAATCAAAAAGTTAAAAACAACTCTAGCTATTGGCCTGCTGCTCCAGCTATAGAAATCTACTGTGCAAGAGGTCTTGGTGCTGCTCTGTATGGAGCAGAGATATTGTGTTGCTTCACTCTTCAGAATAACAGAACTATGCACTTCAGGATAGTTTAAGGCACAATGTAAAGCAATCACACTCAGACACCTTAGTGAGTAGAATAATCAAGTTTATTTAAGGGGCAAGTTCTCATATGGCAAAACTAACCACACTAATATATCATGAATAACATGAGAATAATCGTGAGAATATAAGCACTCTGTGATATCATGAAGAATAGCACGAAAATAACTGCAAGAATAAGTGCATATAACACACGCACACACAATATGCTTCAATGCTTATTAATTGAAAGGCTTCACCGAAAAGAGATTCTGCATCCCTCCGCCGCACACCAAGCCGGGGAACCCAAATCGACTGGCACAGGGAGTCTCCTTCGGGACAATCAGTCCTCCTGGCGTTGCGTCCAACCGAGAAGAGAGTTCCTAAACCAGCCCATCCAGGCTCCTGACCTTTATAGTATTTACTAACGCCCAGGAGTCTTTTCTAGAAATAGACCCCCTCCTTTACAAATTGTGCAATCGGCGGTACCTTGTTCACCCTTCGAGACGTCTCCTCAGAACGGGCCAGGTTCCCAGGAGAGGGCTCCAAGGTGAAGCTTGCATTCCTCCTTGAGTACAGGCGCATTCCCCTGTTGTCCTAACTGATAGCTCGTGGAATGTAAATAGCGCCCTTCGTATCAGGCAGATGGAACGAAGTTGAGCAGAAAAACACCCCACCCTGCAGCTTGCCGAAGCTTGTGGAAAAACACAGAACAATGTTTCACGCACAGAACCGGACTCGACAAAATGGAGTCGTAAACCAATGTAAAATGGAAGCAGAGGCCAATGGTCCATACTCTGCACCACTGTTTACCTTGCACTTAGTGCATGTAGCAATAGCAATACAGATATGGGGTTTTAACAATACAGTGAGTGGGTCTACAGAACCCAAAGAACAACTTGATGAGATCTCTGCTTGCACTCCCCAGAATTTGCACCCCTAACCCCCATACTACTCGATCTAGGATTAAAAAACATTGTGCATGTGGCTTCTTTTAAAGCCCTGGCTTATTGGTTAAGGATATGGATTAGTAACTCACCACTTACACTGAGGCAATCATTCTGTGACGTGCGAGCAAGGAGGAGACTAAACTGGCTTAAGTAAAGTTAAACTTGACTATACAGGCTAGGAATGAATGCATTTTGGGTCAAACCTGAGGGCATATGGAAAAAAACCTTAACATGTCTGAAAAGGAGATTTTGGAGCTATTTCGATGAAAAATGGTTACGTGGTAATACTGCAGGGCATTAACAGGGAGGTTCTTCGATTTTAGGGATATATGCATTTTGAGGTGTTCCTAAATCAAACTGAACCACCACCAGCAAAATCATTATATTTAGAATTCAGATGAGGTTTTTTAGGCGAAAATGATTTTTGCAGTAGGTGGAACGGTTGCTCTTCTTGTCTGGCTAGGTTCGAAACAGAAGAGAATTTTCTCTTTTTCTGCCGTGCGTATGCTGCAATCAGGAGGACCTGGTTAATCCCAATATGTCGTATTTTAGCTACGAGGCATATGAAAGATATAATTTTGATCCTCAAAAGCAATAATACTGAATGGTTAGTTTTTTCGCTGTGTATATTCCATTGTTTGCCAAGCAACTGAGATGCAAGTTACTAAAATAAAATGCATGGTTGTGTTACTGTTTACATGTTTTTCTACCAAGATAAGCATTAGGGAATGTCTTAGGGGATGTTTTTACTATTTTAAAGATTTTAGGGACGGTTTTAAGCACTATGTAATGAGTGGATTGCCTAGTATTTTAAAAATGAATATTTACGGAATGCCTCATTGTTCTCGGATTCTAGTAAATGTGCACTATATATTGCATTTACAGTGTTTACTACAAAATCGTGCTGCTATTTACTATTACATAAATGTGGTTACTATATGCACAAGCACTTTCTTGAATACAAGAATACTGTATTTAATTCAATATCACAGTTTTCTCAAATATGCTATTATTCTAAAATAGTTGGGTAGAATCATATGCGTTAAGCATTTTCAAATGTCATGCAGTAGTACAATAATGCACAAAGAATCCTGACTGCTATGTTTTCCATGATATGCCAAAAGATTCTCTGATTAACTATGAACATATATATAGAGCTTACTCAAACTCGGAGGGGACACATGTCCATCATGGATTCATTGATGTTAGTAATATTGTTTTAAAGATTGTGTACATGTGAATATTTTATGGTTATTTTAGCCGAGCAAAGAATATTCTACTTGTTAGCGCATCTGACCTTAATAAGTAAACTTACAAGGGGACGCAAATAGGTCAATGAACCTTTTGACTCGCAATTAAGATGTTCTTACCATAACTCCAGTACATAATCAATAACCAATGCACAACATCAACAATCAGTACCAATCAATAACAGTAATAATCAATAGGGTCAGTGAGTGTCATCCACCATGAACTTTCAGTCATGAATAACCACACCTTTAGTAAAAGTTAGAATATTTATTTCCCTATAATAACAATGCTAAGGTCATGTAGATTAATCTCAAAATCAAATGAAACACACACAAAAACAGCAATGGTTGTCCAAAGTGGCAGAAGAAACGTAATCTAATCAAAGCCTGAACTACAACACATTCTAAGGTTACAGTGCAAACTAATAGCAAAGTCAACTGTGTCAAAGTGATTACATGCATTTGAATTCAGCAGATAAATTCATCAAGCATTATTCCTTATTAGCATAATTTTAATAGTGAGGATCCTTAACTAACACCAGATTAGCATCAGCATGTTGGACTTCATGCAAAACAATTTAGTAACACCAATTTGGAAAACATCTAACTCTTGCTCTATCAAAACAGTGCAGTTGGTACCTAGAAGGATAAAAAAAAACAAATATGCATAATAATCAACAGTCTAATTCATTATACCTATCCTCAATGTGGATCAGCAAGCAGAGTCAGTTTTTGTCCTCAGGTCATCAGTCAATCAGCAAGGCATCAGGATTCAGCATCAAAGTTCAGGAAACGCAAAGTCTTTAAGCAGTGAAGATTAAGCTTGTCACTTGTCAAGACCCAAAATGGGCAAGAATTGAGCTATGGCAAATGTAGAACGTTGGGCTAAATGCAAAAATGCAGAATGCTGGATTCTTCTCAGTGCAGTGTCATTAAATCAAAACTACTAAAACTAAGTCCCAAATCCCTATTGGTCACTTAATTGCATGTTCACACTTTGTCCAATAAAACTGAAACTTCAAATCCATGAATTCTACTCTTACTCCACTCACATATCATTGAATGGTTGTCCTGCAATGTCCTCATCATCCGGCTTGTCAGGTAACAACATTGTTGCAGCTTCCCTCCAGTCAGTGTCTCCATTCTTCTCCTCCTGAGAAAGTCAGTCTCACACACATTACACCCAAAATGTTACATTAACAAGAACAGCATTTTCTAGCATTCGGTTCTCATGAGAAAGGATTCTCAGCTACGACCACATTTAAACAATGCAAAATGAAAAATCACAGACTAACTAGGACAGCCATTTATTAAATGTTAAGAAATACAGCTTTGACATGACGACTGGCAGGTAGGCCAAGACCTTCACTAAGTTATGCCCTACAATTAATAAAACTAGGACACAATGCTTAACCCTTAATATGACATATTACTACATTAGTCAAACATATCTTTAACATTTCACAATATTAAACTACTAATAAGTACACTTTGTGAACATTGGCGGCCACTCATCGTAATCACATTTTCAAATGTGTGCATTATATTTTTACGTTATTATATTTTCTACACAAATACCTTATTCAGAATACATGAACACTCATTAATAATTTTTATTAATATACCTGCACTAGCAATCCCTCCTCTGATGACTAAATGTGTCATCACACTAACTATCAACCACAATTTTTTTGCATCAGCTAAAATTCTGTCAATTCAATACCCTCATACTTTTGTTTCCCTTTTGAATTTTCCCTGTACAATTTTTCCCTTTTCTTTTCTTCCCTCCTCTGATTATTCTTTGACCTCTTCAATTTAATTATTTTGGGTAATTTACACAATCCCCATATTCTAATTAGGCAAGCCACAATAATTAATATCCCCTGCAAGATTTTCAAGAATATCCCATTCCAAATGTTGCTGAGGCAATTCCCCACTGAAGTAAAACCTTTGCCAATCTTTTCCCAAACACCTGGTTCTTTCAATTCTTTCAAATCAGCACTTTCATTAGCCAGATTAGTAATTACGCCACTAATTTTGTTACTATTATCAAGAATATACGAACAACAATGCCTAGAACTAATCATTCTACAGACTCCACCATCCTTCGCTAAAAGAATGTTTAAAGCAAGACGATTCTGAAGACTCATAGCTCTATCAGCAGCTAACTCAGTATATATCAGGGGTATGGCCCCTGAAAAATTTGTCAACATGATATCCACAATAGTAGACAGCTTTCGAATCTTTATCAAATTCAGAATGACTCCCACTGAAGGAATCACTGCTCCAAATATATATCTCCCACTAGACCAGAAGAGGACTCCCTCCTCTGTCTCATATGATGTAATTCAGTCACTTTCGGAAACTTCTTCAAATCATCCATTTGATAAATCTTTAGGAAAACTATCCCCAAATAACATGTCCTATACCATCCTCTTGGAAGACGGTAATAAGCATTAAGACCACAGATATAATAAATTTCAGGAATCGCTGGGTCGTGTCCATTCAACATAAACGTCCATTTACTAAGAAACTAAAACCCATGCTTACGTTCACTCGTCCCCACAAAAAAGTGTCAGTGCATGATTGGGGCTACATATACAAAGTTTGCCTATGTGTTGCGCATCTAAAGCTAATTTCCCTTGCATTTTAATTGCACTAGAAGCATAATCATTCCTGTAGGTCCTTTTCTCTAAGCATTTTTCCAACTTCTTCTTCAATGCCTTTCTCCTGTCATCCGTGTGATCTAAGAAGCTTTTCTCTACAGGTGTAAGCAAGCATGTCAGATTATTCCTGTGCGCATAAACGTCAATGTAGGCTCAAAGAAACCTCTAACTATTACTATGTCACTATCCCTAGCTATTCTACTCCAATACCTAATTATAGGGACAAAAAAAAACACCATATCATAGTTCGAGTAAAAGTAGTGAATGTACCCCTGCTTATAACATTTTGTTAGTAGCAGACTACAACTTATTCCATAGGTTAATGGCAAGCTATGATAAGTAACTCCTTCCTCAACTGATGATGGAATTTGCTTACACACATAACAATTCCTCACATCCATTGTCTCAACATACTCACTCAATAAGCGATAGAAGACATTAGAAGAAAGTTCTCCATGCAAATATTTCTCATCTAACTTAAACCTTTCTATTGCCGTTAGTGCAGTAGTTGTGTCAAAAGCAGAAGTATGGTTGGCTTCACTCTTATCAAGAACAGACATACCCACAATCAACACCACAAACAATATCCCACACATAATCGCCAAACCAATACTCATATATTTACAGCGCCTAGTATTCCTACCCTGCTGACTAATATTATCATGATCTGTAAAGAATCAGAAAGCAGAAGAAATTTCGAAAAACTGTACCAACAATCAAAAATAGCCAACTCTTTTTTCGGCTGTTATTTACAGCTCTTAATCTCACATCCAGGATCCCTTGTCAAAATCGGTAAGCAGCTTCTCAAAATCAGGTTTCAAAAGTCAAATCACATTATCAATGTCTCTTCCGGTTACTTTCAACAGATTGTTTTCTAAATTTTCTCTCAGATTGCTTCAACACTTCAGTTCATCAGCTTCCTTCAAGTGCCAAAATACTGACCCGGATTGTTTCTATAAAAAAAAAAAGACAAAAACTCTTGCTGCCACTCACTTGTAGTCGCATATGCTCATTCAGGACCTGCGTTTCTCCGACTTGCTATTCTCTTTCTTTTCAACTTTCAATTCTCCTTCACTCAGATCTTCTCTCCTTGTGGTATCTAGTTCTTCCTCAATTGTTGCCTCAGCAACCACTTCCTTTTCTCTTTCTACTTGTGACTCCAGCCAATTATCTCCTTTCAGTGGACCTTTTGTCAGTGTTCTCTTGAGAGTCGAACTCGAACCTTCTTCCTGTTCTGCGGTGTTTTCTCTTGACGGACCTGCAATCAGTTCAGGAGGAGTTCGATCACAATGACTTTGATCCACCTCAACTCCTTTACCCTCTGGGTCTGGCATTTGCTCTGTTTGTCTCTCAAGATAGTCTGCTTCTGGGAAAGCCCTCCTCTGACCAGGCTCCCCTGCTCCCTCAACTGAGATAGGCTCTCCGTCACCCTCCTGGAGGGCTTCTCCTTCGTCTCTCACAGGAGTGACTGAATCGTCCTCAACGGGGCTCAGAGCCTGTCTCAGTTCCTCTTTGCTCTCTTTCCAGCCCTGAGACTTGTTTCACTGTTGTTGGTACTCTCAACAACTCTTCTTCTTCATGATCCAGTGGATATGCCACTTTCTTCATATGACTCGCATGAATCCAGTTCAGAATTCCAGCACACTTCACAGCTGTGGTAGTTGTCAGAACTATCTGATTCGGTCCCTTCCAACGAAGCTCCAAACACGTTTTCCTCACGTGTTTCTGGACCACTACCCAGTCTCCAGCTCTCAGATTGTGTCCTGGGTCATGGATCGGAGGCAGTGTGGTGGCTTCCACCTGCTGGGAGACAGTGCGAACCACATCAGCCAGACCTTTGCAGTAGTCCAATACCATATCATCTGTAATGTTGACAAGTGCATTTGCAGGCACCGGTGGCAACCTCATGGCTCTGCCCATAAGGATTTCATGCAGCGACAATCCTGTTTTCCTGTCAGGTGTGTTTCTCATTGACATCAACACTAAAGGCAATGCGTCAGGCCATTTCAAATTTGTGGACGCACACATCAAGGTACCATTCATCTGTTCCACTATCCTGATGCTTCAGGGCGGTAAGTACAATGCAAATTCTGCTCAATGTTCAACGCTGCACACGGTAATTTAATTACTCTATTGTTGAAGTGACTTTCCCTATCTGATTCTAAAGAGATCGGAAACCCGAAACGCGGTATCAGTTCCCTAAGCAGTAGTTTCGCTACTGTGAGACTATAATTTCTTCATGTAGGGTATTCTTCAATCCAGTGACTAAAGATGCAAACAATCATCAACGCATCTCTTAAACCTCCAAACACAGGCATCTCAATAAAATCCATCTGCATTCTGCTGAATGGATCTCCTGTTCTTCCAATGTGGCTCAAATTAACCACTGTCCCTTTTCCCACATTTAGTTGTTGGCAAATAACTCGATGATGGCAAACTGCTTCAGCAACTTGTCTAAACTTTGGGTTAAACTAATCATGTTTGAACAATCTAATCATTGCATCCCTCTCAATATGTGCTTGACCATGATAGTACCTCACCATTTGAGACAACAGGCTATTTGGCAAAACCAATTGACCCTGTTCTGAAACCCACAATTTATCTTGTCTTTGCACACATTGAATTTTACTCCATGAATGTTTTTCCACCCGCTCAGCATTATTCTGCAACATTTTCAATTCCTCCAAGCTGTCAATTACTTTCAATGCATCGTTTGGACAGGTTTCATCTTCTTCAGATAACAGTTCCCACTTGTCTTTTAATTATATACAGTTCAATGCGCAAAACCTTGCGATTTGATCCACATATCCATTCCCTAATGATACAAAGTCCTGCGCCTTCAGATGTGCACTGCGTTTCACCATGGCATTTGAATAGCATGTAACAATTCTTTAATTCTCTCACCATTTCTCACTGGTGAACCAGAAGAGGTCATGAAACCTGTCTGTGACCACAACTGGCACAAATCATGGACTATTCCAAATCCATACTGGCTATCTGTATAGTTTGTAACTTTCAGCTGAGCAGAAACATGGCACGCTCTAGTAAAGGCTACCAGTTCCGCTACTTGAGCAGAATCCTCAAAGCCAAGAAGCTTCTAAAATACTGGTAATTGTGCACGCTGCACATCCTGCTATCAGTGTCCCTGCACTGTCTCTCAGACAAAACTATAAACAAAGATAATTTGGTCATTTTCTTCCATTCAGGTGTCTCTAATACCAGGTCTCGGTTTTGTGCACAAGTCAGTTACTTCAAGCCAATCATGCTCAACATCTTCCGCTTGTTCAATTATGACATTTTCATTTGGAAGTAAAGTTGCCGGGTTCAGCCCTGTACATCTTTTCAATTACACATTTTGTGACCCTAAAATACTCGTTTCATATCTGGTCAATCTCGCACCAGTCAAATACTGGGTTTTCGTCCTTGTGAGTAGAATCTCAATAGAGTGAGGGACCATTACAGTCAGGGGATGTCCCATCACAATGCCTTCACACTGTGTAAGGCTTTGACCAACTTCTGCAACTCCACACAAACAGCCTGGTAAGGCTGCTGCAACTGGGTCCAAAGTAGCTGAAAAATGTGCTACTGGGCGGTTTACACCTCCACAGACCTGTGTCAAGACAGACAAAGAACATGCATCACGCTCATTACAAAACAATGTGAAAGCTTTCGTATAGTCAAGCACACCCAACACTGGAGCCTTGCACAGACTCTCTCTCAATTTAGTGAATGCTTTCATTCCAGCCTGGTCTAATACTATAGGATCAGTGATTTCCTTATGAGTCAGCTTCTGTAATGGTCTCTAAATGACTGAAAAATTTGGAATCCATTGGCGACAATAGCCTACCATCCCTAAAAACATCCTGACATCTCTGTGTGGTCGGGGGATTTATCTGCAATATGACTGTAATCCTTTCTCTGGCTACTTTTCTTAATCCCTTCTCAATCTGGTGACCAAAGTATTTCACTACTTTCTGACAGTATTGCAATTTAAGCGGAGACACTTTGTGACCATTCTTTCCCAAATGGTTCACTAGTGCAATCGTATCATACTTGCACTCGTCCATCATTTTAGATGCAATCAGCAAGTCATCAATGTACTGCACCAAGGTCGATTGGAAATGCAATTCCAATGACTCCAAATTCTTCTTCAAGATCTGATTGAATATGGAAGGTGACTCTGAAAACCCTTCAGGAATTCTTCACCTGCAATAAACTTGATCCAGAAATTTGAAACAAAAGAGAAGTTAGCTATCCTCATGAGGAGGCACAGAAAAAAAGGATTGTGACAAATCAGTGACAGTGAACCATTCGGCATCATATGGAATCTGAAAAATTATCACAGCTGGATTTGGCACCACGGGACAACTATTGACCACAATCTCATTTATTTTTCTCAAATCCTCAACAATTTGAACTTTCCCACAGGGCTTCTGCAAACCCATTATCGGTGAATTACATGGTCTGCTCAATACTTCCTTCAAAACCCCTTGCTTTACAAAGTCTGAAATTATCTGGGCACCCTTCATAAGGTCATCCTGTGGCATGTGGTACTGCAGAAGTTGAGAAAAAACTGCATTCATCTTTACAGTAAATTTAACTGGCTCAACTCCCCTTATCAGACCTACCTCTTGTCCTGTCAAATCCCGCACTTTCTCCTTAACCGTTCCCTGCAAATCAGGATGAAGCTCTTTCACAGTGAACATCTGGAAAAATTCAATCAAAGGGTACTCCTCAGTTGTAGTCTCACCTTCTATCTCTGGGGCCTGGTCATCTTCATCATCACTATTTGTCTGGATCTCATTTCCAGCATTTGAACAAGTAATCAAACATTTTGTTTTACACAGCAAGTCTCTTCCGAGTACAGATACCGGACTTGAATCACAGACTACGAATTTATGCAATCCCAGAAAATTGCCAATTTTAACCTGAACCGGTTCTGTAATTGGGCTGGTCAAATATTGATTCGCCACTCCCACAATCTGAACTGTTCTACGTGAAAGGGGCAAATTTGGAACTTCTGTACTTCTCACTGTAGAGCATGTAGCTCCCGTGTCAACCAAGAATGAAACTCTGTGACCAATAACCTTTCCCTTCACATAGGGACATCTTTGATCTACTTCTAAGGAGGTTGCAAGCACACATGATTCCTCATTTGAACTGTCGCTCATCCAATCATCATTTATTTCATTCTCACTGTGTAGCGGGAATTGGGGCACTGTGTTATTACTTTGGTTAAGCCTCTGCCCTGTGACCTGACGAGAAAGCATTGTCTGTTGCTGTTCCATTGGGGCTTGAGGTATTTCAATTTGCTGTCTAGGTACCATGGGAACCTGCAGTTACATTAGCTGCAACTGTGACTTTTGTAGACATGGCATTTGCGCCTGCTGCATGGGTTGAAAAATCTGCATTTGATTCATATTATTCTGTAAATTTGGATTAGGACCTCTCACTCTCGGTCCTTTCACATTCTGGAATGAAGTGAGGCCATCACTCTGCTGAACGACACCTTCCTGCACCATCATTGGACACTCCCGTTTCCAAAGTCCAATGGCTCCGCAAACATGACTTGGCAACAATTTTCTCATTCCCTGCACATCATTCTGAACCTCTACAGTACCTCGGTTTGGGCCACGAGTCATATTTCCTCCACGACCTCTACCTCGCATCTGGGGCTGAAACATCATGTTTCCCTGTTGCTGCTGCACTAACTGCTGCAGAAAATTCCCTTGCACTCCCGTCTGAGCTGCTTTAATCTGCATCACCATCGCCTTTTCCTTCAACTTTTTCTGCTTCAACTCAATCTCATCACTACAGTATTTTGCATACTGCAACACTTCATCAATCGGCTTTGCTTGCCAGCAAATCAAATGACCCTTAATTATTTGGCTAATATCAGGTCTCAATCCTTCCACAAATCTGAACACAAAATGGAACATGTCTTTAAACTCAATTTTTTCTGTACCACTTTAATGCTTGAAACCCTGCAACAATCTCTCATAACACGCATGTATTGGCTCCTTTGGTTCCTGTCAATCCTCTGCCAATCAATATTCTTGGGCAAAATTATCGTTTTCAAAAATTCAGACACCCTATAGTAATATTTCATTACCTCAGGAGATAGTGCACCTGCATTTTTATCTCTCTCTGGTTCGCTTGTTGGCCAATCTACACTCCTCTTACACTCAATCCACAGATCAGGTGGAACCACTATCTCTAGTATTGTGTTCAAGTCTTCCCACAGACACTTGGCAAGTTTCACAAATGTGTCTGTCTGCTGATACCACTCTATAGGCTTCTCTCTCAATTTTGGATAATCATTTGTAAACAATAGAATGTCACCTCTGCTCCATGGGACATGAACAAAATTTCCCCCTGGAATCTCTCTCATTAGTAAAATTGTCACTGGATCTTTATCCTGCTGCCCACTTGTAGGCAGCTCCACAGAATCCCTTGTACTCTTGTCTCTCTTCTTTACCCATCTGCCTTCCCATTTGTCTAATGCTCCACAGGTCTGGGTACTTTGAAGCAATTATTTAAGGTGTGCCTTCATTCCGGCAGATTTCATGTGTTTAAAATCTTTAGCCTCAAAATCTAATCTGTAACTCCATTTCAAATGCTTCTTTTTCTCTATTTCTATGCCGTATTTCTCTGTCAGGTCTGCTAGTTTTTGATGCACATTGCTCACTTCCCTTGTAATCTTCAGGCACAAATATCTCAATTCTGGCTTCGTGTAGGATTCTAACCTGTTCATCCCCATAGTTCCCTCAATGAGTTCACCCACTTCCATGACCCGCCTAGCAAAATTCAAACACTCCTCTCCTTTAGGAACACTGTGCAGGGTATTCAGCTTGTCTAACCATTCAGTCAATTGCTGAGCTGTCAATTCTTGCAACAAAATGTTACTTGCTTGGACTGGTGGCACCTGCTGTGCAACTGCATTCAGGGTCTGCAGAGTCAACACTTTCAAACTCTGGCTAACATTTGACCCTGCCATAGTATTTGGAAGTGCTACAAATGGACCAAGGTCTAACAATGATCTTGACCCGTCAAAAGTCTGTCCCACAGGAGAGACTACTCGAGCACTTTTATTATGTCCTCCCTTCATTATACTCTGGGACATTGCTCCCTGTTCACCTACGGTAGGTTCCTTCTGTGCAAATAAGGGTACAGCTGGAACAACAGTAATAGGTAGCGACATAGCATCTGGGGCTGTTCTGGCACTTCCACTCTGTGGGAGAGTAACTCTCATATTCTGATTCATCATCAGAGTCATAACTGACGGTGTTCCTGTTACTGGAGTAAACCTTGGCATTACCTGCGGCTGCACCTCAGGTAGTAAAAGTGGAGTTGGTTCCGTCTGAACCAACATCGCTCTTGGGTAAACCTGTTCTGTAGGCACCACGAAATTCGAAGTTGTTTCCATAATGGGCACATCAGGATAAATTCTCTGATCTTGTGGTGGTTACATCTGATTTTGCACTGCATCACATTCTGTGTCTGGCTACCATTAACCTGCATCAGACTCATTGTCCCATTAACCTGTGTCTGGGCTGTCGGATAAGCACTGGTACCTGGACCACTCTCACAATTTTTCAATAACTGTGTAATAAACTCATCATCATCTGATTCCTCCTCCACCGTTGAAGACTTTCTAGACCCCCTACTTTCGGACGGACTTCTGTTAGTTTTCCTAGTAGCTTTAATCCTTCCTTCTCATTGTCCTGCGTAATTGCCGGAAACAACTTATTTCTGTGCAAAGTCTCCATCCTCCAGACTCTCTGATCACTGTCCCACCTACCCTCTGTTAAAGTCTTTTCTGCCTTTCTCATTCTCCTCTCGAATTTATGTTGGTGTTGCTGTCTAGCTACTAGTTCCCAAATCGCTAATGCCTCAAACTGTGCTGGTCTCGGAATGGGCTTCGATTCATATAGTACCATTCTTAAATGCTCCAAAACCCTCAAATTGAATGTCCCATTTGCAGAAAACACTAAGGGCCAGATGTAGCAAAGGTTTTTCCCCATTCTGTGTCTATGGGAAAAAGTGTTTGTACATATGGCCCTAAGTTCCCATTCTTCTCTGTCAATTTGCACCATTGCTTTAGCCAAAGACATGGCGCGACACCCTTCTCTTCCATTACAATATGAGCTGGTGTACCTTTTGGCGGTGTAGCCTCGCCTATACTCGTTGCAATATACGTCTCCCCTTAAGGCACTCTTTAAAGCTTTGAAAAATGTAATCTTTCCGATCTTTTTGTTATTCAAAATCAAATCAGGAAGTAACTTTTAATCCCAAAATTCCTTTCACCTACTTTCTCAACCAATTGCCTCTCACGGACGGCTGCCAATCTGTGCGTGACCTTTTACACTAATTGACCTATCCCAGCGCGGCTCCAATGACATCACACTCACACGTACTGCGGCTGCTCAAGTCTTGCGGCTTGTCCTCACAAACTAATGCAAAAATTGCTAGCACAAATCAAAAATCAAAAACCAAATCTGCTGGTTTACTACAGCAATGGTAACATAATTGCTTCAGAAACCTTACGGATTTTTCACTGACAGCTAGCGCTCTAACAGCTACTCCTTGTTTCTCGGTCTCTCAGATTTGCAAACAAAATTCGACCCACAAATTTTACTCTCAACTGATCAGTGGGTCTGTCCTGGTGCACATAGAACTCGCCAAATCTCAGTCGAAATTTTCTTTCACTCACTTTGACTCACACTGACCTGTCAACCACGCCCGATCAACCTACTAAACCAGACAGATTACAACATAAAACCCAAGTGTCTTATACACTTTTCAATATACTCCGTAGTCTTAGACCACGCAGGGTCTGTACATCAACAACCACGTGGACAATTTTTGAGCACAAAGCGTCACACATATGTGAAGATCGACGACTTCGCTACTCTCACACTGTGGAGTACGCACACTCCTTCTACAACTTCATTTGGAGTGCGCAAACACCCTAAACCCTCACAAACCTCACAATTCACCTATGATTTGCATAAGCTGTGCAAGCGCAACCTACTTCATTCACACTGTCACTAGAATGCTGAGAACATTCTCAAACAACCATTAGCAGGATCCTGGATTCTGGGAAAGTCACTTCTGGGCTTAAGGAAACATTTTCTCTCCAATTAGCATCATTGAAAAATAAAATCAAAATTTCAATAATAATGAACCTTCACTTTACCTCTGTTACTATCTCTGGGCATCTATCGTGGGCTCTTAAGGAGACAAACCTTTACCTCTCTGTACCAACACTGTTAACACCTGTTATCCTGTACCGGACGTCTATGAAAAGCTCTTACAGAGACTAACCATCCTCTGCTACAATCTCTGTTAGCGTGTCTGACCTTAATAAGTAAACTTGCAAGGTGACGCAAATAGGCCGATGAACCTTTTGACTCACAATTAAGATGTTCTCACCATAACTCCAGTACATAATCAATAATCAATAACCAATGCACAACATCAATAATCAATACCAATCAATGACAGTAATAATCAACAGGGTCAGTAAGTGTCATCCACCATGACCTTTCAGTCATGAATAACAACACTTTCAGTAAAAGTTAGAATATTTATTTCCCTATAATAACAATGCTAAGGTCATGTAGTTTAATCTAAAAATCAAATGAAACACATACAAAAACAATACTGTTTGTCCAAAGCGGTGGAAGAAACGTAATCTAATCAAAGCTTGAACTACAGCACATTCTAAGGTTACAGTGCAAATTAATAGCAAAGTCAACTGCGTCAAAGTGATTACATACATTTGAATTCCACAGAGAAATTCATTGAGAATTATTCCTTAGTAGCATAATTTCAATATTGAGGATCCTTAACTAAAATCAGATTAGCATCAGCATGTTGGGCTTCATGCAAAACAATTTAGCACCACCAATTTGTAAAACATCTAACTATGGCATTTGCATAATAATCAACAGTCTAATTCATTATACCTATCCTCAATGTGGATCATCATGCAGAGTCAGTCTTCATCCTCAGGACATCAGTCGATCAGCAAGGCACCAGGATTCAGCATCAAAGTTCAGAAAATGCAAAGTCTTTAAGTACTGAAGATTGAGCACGTCTCTTGCCAAGATGCAAAATGGGCAAGAATTGAGCTATGGCAAATGTAGAATGCTGGGCTAAATGCAAAAATGCAGACTGCTGGATTCTTCTCAGTGCAGTGTCATTAAATCAAAACTACTAAAACTATTTCCCAAATCCCTATTGGTCACTTAATTGTATGTTCACACTCTGTCCAATAAAACTGAAACTTCAAATCTATGAATTCTACTCTTACTCTGTTCACATGTCATTGATTGGTTGTCCTGCAATGTCCTCATCATCCGGCTTGTCCGGTAACAATATTGTTGCAGCTTCCACTCCAGTCAGTGTCTCTATTGTTCTCCTCCTGAGAAAGTCAGTCTCACACACATTACACACAAAATGTTACATTAAAAAGAACAGCATCTTCTAGCATTCGGTTCTCACAAGAAAGGATTCTAAGCTACGAGCACATTTAAACAATGCAAAATGAAAAATCACAGATTAGCTCTCTAGGACAACCATTTATTAAACGTTAAGAAATACAGCTTTGATATGAGGCCTGGCAAGTAGGCAAAGACCTTCACTAAGTTAAGGCCTACGATCAATAAATCTAGGACATAATGCATAACCCTTAATATGACATAGTACTACATTAGTCAAAAATATATTCAACATGTCACAATATTAAACTACTAATAAGTACACTTTGTGAGAGAGAGACAATAGTGACAAGGGTGACACAAGTACATGAAGATAGACAGAGTGAAAAGACAGTGGATGGAAATTAAGTGGGAGATATACAGATTGAGCATTTCAGAAAGATGTCAGGTGAAAATGACATAAGTGGCTATTAGATTGAGAAACTGCAGATGAAAGTGGTGTTAAGTGAAGAACAGGAGTGACTGTAACACTCTAAAGACCACTACCTTTTCACAGGTCTGGTAAAGTTCAATTCTCAGTCTATTTTCTAAAAATTTAACATTTTCTATTCAAATTATTCACTACAACTTAATTGTTATTACCCATTGATCTGATACTGCTAACAAGCTTTTGCAGCACAAATAGGTCTAGCTTGTGTTAGATTTGTGTGCGTTATTTTGTGGTAGGTCTCAATACTGTACCAAAGCTCACATAGAGGTACTCAATTACAGGTCATAGCTTTACTTGTGAGAAAGTGTCACTCAAAGTGTAACACATTTGACATTAGAATGTCACACACATGCCAGAGAAGCAATCTGAAAACTTGGCTGCTATCTGTGCCTCACCAAGAGTGATATTTTGACTGCTGTTAGTGAGTGCTCAACCTGACTTGGGAAATGTGTCTCACTCGCAGTGAGTGAGACTTGAGGACTATGGTTGCATAGCTGTCAAGTTTCCCTGGTCCATGTGTGATGTGTTGGTCCAGGCATGGTTTTTCATGTGAATTCTGGCACCTTACAATGGCATGAACAAGATTACAAGTCCTGGAATTCAAAGAAAAAATCTGGACTGTAGCAGCACATCACGCATGGACCTTGGAAGCTTGACAGGAATGTCCCCAGGGTGATTCTTAAGCATACACGCCAACATTATACATACATGCCAACATTTTAGAAGAGCAAAACTGGAGGTTTTAAAAAACTAATCAGGATAATGTATTTTCCCTGTTGACTTCTATTGAAGCAGAGGCAATTTCAGGCATGAGACATCCAAAATGAAGTTTAAATTTGACTTGAAACATCAGGAGAATCCCACCTGACTTGGGTCCATTTGCTTGTATGATTTTAGAAGAGTGGGAGATTTAAAAAAAATAATTGTAAGAACTTATTTCTCCCATTCGCTTTTATTGAAACAGAGATTATTTCAGACGGAAGGCAGACAAAATAAATCCATTTTTTTCCTTAAAAAATCGTGAGTCTCCCACCTGAAGTGGGTCTATTAGCATATATGCTTGAGGTCCCTGCCAAACCACCATGTAGATAAAGAGTGACACTTATTTTATTTATTTAATTTATTTTTACAATTTTCTATAGCGCGGACATGGACTGAAGGCATCAGAGTGCTTTACAACAGTTGCAAGGTACATGGGTTATAGCGAGTTACATTTACATTAATTAATATCGAACATTTACACTGGTAGATGCATGCAGGAGTTACCATATAATACAATTACAGAATGTGGTCAAAGGTCGTACACAGTTAAAGCATTGACTTAGATGGTGGGATTACATAACAAGTTAGTTCAGATCATGTTGGAGGGATTACTTAAGCATGGCTGAGGGTGACTAACCAAGGTGTCTGTCAAATAGGAGTAGCTTGAGGTTGTTTTTGAAGGTGACCAGGCATATAGGTGGAGGGAGGGAGGCTGAGTGCTCCAGATTCTTGTGGCACTACAAGAGAATGACTGGTTCATGTATCGTTCTCAAGTGAAGGTGGGGTGGTTCGAGGAGCAGGGATTGAGCATTTATGGAACCCCTATTCGTTCCAGAGATTTCCAGTTTTTTGATAGGATAGGGGGGTGAAGAGGAGTACAGAAAACTGTGTGTAATGCAGGTGGATTTGAATTGGGCCTGCGCTTCATTAGGATGCCATTGGAGGGTTAGCAGGCAGGGGAAATGTGGCCAATTTCTTGAAATGAAGTGTGCTGCTGCATATATTGTTGCTCTCAGTAGGCCTAGGTGAACTTTGGGAATACCTAACAGAAGGGTAATTCCATAATCTAGACTGGAGAGAATGAGAGACTGCATCACAGTTTTGAGGGCTTGTTCTATGATGAATTATCTGATGCCCCATAGCTGCCTAAGTTAGTGCTGTGCACTTTTGGCAATGGCTGCGATCTGATTGTAGACTGAGATGATTACCAAGGGTGATACCAAGAGATCTGTCTCTCTGGACAATGACGGGCAGTCATTCAGGGCAGAAAGTTTTGCCATCCATTCTTGTACTGGAGGTTTTGCTTTCAGAGGCAAAATCAAGAGAAATTCTGTTTTTGTTGGTTTGAGTTTTAAATAGTAGTTAGATGTCCAGTTCTGAATTGTTAGGAGTGTGTTTGAAAGCAGGGCAACGTTTTCTGGGAATTAGATTTTCATGTATATTTGGGTGTCGGCAGCATAGAGGTGGAAGAGAATCCCATAGTTTCTGAGAATCACACCTAGAGATTCTTGATAGAGGTTGAAGAGGGTTTGGGAGAGGATTGAGCCTTGAGGGTCCCCTTGATGTACACTGACTGGTCTTGAGAACGAGTTACCCATTTTCACAGTTTGGGAACTGGTTGGTTAGGTATGACGAGAACCAGTTGAGGACTGCGACTCCATATCCCATTTGCTGTTCTAGAGTGCAAAGGAGGTCCAGGTATCAAATGCAAGGATAAATCAAGGAGGGCCAGAAGGGAGGAATTACCGGAGTTGAGGATTCTAAGGAAGTCATTGAATATTTGGAGGATTGTAGTTTCTGTACTGTGGCCCTCGCGGAAACAGGAATGGAGAGTGTCTGGCAGGTTGTTTGTTTGAATGTGTGAAGCAAGTTGAGACGCTATGTAGCTTTCGATTACTGCATAAAAATGGGAGTGTGGAGACTGGACAGTAGTTGTTTATGTTCTCTGTATTGAGAGGTTGTTTATTCAAGAGAGGAGAGACTTGAGCCACTTTTAGTCATTCTGGAAATAAGCCCTGTTTGAGAAAGGAGCTGACTATGGTGGTCCATATGGGGAGTAGGTGTGTGGCAAGAGATTTGCTAATAGGTCCTAGAATGGCACCCAGAAGGTGGTTAGTAGGTTTTACTTTGGAGATTGTTCACAGTAGGTCCTGTTCGGAAATTGTGGAGGAAGGTGACCATAATTGCAGTGCCTTGCATGGTAGAGTCTCAACCTATTCTAGGGAGTCACTGGTGGGTAGTGAGACATGGGTGGCTCTAACTTGTTTATCAAAGATATCTGCAAAGTTATTACAGCGAGCCATGGATGACTTAAGAGGTGATGTAGTGGAGGGGTTTGTAGTCTATGTGATATCCTCGAACAGGCACTTTGGTCTGTTCTTTGCAGAATTCACAAGGGCTCTGATATTGGAGAATTTGGCTCTGAGGATTCAGGCTTTGCATTGTTTTCTTGCTTTGCAAAGATTAATCATTCTCAGGTAAGGGAGCGCTAGTCTCCATTCTTTCTTACATTTTCTGATAAGGTTTTTTCTTCATAAAATTATTTTGAGAACCAAAGACTAGAAGGTTTTGGTCTGGATAATTTGCACTTCAGGGGTGCACATTAGTCGAAAAAAGAGATGCCATGCAAGAGTTGTGCTTGTTGGTGTCCTTGGTAATATCAAGATGAGGTGTAATTTAAATTAGGATAGGACAGGCCAAGATGGCCATGGATTCTGTGTCAAGGTTGCATGTGTCCCTGAACCATATTTTCTCTTTCTTTGGGTGCCCGGATGTTTTGGTGTAAGAACAGAATAGGGAGAACGGGATCTGCATGTGGTCGGACCAGTCGACTGGATAGGTGTCATATGACTGTAGGTTGGGGAATTAGAGATCATCAGGTCCAGAAAGGTGCCTTTGTAGTGTGTGGGTTTATGGGAGTGTTGGTGGAGTTCATTACCTTTCAGAAAGGAGGTAAATGTCTCCACATAGCTGTTATCCTCACCACCCCAGTATATGTTGAAGTCACCAAGCAAAATATTGTTGTCTAAGCTAATAAACTGAAAGGTGAAGAGATCCATGCATTCTTCAATGCAGGTGTCTTTTTGACCTGGCGGATAATAAATTACATTCAATCTGATGTTGGAGGTACTGGATGTGGCCCATTTCTACCAACATGAATTTGAAAGGCTGAAAATGAGTCATTGGGAGGACCCTGCATCTCAGGGAGTTTCTGTGAATGAATGTGAGACCTCCACCTTGTCTTTCTCCCAATTGAGACACAAAATGAAGTAATTGGGAGGAAGAAGGTCTATAGCTTGCTTAGGTGAGTCATTAAGCCACGTTTTGGTCAGTATCAGTGTTAGACCTGTCAGCTCTTGGCATGGTTTCCCCTGTCTTTTTGCTTCTCACCTCCCATTTTCGATCCTGAATTTTAGGACTCTGGGCTATTTACCACCGCTGACCAGTGCTAAAGCGCAAACACTCCCTGTCTAAATTGTATTGGTGATTGGTTTACCCATGATTGGCATATTTGATTTACTAGTGAGTCCCTAGTAAAGTGCACCATGTGTGCCCAGGGCTTGTAAGTCAAATGCTACTAGCGGGCCTACAGCACCGACTGTGCCACCCACATTAGTAGCCCTGTGAAAATGTCTCAGACCGGCCCCTGCAGTGTCTGTGTGTTCAGTTTTAAACTGCCAGTTTGACGTAGCAAGCACACCCACTTAGCAGGCCCAAACCTTCCCCTTTACTACATGTTAGTCACCCCTAAAGTAGACCCAAGGCAGCGCCATGTGCAGGGCACAGTTTATTTAAAAGGTACGACATGTACTGGTGTGTTTTACATGTCTTGATAGTGAAATGCTGCTAAATTCAGTTTTCACTATTCCAAGGCCCATCTCTCCCAAAGGTTAACATGAGCATTGCTTTGAAATACCTTTTAAGTGTAATTTCCCATTGGGAGTAGATAAAGATATTGAGTTGGGGTCTCTAAACTCACAATTTGAAAATGCATATTTTGGTGAAGTTGTTTTTTTTTATTGTAAGTTTGAAAACACCACTTTTAGAAAGTGGGCATATTCTTGCTTAGCCATTCTGTGCCTCTGACTGTCGGCTGGAAGACACAAATGTGTCAGGATGACAGTTCGGCTTTTTGTGAATTCATTTTTGACAGTCACACAAAGGGAGCTGAGGGGTAATGATGTGTCTTCCTTGGCTAGAGTTGTGAGAGAAGCTTACACTTGCACCTGATTAGGCCTGTGTCTGTCCTCACACTGAGCAGTCTCCAACTCCCTGGAGTGTGTCTGGGGCCAGGGAAAGGAAAGGCAGGGTCTAGTCCACTTCAAAGAGTTTCCTTTGAAGTTTGCCTGCTTCAAAGGCAGAAATTAGTATACCTTTTGGGCCTTTGAGAACTTAACTTTAGAACACTTCTGGACTGAGGACATAATGCCAGGGAGAAGAGCTGCATAATGTAGATGAAACTGCCAGTCTGCCTGTTGCTTTGTTGTGCTGGCCTGCTGCTTGCTGCGTCTGCCCAAAGAGTGAAAAGACTCAAGTCGGTTTTCTACATCCTGTTTTCCAAGGTTCTCCAAGGGCTTGAACAGAGATTGCCTCCTGTTAAGAAGTCTCAAGGACATCAAAGACTTCATCTGCCAGTGCCTGGGCTCTTCTGCTGAGAGTCCTGACTTGCCAAGTGGTGCCAAATCCAGACCCTGGGTCCTTGGAAGTAGAAGCTTGTGACCTGAAGAAAACTCCACGCACTAAGCCATTGAAGCAGAAAAATGGATCCAGGGCCTTCACCGCAGCTGAAAATTTGATGCTGCGCCTGTCTTGCGTCTGAGGATTTGACTTATCTCCTGCTTCCGCACTGATTCATCTTTGCCATGGGTCTGAATTTTCCACACATCAACCCTGAATTTAACTTTCTTCAATGATTCAGCACCACAGTAAGCATTCCACTCATCACCTTTCCTGCGAAGAAAAGAATCTACGCATCACCAACCCGGCGGGAAAGAATCGACCCTTCGCCCTCCGGCGAGAAAATAATTGATTCATCGCTTCCCTTTTCTGACACATCACCTCCTCCGCGGCCTGCTTCAGGATTAAGAGACAGATGTACAAAAATGCAATTTTGCATTTCTTAAATAGCGACATCATAGAAATTGCTATTGAACAAATGCAAAATGCTATGTACGGATACCGATTCCCTCCTAGCGATTCCTACAAAGTAGGAGTCGCTAGGAGAGAATCAGCATTAAGAAATCCCATTGCATTTTAGTTAATGAGCTGGTTTTGCTTTTCCTAAATATCGATTTCTCATTAGGAAATCCCCCTTTAAGAAATGAAAAACCAGGGATGGCAAAGGGCAAAAGCCCCCCCCCAGGTGCACCCCCGAAATAGGGGTGCACCTGTAGAGCACACTTATGCCTAAGGGACATGTGTGCACTCTAATTCATTTAAAAAAAGCATCTTGGAGTGCTTTTTTTAAATTGCATCTGGAGGTAATTGCATCTCCTAAATGCCCAAGTCGCATTTAGGAAATGCTTTGTACATCAGAATAGCAATCGCAAATAGCAGATCCCTATTTGTGATTTCCTATTCTGGGAATCACAAATTGCTATTTCTACAGGGTATTAATCACAATTTACGATGTCTTAAAGGTCTTTGTACATAAGAAAGGGCCATTTTGCTTTTCCTAATGGCCAGAAATACCAATTTGGACCATTAGGAAATGCAAAACGGCTTTGTACATTTGGCCCTAAGACTCTTTTAAACATTAAATAGTGATATCTCTTCTTAGGTATGTTGGATGTTTGTCATTTTGGTCTTGTTTGCCTCAGATAAATATTGGCTATTTTTCTAAACTGGTGTTGAGTGCTTTTGTGGCATTTTCGCTGTGTTACTGTGTGTGTGTATGTGTGTGTACAAATACTTTACATTTTACCTATGAGATAAGCCTGATTGCTTGTGCCAAGCTGCCAATCAGTTAGCAGGGGTTATCCTAGCTGTGTGGCTCCCTTACCCTGACTAGAGTGAGGGCCCCTATTTTGACAGGATGGAAACCACTGCCCACTAGAGACCCCATTTCTAACATTATGGACTAAGACTTCCTTAAACTTTTAGAAATAGATATTTTGACTTGTGTATGTTGGATTTTGTTGTTTGGTCTTGTTTTACTCAGATAAATACTGGCTATTTTTCTAAATTGGTGTGGAGTCCTTTTGCTGTGTTTTCACTGTGTTACTGTATGTGTGTGTACAGATACTTTACACATTGCCTCTGAGAGAAGCCTAACTGCTTGAGCCAAGCTACCAAGGGGGTGAGTCAGGGTTATCTTAGCTGTGTGGCTCCCTTACCCTGACTTGACATTTGGATCAATTAACACTGAGATACTAATAAATGCAATTAATTTCTTGTTTATTATGGAAGTAGTGTAATACTAAGTTTGCAAGTACAGAAAGGCATTTCATTTTGGCTTGTGTCCTGTGCACAAACCAAGAAGTCCTCTCTCAGTACAGGTTAGGTTCCACTTTTTAATCTGAAAAGCAGATCTTTTTTAGGCAAAGTGTGGCATTGTGGGTTGGAATGTAGAATATTGAACGGGGCAGTGAGTTTGAGGTGGAATGTTGGGGTGGCAGTTGGCAGTCAGCATTTATAGCTAGCGGTCGGTGCCGCTTATGTTATCCGTTACCAAATAAAGAAGATAACGAAGACTCACCGTATAATCTTATTCTCACATTGGCGATGAGCGGGAGTACTTGAAGCGGAACCAAGTGAGCAGTGATCGGCACCGGGCAACATGGCAGTGTACTGTTGCCTTGGCAACAAACTTGAACCGGCTGTGTGCATCCATTCTTTGAACGTTTATTCTTGTGAATATTTTAAAGTGAATTACCCCGGCTGTAAGCAGCAGTGATTGATGTTTTCTTCGCGCGCTGCTGTTCTTTGTGATCCTTGGGAGCCATATTGCATTATTTTATTTTTTACAAGAGTGTACAAAGTATTGTAGTATTATTTTAATTATTGTTTGACCTTGACGTGCCTCATTGGTCCATTTTGATTTTCTTTTTCTCGTTTTCTTTTTTGTTGCGCATTGGTACATTTTTTAAACCTGTGCAACTTCATCTGACATCTTCTATTGTTAAAATGTGGAACATCCAATCACGGACTTTTTGTCTTGCGGAGTCTGGAGAGCCTCCTATTCAATGGGATTTATGGATTGATTTATTTGAGGCCTATGTGGAGGTTTTAGAAGATCAGGAATGCTCACCTGATAGATATTTGGCTTTGCTGAAACATAGGTTAGGTGCTATTGGCTTAAGAGAATTGAGGAACTTACCTCCAATTGACAATGATGGCGATGTTGATGTTTATCAGCTTTCCAAGAAGCAACTTCATGAACGTTATGTCAGGAAGATTAACGTGGTACTGGAACGATACAAATGTTATTCTAGGACACAGCATGACGACGAATCAATAGACCAATTCGTAGCTGCTCTTAGAGGATTAGCAGTCACCTGTAATTTTTAACAAATGTTATATGACCAAGTTTTGCGGGATCAAACTTTCATGAAAACAAAATTGCACAAAATCCAGGAGAATCTGTGGTCATGTGGCAGTGAGATGACGTTGAAAAATGCCGTTGATGTAGCGCGAACAATGGAAGTATCTGAAAAATGCATCTAAACTGTGAGGAAGAATATGACTGATTCTGAACATGGGGCAGTTGGTGTCAGTGCTGTAACAAAGGAATCGAAAGGAATTGAGAACAAGACTGAGTGGAAAAAAAATGTTACAAAAAATGTTATAAAAAATTGTTAAAGATGTGGGGCTGGAGACCATCTAGCTAATTCTAAGAAGTGTCCTGCACTGAATAAGATGTGCAATTTGTGTAAAAAAAGAAAAGTTTGTAAGAGTGGTATGAAAGGTGTGAGTTATGTTTCGAGTCAAGATGATTTTGACTGCACTAGATTCCAAGATATGGTTTTGAGTGTGTTACCGGATGATTAAGAAATTTCGCCATTGCGGTCTTCTGGTTTATCCACTTGCAAGTTAAGTATAGATGGTATTGAGGTTACAGCCATGGTTGATTCATGCACGTGGTTCACCATTATGTGTGTGAATTTGTTTAAAAAGTTATGGCCTGGTAGAGAGTTAATATCTACAGATGTGAATCCTGGAAGTTATACTGGTCACAGAATTCCTGTAGTTGGGTACACTAATGCACACATTGAGTTTGGGTGTAACTGGTGCTAGGGCAAATTGTATGTGGCTGTGAAGGGTCAGATGATTTTAGGATGGCCACAGATAAAGAAATTGGATATTAAAATTGATTCTACCAAAACCTTTTCAGTGTATGTGGTACTAGACTGTGACTTTCAAAGTGGGTTGCAGTATGACAAATTGGACGAAAGTTATCCCACTGTGTTTTCAAAATCTTTAGGCCAATTGAAGGAATTCAATCATAAGATTATAGTGCGAGAACATCCAAGTCCAGTAAGACATAAAATATGCAATGTACCTGTGAATTATAGACCAAAACTTAAAGAATTGTTGAAGGATTTATGTCAAAAAGATGTTATTGAACTAATTGAAAGCTCGGACTGGATATCTTGGGTTGTAATCTCTTAAGAGTAATGGGGATCTTAGACTGTGTGTTGATTTAAGATCTCTGAATGAAGCAATTTGGGTTGATACTTTTCCTTTACCAAATTTACAAGAGTTGGTGTCATCAGTGTGCCAAGCCACCATTTTTTCCACCATTGACTTGTCTAGCGCTTATCATCAGATTGAATTGGATGAAAGCTCAAAACACTATATGGCATTTATAACGACAGAAGGTGCATTTCAGTATAAAAAGATGCCTTTTGGCCTTGCAAGTTCATCTGCTGTTTTCCAAGGGGAAATTAATAAGATTTTTAGTCATGTGCAAAATGCTAAAGTGTTTCAGGATGACATTCTGATATATGGCAAGGACAGATTGGAACATGACAAAGTTTTAAAAGAAGTTCTTATCTTACTTCGTAAAAATGGACTGACAGTGAGAAAAGATAAGTGTAAGTTTGGGCAACTCGCGTAGATATTTAGGGCACATCATTTCCCGTGATGGCATTCGTCCCAAAGTAAGCCATGTGAAGACTATTGTTGATGCTCCTGAGCCAAAATGTAAGGAGCAATTGATGTCATTTTTGGGTCTCACTGAGTTTTATTTGCATTTTATAGAGAATTATGCAACCAAAGTGGAAAATTTGAGAAAAATGTTAAAGAAAAATGTTCCATTTGTATGTGGGAAGGAACAATCAGAATGTTTTGTTTGTATCAAATGGGAAATTGCTCAAGCTCCGTGCTTAAAACCGTTTGAAACCAATACTGACTGTGTGATTGCAGTAGATGCAAGTAATTATGGTATTGGGGCTGTTTTATCACAAAGAAGTGGTTATGAGAAATGGATTGTGGCATATGCTTCGCGCACATTATCACAATCCGAAAGGAACTATTCTGTGATTGAGAAAGAATTGTTAGCAGCTTCATGGGCTGTAGAAAGATTTCAAATGTATGTGTGGGGAAGAGAGTTCAAATTATGTACTGATCATAAGCCTTTGGTGAATATTTAGCAACCAGGAGGTGGGCAGAACCTACCACCTAGACTAGCATGACTTAGTGGTAGAGAAGTAGTGTACATACCTGGTAGAGCAACTTTATTCCTGATAGGTTAACCTGACTACCTGTTGAAGATGGATGTGTTGATACGGAGTGTGATGTTGCGTATACATATGAGGATGTATTGTCAGGATTGGAATCGCATGATGAATCAGAACAAGTTATGTTATCTGAACAAACATGGGAGCAAGAAATGATGAAAAATAATGAAATGCAAATTGTAAAAAAATATATAATTAAGGGTTGGCCCAGTGAACGGTTGTTGTGGGGTGAGAGTGCGGCCTTATGGAAATTAAAGGATGATCTTAGTTTAGAGGGTGATGTAATTCTACGGGTGACAGAATAATACTTCTGAAGGGGGTACGTGATACTATTGTAAGAAGGAGTCACATTGGTCGTAGTGGAATGTCTAGGAACAAGAGGCAAGTGAAAGATTTTTTCTGGTGGCCAGGTGTGGATGTGATGGTTGACAGATTTGTGAGAAATTGTACTGTTTGTGCCCGGAGTGATAAAAGCACGAAACCTCGTTCTGCGCCATTATTACTGTTGAATTACCTGATAGACCTTGGAGGAAATTGGCTATTGACTTTATGGGTCTGTTTTCTACTTTACCTGCAAGAGAAGCATATGCCATTGTCTTGATTGATTATTTTTCTGAATGGCCAGAAGTTGAAATTGTAAGCAAACTTTCTACAGAAACCGTGATAGAATTTTTGGAAAATATATTTGCCAGGGAAGGTGTTCCAGAGACACTTGTGTCGGATAATGGCGTACAGTTCACTTCTGCGAAAATGGTTGCATTTCTGGAAAGGAATGGTATCAAACATGTGAGAGTAGCTTTGTATACCCCTTCTCGAATTGTCAGGTTGAGAGGCTTGATAGAGTTGTCAAAGAAACTATACAATTGGCTTGTAAGTCTGGTATTCCGTGGAGACAGGCTCTAAGAAAGATGCTTTCATCTTACAGAGTGTCTCCTCATTCCGTAACAGGGAAGATGTCTTTTGAATTGTTGAGGGGAAGGAAGCTGTCCACAGGTTTGGTTCCATGGTGGTTAATGGAAAAACATTGTGTGAAATTTAGGGTAGAGTGTGATAAGGAGATGAGAAACAAGGTACTGAATTATCATTCGCACACTAAATTGTGTCATGATGTTAGATCTAGTCTTGATGGATTGAAGGTGGGGCAAAGTATCCGTGTTAAAATACCTGGAATAGTTGAGAAGGGAAAACCACAATGGTCTGAGCCAAGGAAAATTGTGAAGATTTTGAGAAATGCTGTGAAATTGGATGATGGTAAAGTGTGGAATTTCAGGGGTTTCCCGATATGTAGGAGGGAGGATCCATATGTTGAAAGTAAGCGAGATGAGAAGTATTTGGAAGAGTGCAATGGGTATTTGTTTGGGAAAGATTTTGATACTGGAGAAGCAATGTTTTGTCACAAGACACATGTGAATGTGGATGAGGTTTTGCGTCGCAGTGTGAGAGAAAGGAAGGTTCCCACTTATTTAAGGGACTATGTAACTGACAAAGGTGTTCACTTATTTTTGTTGCTTGTTACATTAACTGTTAAATTTCAATAGTATTTTCGATCTATGTATATACTAAGTCATAAGTTTCTTAATTTGTTCTTTTTCATTGAATAATGGAATATTTGTATTTTCTTTGTTGAGAGAGAGGTGTGTGGCATCGTGGGTTGGAAGGTAGAATGTGGAACGGGGCAGGGAGTCGGAGGTGGAATGGTGGGGTAGCTGTTGGCGGTCAGCATTTATAGCTAGTGGTCGGTGCTGATTATGTTATCCGTTACCAAATAAAGAAGATAAGGAAGACTCACTGTGTAATCTTATTCTCACACATAGGTTAGTGGTTACTGTGTTTTTTGGTATGTGTGCCTCTGCAGTTTGTTGCTGGGATGCACGAACAAATGTAGAGGACCAACCATAGTTTATAGTGAGCAACACCTTTACTGCTGCAGGAGTAAAGAAGTAAGGAAGAAAAGAGGGAGGAGTGATCAAGGGAGATAGAGAGAGGACAACACAAGGAAAAAGGCATGAGTGAAAGAAAAGGAGTCATAGAAAGGAGTGAGGATGGAGAAGAGAGAGAAAATGTGGGGCAAAAGAGAGAAGTGAAAGACAGAAATTGAATTAGTAAAACATGGAAATCAAGTGGAAAAGAACAACATAAGAGGTAGGGGAAAGTGGATAGAGAAGTGACAGATGAAAGGAAAACACATGGTAGAGAATAAAAGTTAAGGAGGAAAAGTGGACACACAGGAGAGCACAAGAAAGGAGAAGGAGAGTAGGTGGAAGCGCAAGAAAGTAGATTTCAGTGGGGAGAAAGGAAGAGGAGAAAAAGTGATAAGTGAGAGATGTGTGAGAAAAGAGAGCAAGGAAAGAGCGCTCAAGTGAGAGAATGAGATGAGGGACAGTGAACAGAAATAGCCAATTCTGGTAAGGAAGTGTGCTGACCACAGAGAGAGGCATTTATTTATTATCTGAAGTTGCATTCTGTAACACACTGCTCCTTCGACCAAGGTTTGAAGCATCTCCTTGCACTGCTAGGACAGAATTTTATGGCAAGAGATAGAGGCTCATATTATGCTTTCTCTTTCCATTTATTTTCAATAGCGGCGCAGTCAAACTACAACACCCAGAAGGCTAAAGAACAGTAGCCAATGGGAGAAGAAAGTTATTTCCTTAAATAACCAATGAACGGCCAGTATGTCCCCATAGTAGTTATCTTGTCCGCGAACAGTCCTCTTTTCTTGCTGCTCGCGGTCAAGATAAGTACTTTCCTCACTCACTATCATTGTAAATGGTTCAGTTTATTTATTACAAGTGTTTATTATAAGGTTTATCTTGCGCTATGCGTTCGCGCGTTGTTGCTTAGCCGGCTTGTTGCCGCACTGTGTTACTGCCTCGCTCGTGCTTCCCTCGCGCTCTGCATTCCATTAATACTGTTTTTCATCACACGTCGCCATTTTTCGTTGCGACGTCTGAGGAAAACGTCTTTCGACTGCTGCCCATTTGCCTTCTATTGCCGACACGTTTTTTAGTTCTTATTTACCCCCAGCTCACCTCCTTTCCTCACGCTCTTGTGAAACGAAGCCTCCTGGCCGATTCTGGTTTCATTTCCTCATTCTTTACCCCGCCCATAGGAGGAGTTTCACTTTGGGTGACTCCTTTCATACTTTTAACCCTTTGCTCACTACTCATGCCTACTCTCTGTGTTTCCTGAGTTTACCATGAAATTGGACAGCTCCCCTGTGGATAATATGGAGAATGATGACGAGAATTTTGTCAAAGACAGTTTGAATGACTTTATACAAGTCTCAGTAGAACAGGCAGTTTCTGCCTCCATGGACAAACTTTCAAAACATTTTGAAAAATCTGTCTTTAGTCTTGTGTCCAAGACGATTTTGGCCCAATCTGCGGTGGAAAGCAGAAAGCGCCCGTTAACAAACAATTCCTCTAATACGGCGCTCTTGATTGGTGAGTCTTCCTCCCACATGACAGAGGACGTGGCTCCTCACAGGCCTCCTTTAAAGGAGGGGAATGCCACTTTAAAATCGTCTTCTAAATGCCACAAAAAGACAAAACCCATCTCCTCTCCCATAATAATTTCAGAAATAATGGACACAGATGATGATATTGGTGATGCAGCTTTGCAGGCTGATAAATCTGATGATGAGACAGAATATCCTTTTGGCGCTCCTCATCCCAAAAAACCCAGACTGGCTACGCCATCTCACTCTAAACCTTCCCTCATTTCGGATTCGCAGGGAGTCCCTTTGTTTGATCCTGCCGAAATTCACCACCCTCATTCCACTGAATGGTTTCCGGCCGAACACGTGGGTGAATATGTCGCCTCACGTCTCCGTACGGCCTTAGATAAACAAACCAGAGCTAAGCTCCGCTCTGAATGCCCTCGTCCTTCCCTCCATTCTAAAATTTCTTCAACCCCTGCTATTGATCCTTCCCTTCTAACCTTCTTCACCAAATCTGGGAAAGATCCACGGAAGGGAGTAGACAGGGCATGGTCTACCTGTCAAGATAAACTTCTGGATGTCATTCGTCCACAGACACGTATATTTGACTTGGCGGAATCGGCCAGAATTGACCATATTCCTGTGAATCCCAAAGAGCTTTCGTTATGGATTCAACGTGCGGTATGTTTACAAGGCAATGCCTATGCCGCAATAACACATGAACACCGAAAAGGACTTCTTTTAAAGCTCGATCCAAAATTGGTGAACCTTGCTGTTTCCGACCCCGGCATTAAAGCTGAAGGCATGCTTTATGGCGACTCCTTTATTAAGGAGCTTAGCAAGTACGTGGCCACCTTTGCATTTTTGGACAAGCCCAACAATCCCTACGTAAAATGCTCGCTGGTCGGGTTTTTGCAATGGCTGGCAGAGGTAGGAACCGCTTTGCCGGACGTTCATCCAACACTCAAGGTTCCCGTACCTCCTTCCAATCCTCCTATCAAGAGTACAGCCCACAGTTTTATCCCCAGAGGAGCAGGGGATACCGTGGCAGAGGCAACAGAACATCCAAATACAATACGCAAACAGGTAAGTCTCCCTTCTGGCCTTCCTACTGTTGGAGGTTGCCTGAAGTTTTTTATTTCAAAATGGCACACTATAACTACAGATCCCTGGGTCCTAAATATCGTTCAGGGTTATGTCATAGAACTCTACTCAGAACCTTTTCATTCAACCCTTCCTTGTCCTCCTCGTTTTTCCACAGAAATGTCAAATTTGATTTCGTTAGAAATTCAATCCCTCCTTCAAAAACAAGCTTTCGTCCCTTGTTCTCCAGACCCTTCAGGTTTTCTCAGTTCCATTTTTCTTGTTCATAAAAAGAACAAAAAGATGCGACCAGTCATCAACCTAAAACAGTTCAATCACTTTGTAATCTACAGACATTTCAAGATGGAAAATAACCTGCATCTTCGAGACTCTCTCCTATAAGGAGATTGGATGGTCCGTTTAGACCTTCAGGATGCCTATCTTACGGTCTCCATTCATCCCCAGTCCATAAAGTTTCTTCAATTCCGATAGTTCAACTGAACTTTCCACTTTTCCTCTCTCCCTTTCGGTCACTCCTCTGCCCCTTGGTGCTTTACCAAACTAATGAAACCAGTAGTAGCCCATCTCAGGGTCCAAGGAATCAGGCTCATTATCTATTTGGACAACATTCTTATTATGAATCAAAGTCTATCCTCTCTTCAGTCCCAAATTCATCTAGTTTGTTCTCTACTATCCCACCTCGGTTTCATTCTCAACATCAAAAAATCTGTTTTGACTCTACTACAAAATATGGACTTTCTAGGTTTCTCCATAGATTCCGTTTCGGCAACTCTTTGCTTACCTGCAGCAAAGGTAAAGTCTATCAAGTCAGAAATCCTACAGTTTCTATGCTCAAATTTTTTTTCTCTCAGAACCTTAGTCAGAATAGTCGGTCTCCTCTCTTCCTCCATCAAGGCTATTTTCCCAGGACCTCTCCATTATCGAGCCCTCCAAAGACAAAAAATCAGACATCTTCAAAAAGGCCTTGCCTATTCAGTTGTCATATCCCTCGATCACGACTCCCAAATAGAGCTTCAATGGTGGCTAGAACACTTAGACACCTGGAATGGAAGAACCATTTTTGCCTCAGCCCCAGATCTCGTTCTGGAATCGAACGCAAGTCTTTCTGGCTGGAGTGCCTGTTGTGGCCAGATTTTGACTGGAGGTACATGGTCGTTAGAGGAGTCCAGGTTGCATATCAATTGTTTAGAGATGCTTGCCGGCTCCTTTGCAATGAGAAGCCTGGCAAAAGACAAAGGCCCTCATTACAACCCTGGGGGTCGGTGTTAAAGCGGCGGTAATACCGCCAACAGGTCGGCAGGAAAAAAATTTAATTACGACCACAGCGGAAACCGCTAACATGGACAGCCACTTTAACACTCCGACCGCCACGGCGGTTCAAACAAACAGCGCGGCGGTAACCGCCAACAGACAAGCGGAAGACAATGTACCGCCCACCCTATCACAACACGGCAATCCACAACCTTTTCCGGGGAAGAACCAACGCGAATAAAAACACGGCGGAAACAGTACACAGAAGGGAAAACACTCACCTCTCCACACCCACGAGGAACCAGGACGTCAGGGAGCCAGAACTGCAGATCCCCCCGGCGATGGTCTTCCCGCTCCTCTATCAGGAGCTCCAATGACAGCGGCGACGACCACGGTGAGTACTGTACCTTCAACACAGGGGAGGGGGAGGGAAAAGAGAGTGACTCACACACGCAACACGCAACACCATACACACAAATACATGCTGCAACATTACATATACACCCCTCTGCCCCCCCTTGAATAACGCAAGGACAAAAGGAAATGATTTGAACGATTGTAATCAATAAAAATCCAGTAGTAAAAACTCCAAATCCAGTATATACAATTATGTACACCAACTACACAAGTCAGGATAATGCAACAATCATTGTCTGTGGACCACTGGGCCCAAAATGCATGGGCGAGGCCCACACTAGATACCGACTGGAAACGGAGAGAACACTGCTGGGGAATCCGACCGAAAATATAAAGGCACCTTCGGGGGAGGGGAGGCACCTCAGCCTGATGAACGCACAACGCCACTGCTCCACGAGGGGGCTCCATGCCTATTGATGTATTCTGGGGAGTGCAAAGCCACAGTCTCTCAAGTCCTTCCAGTGGGTGGGTTGCCCACTGCTTTATCCTGGGGAGTGCAAAGCCACAGTCTCTCAAGTGGATAACAGTCTCCACTGGTTCTGGAGTGGGCTTTGTGCCCAGAGTGCTTCATCCTGCCAAGGACTGAGGTAGTGGATGTCATTCTCCACTGGTTCTGGACGGGGCTTTGTGCCCAGAGTGCTTCATCCTGCCAAGGACTGAGGTAGTGGATGTATCTCTCCACTGGTTCTGGAGAGGGCTTTGCCCAGAGTGCTTCATCCTGCCAAGGACTGAGATCGTGGATGCTGTTCTCCACTGGTTCTGGAGGGGGCTTTGTGCCCAGAGTGCTTCATCCTGCCAAGTACTTTGGTAGTGGATGTATCTCTCCACTGGTTCTGGAGGGGGCTTGGTGCCCAGAGTGCTTCATCCTGCCAAGGACTGAGGTAATGGATGTCATTCTCCACTGGTTCTGGAGGGGGCTTTGTGCCCAGAGTGCTTCATCCTGCCAAGGACTGAGGGAGTGGATGTCATTCTCCACTGGTTCTGGAGGGGGCTTTGTGCCCAGAGTGCTTCATCCTGCCAAGGACTGAGGTAGTGGATGTATCTCTCCACTGGTTCTGGAGGGGGCTTTGTGCCCAGAGTGCTTCATCCTTCCAAGGACTGAGGTAGTGGATGTCATTCTCCACTGGTTCTGGGGGGGACTTTGTGCCCAGAGTGCTTCATCCTGCCAAGGACTGAAGTAGTGGATGTATCTCTCCACTGGTTCTGGAGGGGGTTTGGTGCCCAGAGTGCTTCATCCTGCCAAGGACTGAGGTAATGGATGTCATTCTCCACTGGTTCTGGAGGGGGCTTTGTGCCCAGAGTGCTTCATCCTGCCAAGGACTGAGGTAGTGGATGCCTTTCTCCACTGAAAGTGATGCTTCATGGAAGCTGCCCAGGCTCCTGGAGCTCACCACCAGCCTCGGACGACTGACCACTGGGGACGGCAGCCATGTCTGCGGTGGTGCCACTGGCTCAGGATGTCGCAGGGCCGCTGGCGGTGCTTGCAGCGGTGTCAGTCGCGGCGATGCTGGAGGCGGGCTCTGTGGCGGCGGTGCTGGCGGTGAGCTCTGTGGCGGCGGTGCTGGTTGCGGGCTCTGTGGCGGCAGTGCTGGTTGCGGGCTCAGTGGCAGTGGTGCTTGCGGCGGGCTCTGTGCCGGCGGTGCTGGTTGCGGGCTCTGTGGCGGAGGTGCTGGTTGCGGGCTCTGTGGCAGCAGTGCTGGCGGCGGGCTCTGTGGCGGCAGTGCTGGTTGCGGGCTCTGTGGCAGCGGTGCTGGTGGCAGGCTCTGTGACAGTGGTGCTGGCGGCGGGCTCTGTGACAGCGGTGCTGGCGGCTGGCTCTGTGGCGGCAGTGCTGGTGGCGGCGTCTGTGGCGGCGGTGCTGGTGGCGGGGTCTGTGACAGCGGTGCTGGCGGCGGGCTCTGTGGCAACGGTGCTGGTGGCGGTGCAGGTGGCGGTGCAAGTGGCAGTGCAGGTGGCGGTCTTCTCCGCCGTACAGGTTGGCGTCGACGTGGAAAGAAGTTGTGACATTGGTCCCTCCTTCGGTGCCACCATGCCCTCTCCTGACCTGCCCTTCAGTTTCTGGCCCTTCCCCACCTTTGATGGTGGCGCAGCTGTCTTGCCACTATCCCCTTTCGTTTTGCCTGACCCCTTGGTGGCAGGTGTTTTATGCTTCTCCCTCCAGGATGTGGGCAACTTTTTTAGCTTGGCAGGTGGCGGAATGTCCTTGCCCTCGCTCCGTGGCACACTGGCAGCCCTGATGGTTGGCGCACTCCAGTAGCCCGCAGTTACTGGCACCACTGTGCCTGGGGATGTGGTGGCTGCAATGCTGGGATGGGACCTGGAAAGCCTGGCCCTAGGGGACGGACGGGGGGTGTAGGGAAGAGGTCAATATTAGCCAGGATACGTTTTTTAGACACACTGGGACGGATAGATGGAGGGGGTTTGGGAGTGGAGGAAGAGGTAGTGGTTGTAGGAGGTGTATGTCTGCTGAATTTGGGTGAAGGTGCATGGGCTGGAGGCTGTTGTGAGGTGGATGGCTGTTGGGTGGGTGTGTGCCTACGTTTGTGTACTTTGGGAGGAGGGCTCACTGACACACTGGGAGAGGACACAGGGGATGTGTGAATGGTAGTGGGGGTGGTGAGTGCACATGAGCAGTGTGTGGAATGGGCGTGCTGGTGATGGAGGTAGTGGCTGAAGATGTAGTCCATGCAGGTGTGAGTGGAGACGAGACTGGGAGGGAGGAGGGAGATGTGGAGGAGGGGCACACAGTGGAGGCAGTGGATGTTGGTATGTCTGCATGGGTATAATGCTTGTGTGAGTGCCTGTGGGATGTGTGGTGCTTATGTATGCCTGAGTCACTTTTGTGTGTTGAGGTGTGTACATGCTGGTCTGATGGTGTGCTTGGGATAGGCTGAGGTACAGGGGATTGGGTCTGGGTGGAGGAAGTTGGAGGGGGGAGGCTGGACACAGGGACAATGGCTGCCATCAGTGCTGAGGCCAGAGCATGAAATGCTCTCTGTTGGGCTGCCTGGCCAGAATGAATGCCCTCCAGGTATGCATTTGTTTGTTGCAAATGCCTCTCAACACCCTGGATGGCATTCAGAATGGTACACTGCCCAACAGTGAGGGATCTCTGGAGATCAATAGCCTCCTCACTAAGGGCAGCAGGGCTGACTGGGGCAGGGCCTGAGGTGCCTGGGGCGAAGGGGCAAGGGACACACGCTGAGGGGCTGCTGGGAGGGAGGTGCTGGTAGGGGGGGTGGCGGCTGTACCTGTTGATGCGGGGAGCACAGAGGGGCCCGCCACCTCAAGGGAGCTCCCATCAGAGGAGGAGTCGCTGTCACTGCTATCACCTCCTGTCCCTGCCGTAGAGCTCCCCTCGCCCTCTGTCCCACTGGTGGCTTCAGACTCCGTTGTTTCGCCCACCAGGGCCAAGTGGGATGCAGCTCCCTCCTGCTCCGGTGCCACTGCTCCTCCGCCTGGTGATGCTATTGCACACAAGAACAAGGAGACCACAAAAAGTGGGGGGGGGGAGGACAGAAGAAAGACATGTTCAGTGCATGCAACACCACTACTGTTGGCGGACACTACAGATAAAGCAGTCCTCTGCACTGCGCCATGCACTTATAGTTCCTAGATTATTCACATGCCCATGGGGTACAAGACCTAAGCCCGATTGCTGCACACATGGAACTCACAGGAGCCTGACTAGGGGGGTTATTCTAACTTTGGAGGAGGTGTTAATCCGTCCCAAAAGTGACGGAAAAGTGACGGATTTACCACCAGCCGTATTACGAGTCCATTATATCCTATGGAACTCGTAATACGGCTGGTGGTATATCCGTCACTTTACCGTCACTTTTGGGACGGATTAACACTCCTCCAAAGTTAGAATAACCCCCTAGGTGTAGATGGCACTAACCACTAGTGGGGTTGGGGTTCCACTGAACCTGCCCCACAAGGGACCTTGCCTACCAAGCTCCCCCTGGCCTAGGGGAACCCACTGCCCACCTCCCCCACCCAGACACCTCGTAATGCGCGCAGAGTCAGATGAATGTGACTGTACTCACCCCCTTGTGGCTGCTGTGATGCCCTCAAGCGCCCATCCAACTCCGGATACGCCACCACCAGGATCCGGAACACCAGGGGGGTCATGGTGCGACGGGCACCCCTCCCACGTTGGGAGGCCATCCCCAGCTGGGCCTCCACCGTCTTCTTGCTCCAGCTGCGAATGTCCTCCCATCTTTTCCGGCAGTGGGTGCTCCGTCTGTGGTGGACCCCCAGGGTCCGGACGTCCTTGGCGATGGCACGCCAAATATCCTTCTTCTGGTAGGCGCTGAACTAGAGGAATAGTACAGGGAAAAAGGAAAATCTTTACCCGTCCGGACCGTCATACTCATTGCCTCATGTTTCCACTCTTGCCCTGATGCACATACACTCACTGTCTGCTCATGCAGGCCTCAGTTCCCCCTCCCATGTAACTTCCATCCACACCACTCCAAACAGGCATTGCCCATGCAGCATGCTCACAGTGTACTCACAGGTTTACCTGGAAGACCGTACAGTTGTGTGTACTGGGGGAGGACCCCATCCACTAATTTCTCCAACTCCTCCCAAGTGAAGGCAGGTGCCCTTTCCCCAGACACATGAGCCATCATCGCTTCCAGACTGAGGTCACAGCAGCACTTGCAGTGTAGTTCCTCTCCTGTTGAAGGTCACGTATCAAGTGAGTGAACAGACATAAACTCGTGTTTTCTTTCTCCAACTCCAACATTCTACCAGGGGTGCTAATCCTTGCAATTTGATTGGACTATTCATCTGTGTGCTGTAGTTACATTGTGTGTAGACATAAAATGGCAGTCATGTCCGCAGAGGTGTGTACCGTCTCTGCCGGCGTACATCATCATTGGCTCCTGGGACCCATAGGGTTCAATGTTAACCAATGCAGGATTTCGCCACGGTCTTCGACCGCCTACCGCAACAGTGTAGAACGCCAGCGCAGTTACCTCATATCCCCTTGTCCCACCTTACAGGTCAGGCAGCCGCCATTTCAGGGGGCCACATGGCATTAATAATAACTGCGTCACACCTATCTAGGTCTTGCATACGCACATTGCAGATTAATAAATGTGTACAAATGACATTTTGTGATACCTCAGTGTTGGCTGACTCTCTGCTCACTTTTCTCGTCCATAGGGCACATCCGCCGGGGCAGGTGATGAGATGGCGGCATCCTCCGGTGTACAGACTGCTGGTGGACCTGTTGACAATGGAAGAGAGACACGTAATAATCACCTACAGACTTGATTGTGCAAGAATCCATGAACTGTGTGTCCAGTTGGAGCCAGACCTGATGTCAGCTATCCGCCATCCCACAGGGATACCCCCTCTAGTGCAGGTCCTGTCAGTACTCCATTCCCTGGCAAGTGGGTATTTTCAAACATCAGTGGCCATTGCATCAGGGATGTCCCAGCCAATGTTCTCT
Source organism: Pleurodeles waltl (assembly GCF_031143425.1). NCBI lineage: Eukaryota > Metazoa > Chordata > Amphibia > Caudata > Salamandridae > Pleurodeles > Pleurodeles waltl. Next base: position 305,008,221 of record NC_090446.1, read on the forward strand.
AACGTGCTGTCCAGAGTGTTGTTTGCCCTGCTGAAACACATGCGCAGCTACATCGTTTTCCCTCAGGTGGAGGATTTGCCTACAATGAAAGGTGACTTCTATGCCCTGGGACATATCCCCAACATCATAGGTACCATTGATGGGACACGTGTGGCCTTGATACCCCCACGAAGGAGTGAACAGGTGTACACAAACCGTAAGAGCTACCATTCGATGAATGTGCAGATGGTGTGTTTGGCCGACCAGTACATCTCCCATGTGAATGCCAAATTTCCTGGCTCAGTGCATGACACTTACATTCTGAGGAATAGCAGCATCCCTTATGTGATGGGGCAACTCCAGAGGCACCGTATGTGGCTAATAGGTGAGGACAAGGACCCTATACAGTGTGGATAGTTGTCTGGGTATGGGGTTGTTCCTACGGGTTAGTGTGTGTCTAACAGTTGTCCCTCGACATTTGCAGGTGACTCTGGGTACCCCAACCTGTCATGGCTACTGACCACAGTGAGAAATCCCAGGACAAGGGCAGAGGAACGCTACAATGAGGCACATGGGCGAACTAGGAGGGTGATCGAACGGAACTTCTGCCTCCTGAAGGCCAGGTTCTGGTGCCTCCATATGACAGGTGGTTCTCTCTACTACTCACCAAAGAAGGTGTGCCAGATCATCGTGGCCCGCTGTATGCTGCACAACCTGGCTTTGCGATGACAGGTGCCTTTTCTGCAGGAGGATGGTCCAGCTGGAGTTCTTGTGGCAGCTGTGGAGCCTGTGGATAGTGAAGAAGAGGAGGCAGAAGAAGAGGATATGGACAACAGAAACAACGTTATCCAGCAATACTTCCAGTGAGACACAGGTAAGAAGATGTCACTGCCTCATACATCTCATACTATTGTTTGAGCTATCATACGTCTGTCATTTTCACCCAGTGTATGGACCCTGACTTGTCACTTTGCCTTTCCATTTAACAGATGTGGGTCCTACTTTGTGACCTCTGCTATAGTTCCGCCAGCCCTACAGCTGTGTTTCATCGGTATGTGGACAATGAAATTGGCATTGCTATAGTCCATAGTTATTGCAATTACACATTTGTGAAAGCACAGACTGACTCCAGTTTGTTTTGTGATTTATGTGTATTTATTTATGTGCAAATAAGTGGAGGGGGTTGTAAAATGGGCAGGGGGGACGGTGGAGCAATGTCCATGGCAGAGTCCAGTCTATTTGTTTCACAGGTGCATTGTCCAAAGGGGCATAGGAAGTGGAGCAAGGGCAGTTGAAGGATGGACAGGGTGACAAAAGGGTGACATCCAGGGGGTCTCATTTCCTGGCAGGGGTCTTGGCAATGTTCTCTGTCTTGTTCCTGGATCTCAGGGACTGTTTGCGGAGTAGCTCTCCATCTGCAGGGGGTGGGGTGCTGGTGTTGTGGTCCTGTGGCGGTGCCTCCTGTCCACTAGCGCCGGCGGAGGTGGAGGGCTGTTCATCATCCAGGCTAGTGTCAGGGGCCCCTTGTTGTGCCACAGTGTCCCTCCTGGGGTTGACAAGGTCCTGCGGCACCCCTACAATGGTGACCAGGGTGGTGTTAATGGACTTCAGTTCCTCCCTGATCCCCAGATAGTGTTTCTCCTGCAGTCGCTGGGTCTCCTGAAAGTTGGCCAGTACCGTTGCCATCGTCTCCTGGGAATGATGCTACGCTCCCATGATGTTGGAGAGGGCCTCGTGGAGAGTGGGTTCCCTGGGCCTGTCCTCCCCCTTTCACACAGCAGTCCTCCCAGTTCCCCTGTTTTCCTGTTCCTCTGTCCCCTGAAGCGTGTGCCCACTGCCACTGCCCCCAGGTCCCTGATTTTCTTGGGGTGGTGGGTTTGCCTGGGTTCCCTGTAGTGGTGGACACACTGCTGCTTGACGTGTCCTGGGGACAGAGGGATGGGCCCACTGGGTGGGTGCTGTGCTGGTGTTTCCTGAGAGGGGAGGCTCTGTGGTGGCTTGTGCCAGTGTCAGGGGAACCGAGTGTTCCGAGGTCCCAGATGGGCCGGGCTGGTCATCTTGATCCAGTTGTGCAGAGCTGCTGTCATCACTGTGGGCCTCTTCTGTGGGGGGGACTGGATATGTCTGGAACCTCCTGTCCGGTGACGTTGGGTAGGGGTTCTGCAGGGGTGTAAAGGCTTGATTATTGCATCGGTGTGTGCCATCGTGTGCAATTGGTGAGAGACCCTGTACTCCAGTGCTTGCATTCTTGTCTTGGTCCTTGTGTGATATTTGGTTTGGGGTCTGTGTGGGTATCTGTAGTGGACATGCTTTGGTGATGGGTGTCCCTGCTTTTTTGTTGCATGCAGGGCTTGGTAATGGGATGAGTGGGTTGTGATAGTGGGACATATGTGAGGTGTTGGAGTGATGGGGTGAGGGTGGAGGTATCTGATGGCATGCAGGTAGGGTGGGGGATATAATAGTTAAGAGTTTACTTACTAGAGTCCATTCCTCCTGCTACTCTTGTGAGGCCCTCAGGATGCAGTATGGCCAAGACTTGCTCCTCCCATGTTGTTAGTTGTGGGGGAGGAGGTGGGGGTCCACCGCCAGTCCTCTGTACTGCAATCTGGTGTCTTGAGACCACGGAACGCACCTTCCCCGGTAGGTCGCTCCACCTCTTCCTGATGTCATCCCTAGTTCTTGGATGCTGTCCCACTGCGTTGACCCTGTCGACGATTCTGCGCCATAGCTCCATCTTCCTAGCAATGGAGGTGTGCTGCACCTGTGATCTGAAAAGCTGTGGCTCTACCCGGACAATTTGCTCCACCATGACCCTGAGCTCCTCCTCAGAGAACCTGGACTGTCGTTGAGGTTCCATGATGTGGTGTGGGTGATGTGTGGGGTGGTGTGTGTTGTGATGTGTGAGGGTGTGTGTTGTTGTGTGTTGTTTGAGGTGCGTGGATGTTGTGTGAGTGATGATGATGTGTGTCTGTGGATACTAGTGTTGTTTCTGGTGGGGTCTCTCTCTGGACTTCTTTCGGAATTTTTGGTAGTAAGGGTTTGTGGGTGATGTGGGTGTGTGTTTTACATTGGATTGGGTGTGTGGGAGTGGTGTGTGTATGTGTATCAGGTGTGTGTATTTCAAATTGTCCAATGTGGTTGTGTTTTGTAAATGTGTGTGTATTTTGAGCGCGGCGATGTGTACCGCCAATGGAATACCGCGGTTGAAAGACCGCCACGTGGATTCGTGGGTCGTGATAGTGTGGGCATATTCCTGTTGGCGTGACGGTGGAGGTTTTGTTATCGCCAGTTTATCACTGACCTTTGGTGTGGCGGACTTGTGTGGGTGTCTGGATTATGGCGGATTCCGAGCTGTTGGTCGTAATAGCGGTAGCGGAATCCCGCCGCAGCGTGTTGGCGGTCTTCCGCACGGTGGTAAGCAGCATTTACCGCCAATGTTGTAATGAGGGCCAAAGTCTCTTGTTCTATCCTCCTCAGGATGGACAACATTTCTGGTGTCCGTTACATCAACCACTTAGGAGGAACCAAGTCCAAACCCCTGGCAGATCTCGCAAGGAGTTTTTGGGATTTCTGCCTCCAAAAATAAATCTCGGTACGTGCAGAATATTTACTTTCGTCATCTCCACGACTCAAGCGACTGGAAACTTCACCCCAACAATAAAATAAAATTAAGAATTTCCATCATAAATACTAGGAATATATACATGAAGGGTCAAGATTAGAACATAATTAGTAATTGTTCTGCTATGTAAGAGACCAGCACCGCCTTTCTGTTGTGTGCTGTATACTGCATCCTTCTCGTTTTTGTCATCATATTATTTAAATTATTTTACATTTTCAAAGTGCCCGGGACACAAACCCAAGATTTATCTCTCAACAACTTGTTTCTGTTTTTGCACCAATACCCCTCTTTTAAAATTCCAGGCTAATTTTATTGGAAGAAGGAAGTAAGATAGTGCCCTTAACTGAGTAATTGAAAGATGTTGCTTAGGGGCATTTCTAGACCATCAAAGGAGTAATTTCTGTAGTTTATTTCATTACTGGTGAGATAACACCTTTGTTCTTCTTACAATAAAGTGCCACTCATAGCATCACACATAAGGCATTGGAATGTCCCTAATGAGGACACTGAAAACATTTAAATGTCACTCATGAGCCAGCTGAAAACTTGACAGCTATGGCGATTGATACATACATGGCAACATTTTAAAATGGAAAAGTGGGGGATTTTGAAAAACAAAATCGGGAGAATGCATTTTCCCCATTGACTTAAATTGAAGCAAAAGCTAATTTCAGGCAGAAAATAGCTAAAACAAATCCATTTTTGTCTTCAAACATAGGGAGTCTCCCTCTGAATCTGATCAGTTGACATGTATGATGTTACTATGAAAGCAGTCCTGCATCAATGGTTAGACTAGCACATTTCAGTGCTGTTGTCCGCAAGACTGCACTAAAATGCAGTAGTCACACATTATAGCGCCCCCGGGGACAAAACTATGATGAGGCGCGGTGCAAATGAGGCAGCACCAGCCAGAACGCTAAAATTGTCTTACAGATATGGATGTGCAACTGCGCCGCTGTTTGTCAAATGTTAGCACTCTGTCAAAACTGAAATAATCATTAACAGCGCTGAGCTTACACAATAATTCAAACATAGGCAGCTCAGGGATTTACAGTCAATCGGCCGTGCCCTGTCTGGCCTGCCTCCTATTCTACTGTAGGGTACTAGCCAGCACGTTGCTGATCCCTGTGGCAGCACCTAGCCTGTAATATTCCTACGAAGTCACCAACCCATTGGTGGCCAACAGTGTCACTTACTTCACAGATTTACCTCAGATAGACACACTGGCGGGGGCAGCTTTGTTTTTCCTTGCAGTGCCTGCTATCAGCAGAGAAGTGGAGCATTCCTGTGCCGCCCGACCCCTTACAGCAGTGGTTTCCAAACTTTTTAATGCTGCGCCCTCCCAGCTGAAAAATAAAAATCATTGCGCCCCTCTCAGAATTTTTCACAATTATTTTATAAAGATGGCAAAGTTTAAATATGTCTAGAACTATTTAAACATTGCAGTTAAATACTGTTGCCTTTTTAAAAGGGCAATTACATGTTTTTGCTTAAAATAAAGGCTTTTTATCTGTATAATGCTTCTTTTGGCCAGAGTCTGCCCCCCCCCCCCCACACTTGAGGCCCCACTAGGGGGGCCCGCCCCCCAGTTTGAAGACCTCTGCCTTACAGTGTTGTGGGGAGGGTCGTGGTGCAGGATGTTGGTTTTCAGCCTGCTGAGCCCATGCCCTCCTAAGCCCCAAATCCATGCTGCCCACATATTTCCAGAGATCGTTGTCAAAAATTCAATTTCTCAGCTCTTGCGAGGGCAAGAGGCGAGCAAAAGCTGAGAAATTGACTGTTAGACAACAATCTCTGGCGACATCACATGCGGTTTAGGAAATAGGGGCACAGCGTGTGTCTGGTCACCTGATCCTGGGCCTTTTTCGGTCAGCAGAGCGCACAAGTGTTTAAACAAGACAGTGAGCAGCCCTGTCAAGAACTCCAGTCATGAGGCTTCTTCCAGGCCCCATCACAGAAAAAAAGTAGGCTGACTGCATTGTAGAACCTGGGAGAGAGCAAGTCAAGTGACCACCTCTTATTATAGTGGTGGGGAGGACCATGATCATTGTGATCAACTATTTATGTGAAGTTGGAGTGCCTCACAGAGTTGAACGCTCAAAGCAGATGACTATTGTTAAATGAAGTTCAAGAGTACAATCCCCGAAAGGCTAAAGCTGCCTTCACCCAGTGATCGAAAAATTGTGGTCATTGATTTGGGTAATATGAATGCTTATCAATTGTAATAGTTTGTATTACTAAACTATCATAATATATTATTACTACAAAATGAATTTCTAGCCCACAGATCAAATGGTATATGCCTGCGTCTACACTTTGTTAAAACAGCTGCTATTTGGTGTAGATTACCAGCTGCATGTTACTTCATGCTACTAAAAATATTAGAGGAAGATATGGTAGCTAGGACAGGAAGCAGGACAACTTCACAAATCACAAAGTATCTCATTTCAGGTGTGAGTAATTTGTTTAATCCAGGTACTGCACTGCATTTAATAAAACAAGTTTTTCATTTTGTACTATACATTTTCTTAACCCACTGCCTGTGATAAAGTGTCACTGCAGGTGTCACGCATGAGAGACGTATATGCCACTCATAGATGCCTTGAAAACATAGAAATGTCACTCATGTTTGTAAGGAAAACTTGCCAGCTATGTGAAAGGAAAACATTAGTAACATATTATACACGAACAAAGAAAACGACAAGGGAAGACCACAGGCAAAGCAACGGGGAACGGTTTTCTAAAAATTATAGCCTACAGGCTAAGGTTCAAAGGAGTCTCATCCAACGTTCACTCTTCACTTAAGTAACCAAATTCTATGTTATTCTTTTCTGGTTTCAGTTTCTTTTGACAAGTGATTGCGCTTGTTGGCAAACTCGCCCATGGCAACACAGATTCCGGAATTCAGCGTGCTTCACGACAGAGTGCCTCTGGATTGTCGTCGTGCCTGATGCATTTCGCCCGTAAGGCGAGCCCTTGCTGCCTCGTTTTACGGCAGTGTGACTGCCTGTGGATGAAACTGAATTCCCGGCACGGCTGGCTCACTTAACTGGACGTAGGAATACTCCGAGCATCAACCGCGCTTTTTCGGGGAGGACCATGGATGTGGGCGAGCTTTTAAACTACCAGGTTAGTTGGGCGGGCGAGAGAGGCTTCCGCGAGTCCAGCTGCGACTGTTTTGTGTGAGTGAGAGCGAAAGCATGGGCTGTTTATAGGACACAACTGCTTAATGCTCAGTGCTTTAGTTCCTGGTGCACATTACCTACCCCCTGCACACTTTCCCAGTCTCTGCTTGGAACACACCTGCACTCACGCATTCATGATACGTAGTAACGGTTTTCCCTAATGTACCTACCTACTTGCGTTTCTACCAGTCTACTTTCGTAGTTCATCGGTCCTTCGCGCCCTCTCCTTTTTTGATGACATGCAAACCTGGCCTCTTCTTCAGGTTCAGGTTCACACCATTCCTCTATTTTACATTGCTGGGTTTACCTTCCTTCTTTCCTAATGTATCGATTTCTCCCCTCCCCTCCCCTCCACCCCACCCCAAGTTACATGCCGTTTTCCTTGCACACGTGTTCCTTTATTATTGGATTCGTGCCCCGGCCAAGCACAGTTTTCTCATCAACACTTTTATTGCAAACGTTGCCGAATATTTATGGTTTTGTGTGTGTAAATCTGTCACTAAATATAACCTCCCTGTAAACTTTGTTTTTTTAGTTAATATCTTAGGTTTTTTAATTCTATTTTGTAACAACAATGTCCCTGTAACCTCTGGTTTGTCATTGAATTTCTATGTATTTTTAATGCTATGTCATAACTGTAGCATCCCTGTAACCATTGTGTTTTTCAGTGAATTTCTAGTTTTTTTTTAAATGTAAAGTAATGTTTAATTACCATGTGTTAATACAACCTGTGCCACTCGGCCTTTGGCTTTGCTTGGCAAACGCTTCCCTGCATGGCCTGGCCTGCAGCCAGACACTGGAGCAACCCCCACCATACTGCTGCCCTCTGTTGGCTGAATTTGGCCCGGGGCCTGGTCAATAAAGGGTGGGTGCCCTGGTGCCCACCCAGGGCAACCACCATAGTGTTGGGGGCTGCTGGGGGAGCCCCAAGGCCCCTGGGGCCCCAGCCGCCTTCCTGCCTCGAGCGAGGGCAAGCATAGCTCCTGCCTGCAGGAAGTAGCTAAAAAAGGTGCTCCCACAGTTGGGAGCAATCTTTTCATCTGTTTCCCTGCCCGCTTCAGATCAAAAGTCTGCTCCCAGCTGGCGGGAGCTTTGAAATTGCTCTCGCTAAGCGAGAGCATACACAGGTTTCCCTGCCCATGCCAGTGAGAGCACGTAAACCACTGTCTCAGGGGTGGACTACCTGGGACATACCCGTAGCCAGCCTGGGGGTTGGGCTTCCCAGGGCCACCCTTGCACAACCCTCTCCAATTTTATAATAAGGCCGAGCCCCAGGAGATGGGGGCCCGAGGTCTGGAATTGGCCTGTGAAAGGGGGGCGGCGATTTCCCATAATAATAAAATCAGTTACCCCTGGGACCAGGTCCACCGGGGAAGTAAAAAAATATAAAGCATGGGTAACCGTACTTGTGCTTGTGTGTTTTTTTTTTTGTTTGTTTTTTTTGCTGTATACCTGCAATTTCGCAGAAACATTTTACATTAAAAGAAAATATTTTGTCCCTGGCGGGGTGCGGGCCTGCGGGTGCATGTGCAGTATCCTTTACAGCCACAGTTTCACCGTGGGTGAGACATCCTTGCCCCATATACTCAGGGTTGTTTGTTGGGACTCTATACATTTTTTTAAACACATTTCTTTGGCTTTAACATAAAGGAAGCATAATAAAGCACAGTATACAGTAATATGGGTTCATCATTTTTAACTACAGTCTGTTCTATTTGTGTCATAGTGGATGCACGTAGGTTCAGACTTTGCATTATATCGTGGGTTATCATGTAGCATTGTTAAACATTGTACTTCCCATTTGTCTGCTCGCTTAGTAATTATTGTAGTCTAGAGTTAGCGGTGCTCCATATTTATCAAACTTTACTACAAACGAATAACATAGCAAACCAACTATGGTCCTTCTTAGTTGGTCATCTATTGTCACCATCATTTGGCCTCAATTTACTCATATTCAGAGGGTGTGCTCTGTTGGACTTTATAAATAGTTTGGATATTCGTTTTCTTCTATAAGGGTATATATCCACTATCAGGGACCCTAATATAACTGCAGTGGTATTATCCTCCAGGACTTTGTCTTAGGGTTTTCTTTGGATGACCTATAAATTGCAAGTTTAGGGCAGGACTAGTAAATATTCATTATGGTCCCTAAACTAATGCATTGTCGCCAGCAGTATTCAAGAGATTTTTGGCCATACTATGTACTCTGACAAGGGTATTATGCCATCCACAGACAACATTATATAGTGTCTTTCTTCCATGTGCATGGTGCACACAGCGGTGCTAGTGAGATGACATTCCACTCTTTCTGATCCAGTGGAGTACCTAGATCCTTTTATCAGCTATTTTGGTATGGGTGTTTATACTCAACAGGTTTTTTCTTTGAGTATATTACATATATCCTCAAGCCACACCTCAGACCAGTAACTAGGTCGTTACTATTCCATAAGACATGTAATATATATCTCACCCGCTTTTCTCTCACCTCCAACAAGCTGAGTGTGGTAGCAGGCTAACTGTGTGGAGCTTGCCTGGGGACCAGTACTAGGAGCGATTTGAACCAGAAGAATTTAAATCTCTCCTCCCTAAAAATAGTCATGGGAGTCCATCAGTGAGCACCAAGCCTTGGGGAAGTAGGCATTCCCCACCACCATCTGTCAGAAAGTTCTGGTTGACTTGAGAGTAGGCGGTGAGAAAATATCATGGATCAACAGACTACACAGGCCTAGAGAAATGTATTCGCCCACTCAATATGGCAAGTAAGATTTTATCAGGGCGAGCGATTTTTAGGGCCTACTGGTTGGTTCTGATGAGCTGAGAAAGAACAGGTGTTCTGTTTGTTGGGAAAGTGAATGAGCAATAAAGATGCCTTTAAATCTTCTTTTTATCTTGTCACATTTGCTGTTTGATAAAAGACAGAAGTCAGATGTCAGTTTACGTCTTCCTACAATTTGTTGTGTATTTTATAGTGGAGGTTGGTGTTTACTATTCTTTCCTGAATGGAAAGTTAGAGGATTTTGTAAAGTGAGCTGTCTGTGGATCATGCTGTTCAGTAAGTGTGAAATGAAAGGCTGTAGGAAAACAGATTTTCTTTCTAACACCAAACTTTTAAATAATTTGTAAATGAACTGGACATATATTTCAGAAGTTGGAAATGTTGTAAGCTCGGACTGCACTACTGACAGTGGCTCCAGCAATAAAATATGTACACACACTATTGAGAAGTTTAACATTATTAGGCTATGTAAAATGCTTCCATAATGCTCTCTGATTAGATGCAGATATGTGCAGAAGCTTTTAAGGAGGACTGATGATTCTTTGCTTTTAATATAAAATGGTCAGAAAAACAATGTAACTAGGAAAGAAACGTTTGGCGAAATATCTGTAAAACGTTAGATACCATTTCTTTGAAGCATCATTTAGTAAAATGTGATGATGCATGCTATTATTCCCCAAAAAATCATAATGGAAAATCATTAGAACCAGATTCAACATTATTGGGAACATGAAAATAAACAAGGATTGGCAAAGCCAACCTATCTGAAATAAAAGGCCAGTCTCTATGGTTTGTCAGCGTGTGTCTTGTTTTGACATAGCTTTTGTAAAACATTATTGTTGTGGTAGTTGTCAGGGTCTCGCCATTGTTACAAACATTGGAAAAAAATATGTTTTGGTCTCAAACACATAGTCCCAGAGTAGCTCTTGGCACTGAACAAAATTACTTTGTGTGCCAATATCCTCCTCGCAAAAAGACCTGAAAGCTAAAACTCACAGTAAAACCAGCTGATGGGTGGCTAGAGAGGGGATCGAATTTAAATAACAAAAAAAGGTCTTGGTTAACGCCAGACCTAATTAGCGGCCTAATTTTTAAAGTCACAAAAGTGCACCCATAGTGTATGTCTTTGCATTAGTACAGAATTATGGCTTTTGTGAATTCACAAGAATTTACAGAAGTAGACTAGGAATTCGTACTCCTAGAAAATATTTGTGAACTGTGTTTTAGCACGAGCAAGTATGCAGGTGTAGATTTGCTCAAACGAAAATCTATTGAGCATTTACAAGTTCACTTTCCTTCCAACGACTTTTTCGCAACCCTTAAAGAACTCTAGTTCTGCCCTTGTCAGCAGTAAATTTCCAACCTTACTCAGTATGGGAAAAGATTAAAGAAGAGCTGGTGAAAATCCATAAAACATACCAGTTGGTAGGTTTGCACCGAATCGGAAGCATTCCAACTCTGAAACTACTGCTTACTGCCTCCTTCACCCCCAGTATGTAGCTCTGTGGAAATGTGGTTAAATAAGAAAATTTATAGTATTCAAACCATAGTATAGCATTATCCCTGACATAATCAGAAAGGCTATTATCAAAGGTCTTATATAATGAGATTTGTGCCATAATTTGTCACCGCAGTACATGGCACCAAAGGTACAAGTATATTTTTTTTACAGGACAAGTAGATTTATGAAGTAAATTGTCCAATGGCCAAGTAAATATTTTATTATATTCCTTTCCCCTGTAAGTAGGCTACCACTTCATGCTTTAGCAATAGGTTTATTAAAAGTGAGAGTTTTTAAACATGAATGGTGAAACATTCCTGTCCGACCTAATGACAATGCTTTTAGTGAACTAAGAGTCACTTCAGGGGTTATGTGTACCCTGTGATTCCGCTAGATTCTTATTATCCATGTACTAAAATTCTGTTGAATCAAACAGAAGAGATTTGTGTACAGCAGTCATGCTGAATTCGCACATTTGAAGGTGCTCCAATGTGATAATGAAGAAAAGGTGAGTCTATAAAATAAAACATTCGCCTAGGGTCACACAATTTGAGGACGGTTTACGAGTCAAGTGCATTATAGTTAGGTTGAGTAGATTATTCAAATCACTAGACCTGCAGGGCTAGTAACATTCTTATGATTTTTCAAGGCCTGCTATACATTCCTGTAATTGCCCCCCTGCCTAAACTCACCTTTCTGTGCGGGAGCAGAACAGCGAAGATGGGACGAGTAGTGCGACTCTTCCAAACCATGTTCGGAGTTCTTTATATTTTTTTTAATGCTAGGGAATTAAGAAGAGGGACAGATTGGTATTGTCTAATGTATACCTGTTCGGGATGAACACCACCTGATGTTCATGTGTTACGTTTGGGAATGTCACTTCTAAGCTGTTTGCCAAGAAGTTTGCAAATATTTTTATGCGTAGGGAGATCAAGCTATATGATGTCCATTTTCTTTACCAGGCGTTAGTATTAGAGTAGTTGACACTTCTATCATTGACTGAGGGCGTTTCTGAGAAGATCATAGATTGTTATATAAAGCAGGGGTCCTCATCCGAGGGGGGGGGGACACAACTAATCCCACAGAGGTGCCAGGCTCTTGCCAAATGAAGCATTATACTGATAACAGGGTTTTGTTTATAGTGGAAAAAATGATCAGTAGAAAACCACTCTCTAATGGGCCATCACTAGCGTGTTTTGTCATTTGTCAAAAGGGAAGGAACTCCAAATACTCCTCAAAATCCTCCAAATCCCACCCCCACCCCCACTTCTAATAATCACACTGTGGATAACTTTACACGTTAGTAAGGCCTGCCTGGCCAGAACGGTATGTATGGCATCATGTATTTGCTTCCATTTTTAAGACACTATCAGAACTTAGCAGAAATTTTTAAATAAGTCTAGACACATTTAAACATTGCCAATTTATTAGAATAATTGTGAAAATTGGGAAAGTTGGGCCTGATAATTGTTGTTTTCACTGGGGCCAACGGCATCACAAAGTTTGAAGACCACTGCTGTAGAGGGTGCTAATACACGGTTCAGTTGTGATACAAATCGTCTGTAAAAAGTGGTTGTGAAGTGCTTGTACATCCCTTTCTGCTGCTTTGTGATGCGACCTTGCGTGTATGTATGCTGTTGCGCCTTTTGGGTCTGAGAGGGAGCTTTCTAAAGTTGTTCATAATACGGGTAGCATTCTAGTAATTTACCTTCTTTGGAGCCGTTGATTACTCCGGAATAGTCCTTGATTTCTGTTATTACTCTCTGTGTCCGTGTGGCCCATTGTTTGCTAAGAAAGTGCCCGCTTGTTGCCCCCTTCATGGAATCCAATTCCTACGTTCGCCATTATGTAGTTTCTTTGTCATATTCTAATATATGTACCTGACCACGAATATACGTTGCATACCTACTTTTTCTGAAGGGTTATTTTGTGTTACTTTTCTAATGGTATCAACTCCGCCTGTAATTTAGCTAAGCCCACTTCCTGTATATGTTGTAACTCGCTTTCTTCTTGAATTAATTTCCCGGTAATAACTGCCTTCATGGCATTACACACTCTTCTCAAATCCACTTCCCTTATGATATTAATCTTTAGGTACTCCTTTATGGCCTACTGTTTTTCGTGAACAACAGCCAAGTCCCTCATTAGGTAGTCATTTAAATGCCAAGCTCTTGGTGTGTGCTTATCACCTTTGTTGGGCCAGTCCATTTCAAATAAGACTGGTCCACAGTCCGAGACAGTCTGGGGTAGCTAGCTCACCATCCCAATGTTTGGAGTCAGTTTGTGGTCTATCAAGACATAGCCAAAAATCACATAGGTATGAAACGCCTCGTAGAAGAGGGCATAGTCCACAATTAATGAGTGTCTAGGATGCCCAACATTCACAATGCCCATCTCAACTAAATGTTCCTAGTAGTTGCGGACAGGGAACGTGTGCCTCCCAAGCGTTGAATCGATTTATCAGATGTGGTATGTATTACACAATTGAAGTCCCCTCCAAGGATGATGGGATGTTTCTTTTGTATAATGAGGCCATTTAATGAATTTCTGCTATGCCATGTTTGGAACGTAGCCGGATGCAATGGTAACCAGGGTGTGTCCTCATCATCCCACTACGGACAGCCATTTACTTTCGCTGTGAGCTTGGTGGATTTGAATTTATCTTTGATCAGTATGGCTACTTGAGCTGTTTTAGTCAGGATGGAAGCGTGATATTGTGTCTGGAGAAGTCTAGAGGTCAAACAGCGCTGATTTATTTTCAGTAAGTGTGTCTCCTGGAGCCATATATGTTTGCACTGGATCGTTTGAGCTAAGCCAGTGCACTGAAGGCTTTATTAGGGTTATTTTAACTTGGTATGTTGGATGTGATCACTTTCAGTGTTGCAGAATTAAACATGGTGTCAGGGTGTTGAAGGTTGGATTGTATTTTTCACATACACACCTTCTCCAGTGTTTTTCAGATGAGCTTGCCAGTTTTGTGTGCTATTGCCCTTGCTTCTGACTGTGTTCTACAATTACCCCCACTGCATTGTTGTGACTGACTAGGTGTGTGTCCGGGTCATTTGCACCAGCTGCTGAGGCGGGTTTCTTCCTGTGTATGTTCCATAAGAGGAAGCCCCTAACTGAGTCCTACGTAGTTCTATATATAGAGTGCGGTTGGCAGCGGTCCATTCACCGCACAACTCAGGTCAAGTCTTAGCATTACAGTAGTAGTCACTACATGGTTTGTGCCACGTGCTGTGCCTTATCCTAGGTTATGTAGAGTTGGTGTGTGGACCGGAAAGCCATCCGCCTCTGCTCGCAGTGTTGCTCACTACAAAATGTGGTTTAGCAGGGCACCCTCACATTTAGTGTATAAAGATAGATTATAGTCTCAAGGTAGTTGGCCATGCATGCCTCCAGCTCTAGGATGCTGCTCGCTGTGTTGTTCACTGCAAAATGTTGCTTAGCAGGGCACCCTCACATTTAGTGTATGTGGAGGGATTATGATCTCAAGGCAGTCAGCCCTGCATGCCTCCATCTCTAAGCTCTTGCGAGATGTCTGAATCGGTTTGAGATTGTGCCAGGCAGCAGAGACCTGTGTCGCATCCCTGAAGACCCCTCCTTTCAGTTAAGTGTCTCCAAGCCAGTCCCCACAGCTCCGGCTCACCTACGGCTTGTCTCTGTGGTGGGTTGCTACTTCTGTTCCGCATGAGGGTGAGCCTGCTCTGCTCTCGGCTGCCATCTTCTGTGCTTTGCCATGCCCCATTTGGCACATTGAGGTTTTCACTGTCCTTGGCAAATCAGACGACTCAGTAACTTTCTCTCTTGTGTCTGGGATTGTTCCATGAAAACCGCCAGGTTTTGCCTTGTTGCCCCATTATTGGAATGCCTTGGGATGGTTGTCCCCGGAGTAAAGCTTGCTAGGAGGCATCTGCCTTATTTGGTGTTTAGTCACGCCTCCCTGTAGTGTTCTTTAATGAGATGAATAGTCAGTTCTTTCAGAAATTGGAGCCAGGTTGTGGTGGTCCTAATGGAAATGGCAATGCCGTTCCAAAATCTGAGTGTACATGTTGAGAAGGCCTGTTGCCTTCTTTTTTAGGGTCGTGCCAGCGTCGCTTGCGCATCCGTTTCGCTAAGCGAGATGCTTTAGTAATTAAAAAGGGCTCGAAGCCCTGTCCACGTCAGTGTCTGTCATTGGCTTATAGGCTTGCCTGTTAGAATCTGCTTGATTTCATTGGTGGAAGGCATGCATACGTTGTGTCTTTTCCGGTGGATAGCCTTTCTCGAGCGCATCGACCAAGTACAGAAAACACGCGAGGCTCGCTGTTTTCTGTCCGGCTCGTGGACTACTTTTTCTCTATTTTTCCTGCGTGATCTCGCTTGGTAGAAGGCAAGCACTTTACACAGTTAATTGCACTTTTTCGGGTTACGTACATAAATGCACTTTTGCCGATAGGTGATAAGTCGGGTTAGGAGTTTACAACACTATCAGCTCTAACACGAGCATACGCAAGACCCGTTGCATTGCAAATGCTTGTTTTTATCTCTTCCTACTTTGTGCTGACATGACCGGAGGTGGGGAGCTCGTCAGTCGGAAAGGCATGGCCACTGGTTGTGGATGCTTTCTAAATGGTGAAGCAGGTTTTCAAGTTGGTGTGGAATGTTCAGGAGAACCAGTGGAGTGCCATCAAGGTAGGGGCGATATGGGCGTTTCTGATGGATACAACTACCTGTGGATTCCTCACCTCATGAATACTCCCATGGCACCAGCATTCGACGGAAATCTTCTTACTAGTCTCTGCACGTCGACGAGGACGTCAATCTAGCCCACGCGACGCCGTCTGACGTCGTACAGGCAATAAGAGGTCCTCGACGACGTGCGGACGTCAGTTCCCTTTTTTCCGTGCATTCGAAACGGTTATCTTCGAGGGAGCAACTGTTACTCTTGCGGTTACAGTGTATATCTTGCTGCGTAGTCTTTCGCTGTGGAAATAATGTCGCAGAGGAAGTCTGGATTTAAGCCTTGTCGTGAGTGTGGAGGCAAGATGTCTGTGACGGATCCTCATTCCGATTGCCTTTGGTGTTTGAGCTCCGACCACGACGTCTCGACTTGTGATTCATGTCAGCACATGAATCCAAAGGCCCTCAAGGAACGTGAGGCGAAGCTGTTTATGGCCAAGTCAAAGGGGAAACATCACAAGAAGTCTTCTTCCCCAAGACATCGGCGTCATCGAGACTCCCGGCGCCGTAGAGAATCTCGGCGTCATTCAAAGGAGACTCGCTCCAGGTCTCCGGATCGGCGCCGAAGGACATGGGAGGTCAGTCCCACGGTTACGCCGCATCCTTCGACGCCGTTGCCCTCTCCGGCGTCTCTAACTTCACCTGGACAGGCGTCGGTGATTGAGGTATTGGAGCCTCAAGTGTTTTCTCCGGCGCAGACGCCGAGGCCGGCGTCGGGGTCGCCTCCGAGACAGGCACCCCAGTATCCGGCTTTTCCCACCCCTGGAGCCGATAGTTCCGCATTCTTGAATGCGATGTATGCCATCTTCCAACAGATGGCTCCAGGGGGTGCTCCGGCTGGGCCTTTGGCCTTTTCTTTGGGTGGGCTCGGCGCCACTGTCGGCGCCGGTGGCCGCTCCGGTGGCTTCAGAAGGATTGGCCCCGGGGATTTCCATCCCGTCGACGTCGGGATTTCGACCTGTGACTCCGATGGGTCCATCTGCGGCAGTTGCTCTTCCGTCGGCGCCGAAGTTACCTGTGGCGCCGGATGCGGCGTCGGTGGCTTCTGAAGATCGGCGCCGATCTTCGACTTCGGCGGAGGCATTGTCGACTCCGCGTATTGAGCAACGACTTCATTCAAGGAGACGTGCTCTCCGTGTATTAGAAGAGCAGGAGTACCAACGAGCCCTAGAGGAAGGAGAGCTAGAGGACTCGGGTGATGGGCTGCGTGGACTGGAGTCGGCCAGTGGGCTGGACACTTCCCCTGAGTGGGACCTTTCGTCCCCGGGGGAATATACGGAGGAGGCTGCTTCCTTTCATGCAGTGGTACGGAAGGCAGCTAGCTTTTTGGACCTGCCTTTGCCGGTGGTGGAGGCAAAACAAAACCTTTTGACAGAGGTGTTACATCCGGCATCAGCCGCGGCGGAGCCTCTGTTACCATTTAATGACGCTCTGCTGGATCCGGTGTTAGAGGTGTGGAAGAGGCCGGCATCTTCCCCAGTAGCTCACAGAGCCGTGGCCAGGAGGTATCGGACGGCTCCAACTGACCCTGGTTTCCTATCTAGGCACCCTACGCCGGAGAGCTTGGTGGTGCAGGCCTCCTGTTCGTCCAAGTCAGCGCCTGGTTCTTTTCCGACGGTGCCTGGGGACAGAGATTCAAAGAAGCTAGAGGCGCAGTCGAAGAAGATTTTTTCATCCTGCAGTCTGGCGTTAAAAGCCACCAATGCAACCTGTATCCTGGGGAGGTATATTCATGCTCTGATGGATGACATTTCCTCTTCGTTTACAGAGCTTCCCCAGGGTCTTTTGGATCTTGTCTCAAATGCCCAGGCTGCTGCGACCCAAATTATCCAGACGGGACTGGATACCACCGACTCGGTAGCCAGGGCAATGGGCACAACTGTGGTGGCAAGGAGACAGGCCTGGCTCCGTAACTCGGGCTTTTCGGCAGATGTACAGTCCACATTGTTGGATCTCCCGTTTGATGGGGACAAACTGTTTGGAGCTAAGGCTGATTCGGCCTTGGAACGTTTTAAAGAAAACAGGGCCACGGCTAAGTCGTTAGGGCTCCAAGCTCCTTCTTCCACGGCCTCTTCCAGATTCTTCAGGAGGTTTCGTGGATTTGGGCGTGGCTCTTCCTCCTCTTCCTTTCGGGGGAGATATCAGCAACCTGCTTCTTCCCATCCCTATAGATCTTTCAGGGGGAGAGGTAGGGTCCGCACCAGAGCCTCTCAGCAGCACTCTGCCTCTTCCTCATCCTCTGGCGGGGTGCAGCAGGGGAAGCAGCCTTAGGCTTCCACCATTTCCCACTCACTCCTCTCCTGTAGGGGGAAGATTACAGCATTTTCTCACCAAATGGAAGACTGTTACATCGGACACTTGGGTTCTCAGTGTTGTGGGAAAAGGCTACACCCTTCCCTTTCGGGAGTTCCCGCCCCTCATCCCGCCCCGCCCTTCGTATTGTTCAGAAGAACACCTCCTGTTGCTAGAACAGGAGGTGCAAGTCCTCCTTTCAAAGGGCGTGGTGGAGTTGGTCCCGGAGCAGGAAAGGGGTCGAGGAGTTTACTCAAGGTATTTCCTGATTCCCAAGAAGGATGGTCGTTTGAGACCAATTCTGGACCTGAGGATCTTGAATTGGTTCCTCAAGCAGGAAAAGTTCAAGATGCTGACCCTAGCACAGGTGCTTTTGGCGTTGAACATGGAAGACTGGATGGTGTCTGTCGACTTGCAGGATGCTTACTTTCATATCCCGATACTCAAGTCACACAGGAAGTATCTCCGGTTTGTGGTGGGATCGCAACACTATCAGTTTGCGGTCCTTCCGTTTGGTCTTACTTCAGCACCTCGAGTCTTCACGAAGGTGATGTCGGTGGTTGCGGCAGAACTCAGAAGGAAGGGGATAGCAGTATTCCCTTACTTGGACGACTGGTTGATCAAAGCCAAGTCCCCGGAGCTTGTGTCGCGTCATCTGCAGTCAACAACCCAGTTGTTGTTCGACCTGGGTTTTTCGGTGAACGAGCCCAAATCTCACCTAGAGCCCTCTCAGCACCTCCTGTTCATAGGGGCAGTACTGGATACAACATTGGGTTGGGCCTTTCCTCCGCCTCAGCGGATTCAAGATATTCAGGATTTGGTTCCAATGTTTCGAAATGGAGCGGTAGTTCCAGTCCTCAAGGTCCTTCGTCTGCTCGGTCTTTTTGCCTCCTGCATTCTGTTGGTCACGCATGCTCGCTGGCACATGAGGGCTCTTCAGTGGTGCCTCCGAAGGCAGTGGTCTCAACTCAGAGGGGATCTAGAGGGTACTGTCAAGATCTCCAGAGATGCTGCTGTGGATTTGAAGTGGTGGATTGCAAGCAACAATCTTTCACAAGGAAAGCCGTTCCAGCAGTCGCCACCAGTGACCACAGTCATAACGGATGCTTCCACTCTAGGGTGGGGAGCTCATCTGGGGGATCTGGAGATCAAAGGTCTTTGGTCTCCAGAGGAACAGATGTTTCACATCAATCTGTTAGAGTTACGGGCTGTACGTCTGGCTCTCAAGGCCTTCCTCCCTTCCCTTCGTGGTCAGTCGGTACAGGTCCTAACGGACAATACTACCACGATGTGGTACATAAACAAGCAGGGAGGAGTGGGGTCGTACCTTCTCTGCAGAGAAGCTCTTTGACTATGGTCCTGGGCAAAGGACCATCGGATTTGCTTGATAGCAAACCATCTGGCCGGAGTTTTGAACGTGCGTGCGGACAGTCTCAGTCGCCACTTCTCGGCAGACCACGAGTGGCGTCTCCATCCAGATCAAGTCCGTTTAATCTTCCAGAGGTGGGGGTTTCCTCGAGTAGATCTGTTCGCCACTCGAGAGAACGCGCATTGTCCGTTGTTCTGCAGCCTTCAGTATCCGATGCAGGGAGCGTTGGGGGACGCGTTTCAAATAACCTGGTGCGGCCAGTTGCTTTACGCGTTTCCTCCCATACCCTTGATTCCTCAAGTATTGAGGAAGATTCGCCAAGACCGGGCTCTAGTAATCTTAATAGCTCCGGATTGGCCAAGGAGGGTGTGGTACTCCGACCTTCTCCAACTCTCAATGTGCCCGTCGCTCCGTCTCCCTTTCAGGGCAGACCTCCTTTCGCAGTCGCAGGGGCAGGTTCTACACCCCAACCTCCAGAGTCTGCACCTACATGCCTGGAGATTGAACGGGGCAACCTGAGTTCCTTCTCTCTCCCGCCTGAGGTAGTGGATGTTATATTAGCGGCCAGGCGACACTCCACTAAATCTATCTACGCTAATAGGTGGTCTAAATTTGTTGCGTGGTGTGGAGAGAGGCAGATTGATCCTTTGCATGCTCATCTATCGGACGTTTTGTCTTTTGCTCTATCTCTGGCGCAGAAAGGTTGTGCAGTGGCTACCATTAAGGGTTATTTATCGGCCTTGTCAGCCTTCATATGTCTTCCAGACCAACCATCTTTATTTAAATCCCCTATTGTTATCAGATTCTTGAAAGGTCTTCTAAATCAATATCCTCCAAAGCCATTCATTATGCCGCAATGGGATTTGTCCTTGGTCCTGACTTTCCTTATGGGGTCCCCTTTTGAACCTATGCATTCTTGCCCCTTGAGGTATTTGGTTTTAAAAACAGTCTTCCTGATAGCTATAACATCAGCAAGGAGAGTGAGTGAGTTGCAGGCCTTATCAGTAAAGCCCCCTTATACAACTTTTTATGGGGATAAGGTGGTGTTGAGGACCAAGGCTGCTTTCCTCCCGAAGGTTGTTTCACCCTTCCATTTGGCTCAGGCAATTACTTTGTCCACGTTCTATCCTCCGCCTCATCCTTCCAAAGAGGAAGAAAGACTGCACCGTCTGGATCCAAAGAGAGCGTTGAGCTTCTTTATTGATAGAACAAAGGATTTCAGGCTGGAGGATCAGCTGTTTATTGGATACGTGGGCAAGAGGAGAGGAAAGGCAGTCCACAAGAGAACACTATCCAGGTGGGTTGTTCTTTGCATTAAAATATGTTACTCTTTGGCAAAGAAGGATCCTCCTGAGGGCATTAGAGCTCATTCCACCAGAGCTAAGTCGGCCACTTCGGCCTTGGCCAGGGGTGTTCCTGTGGTCGACATCTGCAAGGCCGCAACTTGGTCGTCCCTTCACACTTTTGCAAAACATTACTGTTTGGATTCTGAGGTTAGAAGGGACGGCCATTTTGCACGGTCAGTGCTGCAGGATTTCTTGGTTTGACCATTTAGGCACCCACCGCCGGGCGTGGTACCTCTTTGGGACTCTATTCATGAGGTGAGGAATCCACAGGTAGTTGTATCCGTCAGAAGAACGAGTTACTTACCTTCGGTAACGACTTTTCTGGTGGATACATTAGCTACCTGTGGATTCCTCACGGTCCCACCCGCCTCCCCGTTGCCTTTCTGGTCTTACCAAGTAATCTTTGAGTGCGCTCCTCTTGGTCTTTGAGGGTGCAATAGATGTGTATATAATATATTTATATATATATATATGTATATGTGTATATACTTGGTGTGTGTATATATTTTAAAAGAGAAAGTTTTATATATATATTTATATAAAAAGATTTACAGTTATTCATACAATGTTGTGTGTTTTTACAATATAATGGGATGTTGCCTTGCTCTTTCATTGCATTGCCTGGTTGTTCTCATGCACGTAAAAAATGATTGGTACTGACATCCGCACGTCGTCGATGACCTCTTATTGCCTGTATGACGTCAGACGGCGTCGCGTGGGCTAGAGTGACGTCCTCGTCGACGTGCAGAGACTAGTAAGAAGATTTCCGTCGAATGCTGGCGCCATGGGAGTATTCATGAGGTGAGGAATCCACAGGTAGCTAATGTATCCACCAGAAAAGTCGTTACCGAAGGTAAGTAACTCGTTCATTTTACCCCAAGGCATTAAAATGGTTGGCTACGAAGGGTAGTATACCATGTCTGTTATTGTGTTCGGAATCTTTATTTGATAGAGTTTTAATGAATACAAATTACCCTCTATCCATAGACATTTTGGTTATTCACAAAGATATTTTTGGAAGGGGATGTTAGCTACGACTGAATTCCATTAGTGAGTCATATCTGCTCTTAGAAAAATTTATGAATTTGACCTCTCATCCTTCTCACACTGTGCACTTAAGTGTGTGACGATGCTCATTGTTTACCCTCGTGAGACAAAGAAGGTAGTGTGAATTCATTCCCTCTGTCTGAGGTTTCAGTAATTTTCGAACTCATGCCTGACCCTGTGCTGTTACTGTCCGGGGAAGACCGCGGTCTGGCTGAACTTGGCTATGATTATTGCATGAAAAATTAATGCTAGCTGCTTAACCGTCAAGAAAAGAAGAGTTGACCCCACGGGAGCAACAAAACCCAGAACTCGTATAACAGTGGCGCCGGCACAGAAATGACTTATTTCAAGGGCCATTTCATTTCAATTCACGCTGCCATTACTCTCCAGGTTGTTGCTTCTCACCTGCTTTAATTTCCTGGTCTCATTCCTCCTGGTATAATATTCTCTTGATTTTTTTTCTTTCCAAGTCTTGCAGTCGGTCAAGACAGGCAGTTACAGGTATCAACATGCAAATACTATAGATGAATACCGATTTTACAACTTAGGATGCAATGTATTGATAACAACAGTAGGGCGTGTATCACTTTTGGGTGCAAAGGAATAAGGACTCGATCCAAGTTATAGGGTAAAGATAACATTGTTTCCAGTGAGAGCAAATCAGCAGTTGGGTGCCCTTAAATGAATAGAGCAAATAGTTTGCAATGACAGAAACAACTAGATAATTTCAGCAAACATCACCATTAATAACACAATAATAATATTAGTGGCAATATTAGTCGAGCAGGTCGCAAATTCACATCCCCTTCCCAGACAGCCTGGTACAACCCTAGTTGTCACAAAGACAGGCGCCTAGGAACATTTTGACTGTTCCCAGGGTTCAAGTAGATCCTGGGGTGACTTGTGTGATTGTGAAGCGCATTATGTTTTGAGTCTCCCCTGTATGGGCAGGCACAGATTTACGTCCCTCCTCCCACTGCGGCATCCTTAGGTATCGGCGAACGCTGAGGTTCAGAGGTGATATGCATATCTGTGTGCAGGGCCGGCTTTTACAGGGTGGTGCCCTGTGCAACAGTCTTTTGTGGCGCCCCCCACCCCATGACCTCCTCCTCGGTTTCACTCACTACCGCCCGGCAAATGTGGTTCTCGTCTCTCAATCGCTCCCCTTTCACATACATTCATGTGTTTTAAAGCACTTATAAAGGCTGGCTTTACTAATCCACTCAGCTAGCCACACAAAATATAGGGGCATATTTAAGGGCTCCTGGCGCCATTCTAACGCCACATTAGCGTCCTTGTTTTTATGCTAATGTGAACTAGAAGGCCAAAAACACCATCTTCACAAAGTGGCGTAATGCATGCATCGCGCCACTTTGTATCCCTCTGCGCTACATTATGCCTGCGCCAGGCATAATGTATGCAAAGAGATAGCATTCCCCCATTAGGGGGGACCAAAAAAATGGTGCAAAGAAATCTGACAGATTTCTTTGCGTCATTTTTTTCCAGCACTTTTAACGCCTGCTCAGAGCAGGCGTTAAAAGGAGGCTTCTGTTGGTTATAAAGGGCCTCTGGGTGCTTTACAGGATTAGAATCAACATTTTTTTATGCTAATCCTGCAAAGCACCAGACTAGCGTAACAAATTCTGACACTAGTCCCCTAACTACCGCCATGTTGCGCCTTATTTTAAATACAGAGCACACATGGTGGCGTTAGGGGAGCACTAAGGGGCGGAAGAAAAGTGGGGCAGCACTGTATGCAGCACCACTTTTTTCAAATATGCCCCATAGGGCAGTGCTCAAATTGTAAATAAAAAGGTGCCGGTGCCCAAAGCACTCCTCTTAAGCATGCGGCTGCTGCAATTAAATATGTGAACCCGGATTACAGAGGCAGCGTAATCCTGAAGCCATCTCGGGCCTTTTTAATCCATCTACAGGCACTCCCTGCCCCTTCATCTCACTCTTGCGGATTTCTGCTTTTTCCCATTGTGACGCTTTTTCACTTTTCTCTTCCTCCGTCTTTCCCATATGTGTCTTTTTCTCGCAGTAAATCCTTGAGGCAGAAAAATAAGCGCCGGTGCTCCGCACCGGAAACAGCAAGCACAAAATAAGCACTGCCATAGGGGCATATTTAAGAGCCCCTAGTGCCATTCGAACGCCACATTAGTCTCTCTTTTTTTTTTTTTTTTTTTTAACATTAATGTGGCGTTAGGAGGCCAAAAACACTGCACCATATTTACAAAGAGGCAAAATGCATGCATTGCACCACTTTGTAACCCTCTGCGCTACATTATGCCTGTGCCAGGCATAATGCATGCAAAGGAGGCATTCCCCTGTTAGGGGGGGCCAAAAAAATTACACAAAGAACTTTGTCAAATTTCTTTGCGTCATTTGTTCCGGCACTTTTAATGCCTGCTCAGACCAGGCATTAAAAGGAGGCTTCCATTGATCACAGTGGGCCTCTGTGTGCTTTGCAAGGTTTGCGTCAACGTTTTTGCCGTTAATCCTGCAAAGCGCCAGACTAGCGTAAAAAATTCTGAGCAAGTCCCCTAACTACCGCCATGGTGCACTGTATTAAAAAAATTATGCACACATGGTGGCGTTAGGGGGGGTCTAAGGGGTGCAAGAAAAGTGGCGCTACACTCTGTGCACTGCCACTTTTCTTAAATATGCCCCAAAATTCTGTTTTTGCAGCAGGCATATTAATCCTCTAAACTACACTATGTTGAGTCAAAGCTGCCACTAGGCAAAACTCCCATCTCTCTCTAGCAGGGACAGTAATCACAAGAGGTATCTTGACATTTTAATTGTTTTTTGAAGGCTAAACGCACAAGGAACTTTTCAGCAGGTGCTTTTAAATCGCAAGTTTCAGAAGTTACTGCTAAACACCGCGTCCCCCTGAGGTCAGCGCCCGGTGAGGTTGCACCATTCGCACCGCCCAAAATCCGTCCCTATCTGTGTGCAAGTCCACCATGATAGCATCCCAGTTTATAGCTGTGGGGTATTTGCGGATCCCAGGGATGTCCTCCCTGTGGAGAGCAATAATTCCCCTCCTGCACCCTGCACCCAGACTTTCATTGACTGCAGCCACGCCGTGTAGGACGAAGGTTCAGGTGATTTCCACCTGCAAGAAAATAGTCTCTTGGCCTATAGGAGCCCCAGGTCATGAAATCAGGACAATATTTCTTAGCCCTACAGTATAATCTCAGGATACAAGCCTCCCACGTGTTCAAGATGTCTCTACCAATGCAGTGAGACAAACAGCGTGGCACTCCCTGCGATATTTCTGCAAGCAGGGGCAGGCCCAGAGCATATGAAGAAGATCCACAACACCAGGCAAACAGCGGGGGTAAATGAAAATATCACTTTATTTTGTCAGAAATGAAGTAGGCTTTATGGACTATGTATGAATAGTTGGATTAATCGGGAACAGGCATTTCGTGGAATGTGAACAGGGCTTTCCAGCAGAGAGGACCACTTTCTAGCCATGCGACGGTGTTCTAGGTCAACTTCTTAGTTGGCTCAGAGGGGTGCGAGCAATGGTTAAACATGCATGCATAGTCAGTCAGCTAACCAGTGCACCAAATGTCTGCACCTGCCAAACTTGTGTAGATTATGTAGAGTTGTATGAGGCTGGCCTGGTTTGTAGTGGGTACCAAAGGTACTTACACCTTAAACCAGGTCCAGTTATCCCTTATTAGTGAAATGTAGTCAATGTCTAGAAGCCAGGCTGTCTAGAGGTAGATGTAGGCAGAGCAGCTAAGGCTAAACTAGGAGACATGCAAAGCTCTTGCAATACCACTGTAGTCACACAGTACCTACACACATGAATGACAATACTAAAAAATGCCAAAAATAAAGGTACTTTATTATAATGACACAAGGCCAAAAATACTTTGGAGACTATACTCCCTTAGGAGGTAAGTAAATCACACAATATATACACCAGTAGCAGTCAGAAAATAGTGCAAAAAGTGAAAATCACAATAGGTTGTAATGGGCCTAGGGGGAACACGAGCCTTATACTAAAATAGTGGAATGCGAAAGTTGGTTTCCCACCGAGGCAAGTGTAGTGTTTAGAGGGGCACTGGGAGTGTAAGAAAACACCAAAGGTATGTAAAATACCCCTCCGCAGAGCCGAACAAAGCAGAAGTAAAACACAGCAAGTTTCCAAAAATACACTAGAAGTCGTGATAGAAGATAATGCAAAAACCAGAAGACGCTGCAAGACACCAACAATGGATTCCTGGACCTGAAGACCTGTGGAAGAAGGGGACCAAGTCCAAGAAGCACTGAAGAGTCCAGGAAGAACAAGAGCCCATGCTACCCCGGATGAAGGTGCAAAGTGGAACCACCTGTGGGAAGACAAAGTCAGTATTGCACCAAAGAAAAGAGCAACTGCAAGTCACGCGGTGCATGGGGGTATTGTCTTGCGTGGGGAGGCAAGCTCTTAACTCCACCAAAGTTGGACAGTGGGACTGCCGGAGTCACTTTAGTCAACCACCTGTGTTGCTGGATTGATGCCTGTTGTCTGGAGAGTGGGTCCAAGCCACCGGTCATCGCTGCAGAGAGGTGCCTACTGAAGCAGGGAAGTGACTTGGTCACTCCACGGGAGATTCCTTCGGTTCTTCTGGTGCAGCCTGAAGACAGGCAGTCCTCGGAGGATTCACAACCTGGAAACTGTTGCAGTTGCTCGCAGGAGCTAAAGTTACAAAGTTGCAGAAGTCGTGTTAGCTTCTTTGTAGCAGTTTTGTAGAGTTCCTGGAGCAGTCAGCGATTGATCCTTCAGCAGAAGATGAAGTAAAGGATGCAGAGGATTCCTGCTGGAGTCTTGCAATCCGAATCTGAAGAAGCACCCAGAGGAGAGACCCTAAATAGCCCTGAGAGGGGGATTGGTCACCTAACTAGGTAAGCACCTATCAGGAAGGGTCTATGACGTCACCTGCTGTCACTGGCCACTCACATGCTCCCAGAGTTCCCTGACCATCCTGCAAACAAGATAGCAGAACCCAGGAACACTCTGGAGGATCTCTGGGCACCACTCCTGGGGTGGTGTTGGACAGGCAAGTGGTCACTTCCCTTTCCTTTGTCTAGTTTCGTGCCAGAGCAGGGACTGGGGGGGTCCCTGAACCGGTGTAGACTGGATCATGCAAGGAGGGCACAATTTGTGGCTTCCAAAGAATTTCCAGAGGCTCTGGGATGATACCCCTCCCATGCCTGTAACACCTATTTCCAAATAGAGAGGGTGTAAGACCCCTCTCCTGAAGGAAATGCAGTGTTCTGCCTTCCTGGGATTGAGGTGCTCAAGCCCCAGGAGGGCAGAAGCTTGACTGTGAGGGGGCAGCAGCTGGGGCTGCAGTGAAAACCTCAGAAGGCTGGTATGGCAGTACTGGGGGGGCCATGGTGGAGCCCCCAGAGTGCATGGGATTGTGCAACCAAGACTGGAATCAGTATTGGGGTACAATTCCCATTTGTTAGACACCTTACTTGGCCATATTCAGAGTTATCATTGTGAAGCTACATATATGTATTAACCTATATTATAATGGCGTCCCCGCACTCACGAAGTCCAGGAAAATGGGAATGGACGAAGTGGGGGCACCTCTGCTAGTGCAGGGGTGCCCTCGCACACAGGTACTATGCACCTAGCCTTTAGGGTCTGAAGGTTAGACATATAGGTGACTTATTAGTGAACTGGTGCAGTTGAAAATGGCTATTTCACTCAGGCTGCAACGGCAGTCCTGAAGAAGTGTTTATATGAGCTCCTTATGGGTGGCAAAAGATATGCTGCAGCCCATAAGGATTCTCTGGAACGCCAATGCCCTGGGTACCTATGTACCACATACGAGGGACTTATGAGGAGGTGTCCAGTGTGCTAATTTGGATGAAATATGGAGTCACTAAACGTAGTGACAAATTTAGAAAGAGAGAGAGCATGAGCAATGGAGTTCTGATTAGCAGGACTCCAGTGACAATTTAGAAAACAGTGAAATGCACTGACAAGCAGGCCATAAACCATAAGCACTGGGGCCCTGGTTAGCAGGCTCCCAGTGACACAGTCAAAAACACACTGACATCAGGCAGAAATTGGGGGTAACATGCCAAAAAGAGGGTACTTTCCTACAAGAGTGAGATGTATGAGTGGATCCTGGGCAGGTCCCCTCCTGCCCGACCAGGTGCTTCATAAGACAGCTGTAAAGGAGAAAGTTTCCAGGGGGCAGACCATTTTCTTCCATCAAAGCTTCCTATGGGAGAAGCACCCCATCTGTATAGCGATCTCCTGTAGTATGTATCGCCACAGCATTTCAAGCTGACTGGTCCGCCGCAGAAGTTGTGTGGAGTCCCCGCGGCGTTCCCAACACCACCATTGCTGAGGCTTAAGGAGTTATCACTATTGTGAGGTATGGACAGCGACGAAAGCAGCTGTGTGCTACACGCAGAATCAAGGGTTGGGGTGATGGTGGTCTGGCTCGGGTGGAACAACTTGAGTATATGAGGGAGGCTCTAGGCGTGAAATGTTGTGGCAGTATCAGGCAGCTGAAGGGCGGCAAGCCACTATGACACCAATTGTAGCTTGGACGCCAAGTAATAATGTTCAGAATTGGACACCGCAAGCCCGCCCTGGTCAGCGGACCAGCAGAGGTTTGAGAGTGCCACTCAACACTGGGTAGCATTCCAGATAAAGTCTCTCCTTACTCTCTCAAATGATCAGAAGAAAGGGGTAGGAATATACAATTGCAGTTTGGCAAAGTAATACAGGAGCGAGGAAATGCAACCATTTTGAGTGGTGCTACTCATTCCGCCACCGGCGGGGGGTATGGTCCTTTAGAAGTCCATCTGGGTCCGTAGCGACTTGACAGCATGTGTCAGATTACTGTCGAACAGATACGAGGGTGAATGAAAGACACCAATGGCCGTATATCTGAATGTAGTATGCTGCCAGGTGAGAGGCGCAAGCAAGGGGAGAGCTTGGGGTTTAAGTGCTTTAGTAGTCAACAGAAAGAGACAAGACTTTCCCCAGTTGGACCTCAGACCAGAAAGGGCTGCAAAGCTGTCAAAGGTGCGTCTAATGCATCAAACACCGACGCAATATCTCAGAATTAAATGAGCAGATCAACTGCATAAAGGGACAAATAGAGGTTACTGTCCCCCAGAGGCATACCCCAGTCTTGTCCTTGCACACTCAGGGCAGCTGCCAGGGGCTCCATGCATGGCCAGTGAGAAAAGCAGAGATGGGGGGAGCCCTGGCGAGTGCCTCTGTCTATTGCGATTGGATCAGAATTTAGGGAGCCCGACTTTACTGTGGCCATTGGTAGAGTAAACAATATGGGCACCAGCTTGAGGAAGTGGACTCCAAAACCAAACTTTGGGAGCACTGGAATAAAAAGGGTCATTGAAGAGAATCAAAAGCTTTTTCCAGATCTAAAACTAAACAGCCCGTGTTAAGTCAAAGAGTTGGGCCATATTCAAGAATGTGAAGAAAAAAAAAGCCTTAAATTAAGCAGGTGGTCCAAGCTGGCATGAGCCCATTCCGGTGCGGGTGGACAAAGGTGGGGGACTAAAGGTGCCAAGCGATCTGCTGAAACTTTTGTCAGAATTTTATAGTCTGAGTTGAGTAACGCCAGCAGTTTGTACGAATTAAGAAGTTCTGGGTCCTTATCTGGCTTAGGTACCTAAATTAGGAATGCATCGAGGAAACAGTCAGGGAGTTTGTCAGGGCCACTTCATGAAGTGCATGCAGGTGAGGTGCCAGAAGAGGAACATAGGCTTCATAAAATTATGCCGGTAGTCCGCCTGGACCTGGGGACTTCCCAGTGGCAGGGGGGCAGGAGGTGTAAAAGGGTCGTCGAGCTCAGCCTGTTGTTCTGGGGTGATACGCGGGAGAGAAAGGAGGCAATGTTCTCTGGAGTAGCCACAGATACCGACTGATATAAAGTAGTATAATGGTGCACCAATTCTCTGTGTATCTCGAGTTCTGTGTAGAGTAGGCTGCCCACAGCTGATTACAGTGCCGTGATGGGGCCTTAGGTTTGATCTTGCCTTATTAACCTTGCAAGGAGTGAGCCCGCCTTATCTGCCATGGTGTGTGTCTTAGCAGAGTGAGCAGCGTAATTCAGTCTCTCTAGGAGCCTGACGTGCTTGTTCTGTGCTTCTACCAGTAAAGGTCTGCTACTAGAGTCATGAGTCACCCTAGTTTCAAGATGCATAAGCCAGTGCTTGACATGTGATATCTCCTAATCTAGTTGCCGTTGCACACCCCAGTTCAGTCCTATGCTGTGTCCTTGGAGGGTCACCTTAAAGGCGTCCTATTCCGTGGATCTTGCTTCTACAGAGCCGCTATTGCGTTCAGAGTAGTCTCCTATTACTGGCTGATGGAAGTGTGGTATGCTGGGTTTTCTAGCACTACAGGTTGGAAGCGCCAGGTATGGGTGGGAGATGGCCCCGTGTGAGCTGCAGGTACTGTGGATTATGTTTTGAGTGGTTGTGGCCCAAATAGCATGGGTAATTGACCAGGAGAGATCCAGCATGCTGACCAGCCTGTCTATCCTAACATGTAGTCGGTGTGGGGCTAAGTAAAAGGAGTATACTCTATAAGACGGTCTAGGTCAGTGTCTAACCCAGTATTGAAATCCTTCACCCCACCCACCCACCATCCCCTGCGGCAACCATGGGAGCCCACTTCAGCGAATCAGGATGCTGGATAGAGTGCGCAGGTCTGTTGGTTGATCAGTGTCGGGGCATATATGTTACCTAGGAGTACATGGCTGCCGTATAGTCGGCCCTTGACTAAGACATATCACCCCTCAGGGTCTATTATCTCATCCTCTGCTACAAAGGATGCTCCAGATCGAATCCACCAATCACCCTCAAGCGTAGGAGAAGAAGCCAATGGCAAAGACCTGCCCATGCCGTTTGATCACGATCTAATATGCTGATTCAGTTAAAGAAAACCTCATTGCATTGTATGTATTTATTATTATTATTATAATAATGTAACACTTTGTTGTGCTGTGTTCTCGAGATGACTGTATTTCTGGATGGCTGGTGAAACCTGGAATGAGTGACTTTTGTATGAACATAAACCTGTGGGCATGAGAGATGGTGGCGAATGTAGAAGAGAATGTGGGGCCTTGGCAGAACTTCCAGGGAAAGTGTTGATCGGTCTAGTTATGAATTTGCTTTAAATAAAAACAATTCCCATTTTTATTAGTATTTCCAAAGTCAATGTATGAGTGATGGTATCCTAATGTGAGTGGTGCAGGTGCGGGTGTAGCATTCTGCCTAAGTTTAGCATTATTGTTTAGTTTTCAGGATAGACCTGATACCCCCTTTTTCCCTTATCATGGTAGCAGCAGAAGTTTGGAGGAAAATATGTTTCTTGCAATTTTCACAGGCTAGATGCCCTGGTGTCGTTGGTGTGGTGGGAAAGGGAAGAGAGACTGATTAAAGAGAGTATTTCTGTGTGTTGAATAAATTGTTCACTGGTGACTTATATGAAATCATCATAAAACACAATGGTTGTTACCTAGTTACCCGTTTGTTTCTAGCACCATTATGGTTTGAGATATGACTTACATGCATATTATTGATTTGCCATAGACCCGGAAAAGTATAGCATAATTTCATACGAACACTGTAAATAGAGTTGAGTAAGCATGAACGTTTACAAAGTTTTTACATTTTACTACCACACTTTTGTTATGATTTTTTTAGTTCATTTGTGCAAATTACTTTCTTTTCCGATCCCCATGTGCAACTCAGCTTAGCTGCATGGCCCATAGAATGAGCATACAAACTCATAACAATTACATTTCACCTTTCAGTGGTCTATAAGTGGCATCCTGATAATGTTCCTTCATAAATAAAATCTGGCAAAAAGTCATGTTTCCAAAATTGTGTAGCAATTTTTACACCAGACAATCATGCTGTGGTTACTGTGGCCTCTTCATCATAAATACAGATATTTTCTTGCAAAAACACAGTACTTCATATATGTATTTGTGCATCCCGATTCCTCAGATTAGTTCCCTTTCATAGTTGATAGTGCTCTGAATTAGGCATAGGAAGCATTACTTGTTTCCTGTGTTCTAGCTTCACAATGGTACCTTGCTGCAAAGGATGTTAATTTTGCTGGTATGATTTGAGTTTTAGTCTATTTCGTTCTCTTAAGAAAAGGGTCCAGTCACGACTGTGTTCAGCGGTGGCTCCTCTGACATGGCTCAGGAACATCATTTCTGCTCCGCCCCCCCCGCAGCAGCAAACCATTAAACCTTTAACAATAAAACGATAAACTGTGTTCATTATAGTTTATATGTTAAAGGGGTGGGGCCATAGGGCGTGACTGGGAAGGAGAAGGAGTGCACAGCACTCCACTCAGTGCATTTGTGTGTTTGGCCGGCCGTCTCGGGCTGCCCAAACACACATGCTTACTGAGCTCTCTCCAACCCGAAACTGTGTTGCCAGGTTGGAAACAGCAGGCAAAGGCTCGCATTCTGCCTCCGAACGCCAAGCCAAGGCACTACAGCCAATCCTAACGCTGCTTTTATGGTGCCAGCATGAGAGCAGTGTTAGGAGTGGCCGCAGGGCAGGCTGGGAGCCTGTGCCTGCAGGTGGAGCCTGCGGAACGGCGGCTCACAGTAAGGTAAGTGTTTTTTTTTTTATTTTATTTTTTTATTGAATGTTCTCCCATTTTTTGTGTGTGTTCTCCTGTGCACCCACCCGCCCCTTTACTGCACAGCAAGCCGCGACTGACTATGTTGACTAAGATGTCATTCTACTTGATTTACCAATTTAGGTAAATGAATGCTACATAGCCTTACTGAATATATCATTTGGCCTGTGTTGAGCTGTGCGACTGGGTCGTGTGTCCCTACTGTTATGTAACAAGGAGGAACGAGTAAATGCATCTATTCATAGTACACCTTGGGTTGCCCTGCTTCTTTGATTTACCTTTACTTTCCAACTAGGATATGGTAAAACTCGCCAAGATGCATCAGTTTATTTCATGGGTTTTTATGCAATGCTTTACCTTTTACACCACTGATGTAGGGTACACCAGTACTGAAATATGCCAGCTCCTATTTCTTGATGCACTAGCATGTCTGGTCCAAGACCGACTCTTGTTACCATGACTTCCACAGCCAACTGAGGAAGCTGGAAAGTCAGTCTACAAGATATGTATTAGGTGAACATTACAATTATGTTGTTGGAATTGAGCTATGTTTTCCTCCAGGGGATACAGCTATCTAGGATTGACTGCAGGGATGTGGAATTCCTACCGGGACATCTTGTTTGGGGTCAAGGGCAACAAGTTTTTATGTTTACTTTGTCCTTGGGACAAGTAGGCCCAACCCTCTGCAGCACAAACCCTTTGGCTGCCTGTTTACAGAGAGTGGAACTCTCTGCAGTTGAGGTAATGTTTCCAAAAGTTAATGCTTTTCGAACTTGTATTTATGGTTCATTATTTGAAAGCCTTCATTATAAGGGTGAGTGCTGTAAATAAATGTTTTAAGGTCACACTTCACTACTGACGTTGGTTCCAGTACAAAAAAATACAAAAACGTGTATACACATGTTTGAAAACTTTAGGCTATGAGGCTAAGTATAATGCTCCCAGAATGCTCTCTGATTAGATGCAAATGAAGTGTCATTTAGTAAAATGTGTTGATGCATGCTAGTATTTCCCAAAAATATTTCAAATGGAAAATCAGTGTAACCATTTTCAACACGAATATGGGAAGCATGAAAATAAACAAACACTGACAAAGCCAACTGATCTGACATGTTTCTATAAGTCTTTTAGTTTCATCAATGCGTGTCTTGTTTTGACATGGCTTTTGTAACACTTTATTGTTGTGGGAGCTACCAGGCCCTCAACATTGTAACAAACACGGGCAAAAAAAAAAAACAATTTTTTTTAACTCTAAAAGCACACGTTGCCACCAGTGGCATAACAAAGGCCCCGCAGCCGCTCTCCAGGGGGCCCCTTCAGCACAGCACCTGCCCTGAGTGAGTCTGGAGAGGGGGCTCCTCCATGTTCTTTGAAAAGGGGCACCCTCCAGTTTCGTTATGTCACTGATTGCCACTGTAGTTCCTGACACTGAACAAAACTACTTTGTGTGCCAATATGCTCCTTGTGGAAGAGCAGAATGCAATCACTCACAGTAAAGCCAGCCAAAAGAGAGAGAAATAGAAGTTTTTATTAAACAAAATGTCTTTGTTAACACCAGACCTAATTAGGGACCAAGACCCACATGTAGGTAGCTTTTTGCATGTCACAAACAGTGACTTTCGCTGTTTGCGGCGTGCAAAAAGCACATTGCGATGCACAATCCCAGTTTTGCGATTCAGTAACCTGGTTACTGAATCGCAAAACGGGTTTGCGACTCGCAATTAGGAAGGGGTGTTCCCTTCCTAATTGCGACTCGCAGTGCAATGTAGGATTGTTTTGTGACCGCAGGCGCAAACCAATCGCAGTTTGCACCCATTTCAAATGGGTGCTAACACTTTCGCAAATGGGGACCCCCTTCCCCATTGTGAATGTCACTGTAAACTGCCTGCTCTGAAAAAATTAAACGAAAACGTTTAATTTTTCGTTTTTGTAATGCATCTCGTTTTCCTTTAAGGAAGCAGTCAGACATGGTGGTCTGCTGTCTCCAGCAGGCCTCCATCCCTGTGAGGGCCGCTATTCGCAAGGGGGTCGCAAATTGCGACCCACCTCATGATTATTCACTAGGTGGGCATTTGCGAAGCCCTTGCGAATCACAGATGGTGTCAGGGACACCATCCTACATTCGGATTTGCGACTCGCAAATTGCGAGTCGCTCTTACTCGCAATTTGCGGGTCGCAAATCTGAACCTACCTACTACATGTGGCCCCAAATTCTTAAAGAAAGTCACAAAAGTGCACCCGTTGTATATGTCGTACCCCTATAAAATATTTGTGAACTGTATTTTAGCATGGGTAAATACGCATGTGTAGATTTGCTCATGTGAAAATCTATTGAGCATCTGCAAGTTCATTTTCCCTCCGGCCACTTTCTTCCCAACCCTGGAAGAAGTTCTAATTCTGCCATTGTCCGGAGTAAATGTCCAACCTTTCTTATTATGGGAAAATATTAGAGAGAAGCTGGTGAAAATCTTTAAAACATGCAGGTTAGTAGGTTTGCAGACTCAAAGGCATTCCAGCCCTGGAACTATTGCTTACTGCTTCCTCCAGCCCCAGTATGCAGATCTGCAGAAAGGTGGCAAAATAGGAAATTGCTACAGTAGGGATTGAAACTGCAAGTATTCAATCCCTATTATGGTAGTAGCCCTGGCATAATCAGAGAGGCTATTATCATAATGAGATTGCTGCCATAATTTGTCGCCACACTACATGGCACCAAAGGGACAAGTAGATCTTTTTACAAGACAAGTAGATTTGAGAAGCAACCTGTGCCCTGGACAAGTAGATATTTTAATAAATTCCACACCCCTGATTGACTGACTAGTCTAAATATACAAACAATTATTGCTTCAGCTGTTCTTAGAGGAATTTATGTACACGCAAAGTGTATTTCGTGCTCCAGTGCTTATCTCTAGATACATAACCCTTTGCTGCTGAAAAATGTCAGTCATTAAAGTTCCCTTCTGTTTTTCCAGAGACTGGATTAGTGGGTGAGAGGCCTCACAAAGCCAGGTAGAGCGTAGCATTTACCAATTTGATATATAAGGATAGCCACAGTTACCCTGTTTTACAGTTATTTCCCTATGTCTCTGTATTTGTCAGCACATGATATATCTTGACTTCTCATGTTCTATTTCGGATTAATTGTGTTTTAAATTGGAGACCTTCCTTTCTTTCTAACCTATATCTTAATTCCATCGTGCAGTGTTCCACCCTGGTGTGCCTTCTCTTGTTTTAGCATTCAGCCTGTCCTAACGTCATCACTGTCCTCCCTCTTCCATTTCTAGGATCTCAACCAGTGTTTGGGGCTTTATTTGGATTCACTCCTGTCAGTTAATGTTGCATGAATGGCTTGGGGATTCTGCATGCTTAAGAACGTGTGTGTAGTACAGTATAATTGGCTATTGGACTAGGGTGACCACCTGGCATTGAGGCAAATTCTGGACAGGACTGTTAAAAATTCAGGACAGAGGGTCAAAATTCAGGACAAAAATTCAGGACAAAGGGTCAAAATTCAGGACAAAAATTCAAGAACAAACGTCAGTTTTAAAGACACACGCAAGAGAGGCCATGTCTCACTATGTTGTCAGTGCATTTAGTTACTCTTTTTTAACATAGCACTATTTATTCACTGTGGACCTTTTGTGATTGCCTCCTAGTATGCTACATTCAGGTGTCACATTACATCCTTGTTCAGTAGTAAATTAATGCCCTTCAGTACTGCGGCAAGGCCATCACCCCTACCCAAATCTACCCGATCTTTCCTGAAGAGAAAGTAACAGCAACATTTTGATTATGTTTCTGAACATTTTAAAACCCCTGGCAAACAATTTGGGACACATTAAGGTAATTAACCTTCTGCTAGTTTAAACAAATTGAACAAAAACATCTGGCTTACTCCAACCGCCCATGGACTTTCAACCTAATTTTTTTTTTAAAGAGGCAGGGCAGATGGTGTGGCTGGCAGTCTCACACCCAATGTTAGGATGTGACATACCCATAACTTGTCGGTAGTCTCACTGCACTAGAGTGTATGAATGGCACTCTACATTTATCTCAGAAATGGGAGCCCGGACTACCAATCAAAGATAATAATAGAGGAGGATGAAATCGAGATCAAATGGGAGATCCACGGCAAGTAATTCAAAGGGTTGTTGCTAAAAACTGGATAAATAAAGAAGAGAAGAACAAGGTGGGACAATTCCTAAAATCAGACAAGATGGGTCCACCAAGACTATTCAAAGGTATTGGGTACCTGGGGAGTTGTCTCTGCACACAGGAACGAAACAGAAGGGGAACTGTCAAGTGGTTGAACAAGCAACACCCATCGACCTTGGCAAACTCTTTTGGTGCAATGGTCCGCTGTTAGTGCCTTTGAAGGGTGAGCAGGGGCCAGACCCCTTGCAAGGTTGTGCAAGGCAATTGCACGCTTTGTCCATGTCTTTTTATATGGTTTTGAAATTGAGCAAAAGCCAAACTAGAGATCTGGGTTATCTCTAAGTGTCAAGAACACATAGAATCTTCAAAATATTTGGGATGTAAATTGCACAAACAAAATTTAGAAATTTTAAAATTCAATTAGTGTTTCTTTAACATACTGTTTTCACCTTCACGTACAATTAGATCTCAGAGTTACCTTTTGATACCTAGTGATTAATATCTACCATTCTTACACTGATTTCCAGGATGAAAATCTCGGCAGAGCGAACGGTCCCTCCAGGCCCAGTTTGCTTTTTGGTCTTCTCTTCTGCTTTCTGTAAAGGCCATGTGGCACTAGTGAAGATGGTGTGCTACCCCAATGATAGTATTATTTTGCAAACCTTCCCCTGCTCGTCCTTCATTCCTTCTTCAGATAGGCCACACATCTGATTTGGTCACTGCGGCGCCATCGGGACCTCTTTCCACTCTGAAGCTAACTGTGACTGCGGGTGGAGTAGGTCTTCTGGACATAGAATGCTATTATTCAGCTGCACAAGTCCAATGGGTGGCTCACTGGCTTTCTGCCCACCTCCCTGCTTGAGATGGGGTTTACCAGTGAAGACTTTTAAGCAAGGCTTAATGCACTGCTCATTGTTTCCTACTGACCATTCTACGGATCACCATCCGAGGTTATCATGCATGGCTTTCTCTTGCCTTGCCAGAACCTGTAAACTGACACAAAGAAACCCTGTGCTCCTGCACTACCTTTGCTAAGCCTTCCCACTCGCACAGGATGGCTGTGCTCAGAGCAACTCCATCAGTGGCATGTTGCAGGTGTCTTAAAATTGGGGACTTTGTTTCTGTCCAGTGAGCTACTAAATTTTCAAACCCTTTTGGCAGACTACCATCTTCACCCCGGTCAACTCCTTACTTACAACCACCTTAAGTAATCATGAAATGCCCTATTTCATGTCTGCCACCTAGCACTAACCCTACAAGAGGTGTGCCAGAAGCTCTGTACCATAGGAAATGGTGGAAAACTGATAGAATGGGTGTACAGACCTATCCTGCAACATGGAAACCACTCCAGGTCTTCTCGTCATACTACCTGGGTGATTGATGTAGCCAAACCTCTGCAAGATATGGACTAAAATACTGGGCTTTCCCCCACAAAGTACCCCACAGCTGTCACTTTAAGTAAATTCATAGTGCTTCCTTGTGAATGCATTCTGCCCGTTGCTTGCCATTGACCTTGTGTTTTGTAACTCACAATTTGTTGCTTTCAATTTGTTGGCTTTATTTGTTTTAGGCTATGCAGCTTGAATTCGTCCCTTCCCTTGCCAAAACCTTATTTACAGTATCCTGCCGAGTGCTCCCTTTCTGTAAACAGGCCTGTAAATCTTGTTCTTATCTTATCATATTTGCTGTGCATTAAAAGAACAAAGTCAAATGTTAGGCTCTGTCTTCGGTGGGAACTTAGTGTTTACTTTCCTTTCTCTGACTTCAAAGTGAGAGGATTTATGAGACAATCTTGCTGGATACTGGGGTTAGGAAAGAGTTTTTTCTATCACATGACAACATTTAAATAAACTTCAGGATATGCCAGAATTAGAAGTACAAAACCAGCACGTTTTTGTTAATTCTGAACTGTGTTGGAAACAAATACCTTTACATGATTAAAACAAACCATTGCATTAGGTGATGCAATTTCCACACATCATCGTCTGTGCATAGTATAGTTTCATTTGAAAAAATGTATATCTGTGCAAGTGTAATGGTCATTTTAATCAAAAATGTGTTGTCTGTAATGGCAGTGTGTTAGCATATCATCCATACTGCACTCCACTCTGCTCTGCACCACTACACGCCACTGCACCCTACTCTGTATCACTCTATTTTACTCCACTCCATGCCACTGCACTCTTTTCCATTCGGAACCACTCCACATTATGCCACTGCACTCTATGCTACTTCACACTATACCACTCTACTCTCCTCTGTACCACTCTACTCTATGCCACTGCACTTTATGCCTCTCTACACCACTGCGCTCTGCTCGTCTGCACGCCATACCACTCCAGTCTAGGCAACACCAATCTAATCGCACAACTCCACTCTCTGCCACTCTGCAAAACTGCACTGTACACCACTGCACTCTAAGCTAATACACTCTATGCTAATGCACTTTACTCTGTAACACTCAACTCTATGCCCCTGCACTCTACATCAATACACTGTACATCACTCTAATCTACTCTGCACCTCTGCACTCTATGCCACGGCACTCTACACTACTTTACTCTATGCCATCACACTCTATGCCACTTTATGGAACTCCACTATAACCTGCACCTCTCCACTCTAAGACACCTCACTCTTCTGTGAAATAATCTACTTTATGCCACTGTACTCTGTGCCACTGCATGCTATTCCACTGCACTCTCCCTGCACCTCTCCACTCTATGCAACTGCACTCTACTCTGAAACAATCTATTCTACGCCACTGTACTCTATACCACTCTGATCACTGCACTCTAGTTCAATGCACTCTACACCACTGCAAGCTGACACTCTGCAACACTGCACTGACGCCACTATACTCTACACCACTCTGCTCTGTACTACTGCATTCTGCACCAATATACTCTATTCCACTGCATTCTATGCCACTCTACTCTGCCCAATGCCACTATATGCAACTGCACTCTACACCAGTGCACTCTAAATAACTGCACTGTTTGCCACTGCCCTTTACTCTGCACCACTGTACTCTATGCCACTGTTCCCTGTACCACTCTACACCACTACACTGACACTCTACTCTGTAACTCTGCACTCTACACCACTCTACTCTATGCCACTGCACTCTAGGCACTATACTCTACTCTAAACCACTCTACAATACTCCACTCTGCACCACTCTACACCACTGCACTCTATGCCACATGAGTCTACTCTGACACTGCACCACTCTGCATTACTGCACTCTGCTACTCTATTGTATGCCACTCTACTCCGCTGCACTCTATGTAACTCTACCCCATGCCACTCTGCGCCAATGCACTCTAAACAACTGCACTGTATGCCACTGCCCTCTACTCTGTACCACTGTACTCTACGCCACTGCTCTCTGTGCCACTCTACTCCACATCACTGCACTGACAATCTACTCTGCAGCGTTGCACTCTCCGCTACTGTACTATACACCGATGTACTATGTACTACTGCATTCTATACCACTGCACTCTATGCGACTCTACATCACTCCACTCTACAGCACTTTTCTCTACTCTGCACCCCTCTACACTATGCCACTGCACTCCCTGCAACGTGAGTCTACTCTGCAATCTATGCTACTGCACCACTCTACGCTACTGCTCTCTCTGCCACTCTAATGTATGCCACTCTACTCCACTGCACTCTATGCCACTCTACTCTGTCCCACGCCACTCCATGCCACTGCACTCTAAACCACTGCACTCTACACTAACGCACTCTAAACAACTGCACTGTACCCCACTGCACTGTACTTTGCACCACTGGGCTCTACGCCACTGCTCCTATGCTACTCTACTCCACACCACTATGCCACTAACTTTAAGCCATGCTGAACAGCAGCTACTCTGGTGTATAACATGGCTAATGGCTAAAACACATTAGCAAAGCCAATAACTCTTTCGTAGATGAGACCTATTGCTTTGCCAATGTTTGTTAGTACTATGAGGTACCGAAGTACCTGAAAGAACTGTGAAGAATACAATTACTTCATAATAAAGGCTGCTACAAAATGCGCAAATACATTTTGGTTAAATAAAAAAAAGTGCTTCTGAAATACAGATTTGAATAATATACAGTTGATACCTAGTACTAAAAAAATGTATAACACTCCATTAAAACCACACACTCCACAGCTCACCTTGGAACACCATTACAATACCTCTCTAAAAGAAATATCTTTGCCACCAGAAAACTTCAAGTGACTCCTTTTAGTAAAATCAATGCAGGTTTTCAAGCCCCTTTGTATTTGCAGATTTACCAGTTGGGCACATTTGCATGTCTTTAGGGAAGGAGACCCCCTGGCAAGAAGGTCTGATTCTTATCTGCCTGCCCCTCCCTTAGAGCACAGGAGACTCCCTGCCTTCCAGTCCAGCTGGGGAAACTGATCTGCTCATAATTTCGCCCTGCCTCTGTTGCCCTTTAGATGAAAGGCGAAAATTACGGACAAATGCCGTCCGTTAAAGCTTTCATCGCGGACAACGGACAGCAGGGCGAAATTACGGACAGTCCGTGAAATTTACGGACGGTTGGTCACCCTATATCGGACCTGCCAAACAAGTATTTTTTTGTGCTAATTAATTCAAACATCATGTGGCCAGGATTTGCCACTGAATGGTATGCTATGGAATATTTGAGAGCTATCACAACAGGTTTCAGCAGATAGTATCTTCTGTTGGCAGTGGTTTAATCGTACACATTAGTTTACTTTTATTATTTCTTTAAGTGAAGTAATAAAACTACTAACCTCGCACAATTGACTATGGTGGCTCCTCCACTAAAATGTCCATGATACCAGCTGCCACAGTTGTGTTCCCTCAACTGCTTTAACCCCCTGGGTGCAAAGGACGTAACAGATATGTCCTTGGCTGCACTGCTCGGGTGCCGAGGACATAACCGTTACGTCCAGTTATGGACCCTTCGGGGAAGCCCAGCTTCCAGCGCAGATCAAAAAATAAATGCAAAAGCATTTCTCTACCGATCACGGACTGGGGGTGGGAGAGGCATCAAAGGAAAGGAAATTACTTCCCTTTACTTTGATGTCTCTGAGCATTTCCGAAGCCGATTGTGAAGTGATTGGGCTGCAGAAATGCCCACTAGACACCAGGGATGTTTGTTTTTTGGTGAAATTGGTATGAGGGATGTGGGCCCTTGGGCAAGGGCCGCCCCCAAAGTGGTGCATTTTTTTAAAAGGCCTTTTCTGCCTCAGGAGGGGCACAAGCCTCTAGACGCCGGGGAGATTTTTTTTTAATTGTAAACAATGAAGAGGAGTGACTCCTTAAGCAAGGGTCACTCCCCTGGGGGGCAACTTTTTATCAGACCATAGATTGGCCTATTTTAATTAGGCCGATCTGCACCTCTGATGGGGGGGGGGGGGGGCAAAAGCCACTAGACGCCAGTTTTAAATTTTTTTTTTTTTTTTATTGTAAACAATGAAGAGAAGCGACCCTTGCTTAAGGGGGTCGCTCCACTGGGGAACAAATTATTCTTAGGCCATTTCTCCCCCCCCTCCCCTTGGGGACAGATTGGTCTATTTCTATTAGTCCCATCTTCCCCAAGAGGGGGCAGAAACCACTTAGGCACCGGGGATTGGTGGGTGTGTGTGTGTGTGTGTGTGTGTGTGTTTTTTTTTTTTGTTTTTTTTTTGGGGGGTGGGGGGGGCAGCTCCTTGGACAAGGGTCACTCCCATGGGGGCACATTACTGTTGGCCATTTCTGCTCCCCTTGGGAGCAGATCGGCCTATTTTTGTAAAGCCCTCTGCCACCCAAGGTTAGAAAGCCCACCAGACACCAGAAAAGATTTAAAAAAAAAAAAAAGGGGGGGGGGATGGCTATATATATAATAATAAACGGGGACAAAGTTGTTCTGCCCACCGGTGGGCAGATGTGGCAGTTACCCCCAATCCACTCCCCTGGGGGTGGCAGAAAGCCTACTAGATGCCTGGGAATTAAAAAAAAAAATTTTTTTAAATGTGGGGTGGTGGCTACAAACCAGTATGTACTTAATTATGCCCCACCCCAACTGAAGGGGGTAACAGTCATTCAGCTCTCCCCCTGCACACTAAAAGATCTTATCCCAGCGGCAAGCAAGAGGACGTGATTATTTTGTGTTTTGGTTTTACATTTGGGCCATGAGAGCTTGTCTAACTCTCAAAATTGTCCCACTTAATGGTGAGGGATGCTAGTTTTGGACTTTGGGACACTGCCATGCCGAAAAATCTACGAGACCTAGACACATCTGAAAACTAAACATCTCGGTGAGTCCAGGGTGGTGTTCTTCACATGCACCCTGCACCATTTTCTTACCCACAATGCCCTGAAAATCTCCAACTTTGCCTGAAATCACACATTTTCCCCACAATTTTGCGATGGAATCTGCAGGAATCCACAAACTTCCTACCACCCAGCATTGTTGCATCTATACAGATACAAATTCTGCCCCACTTGTCAACCTAAAAACGTTTTTTTTTCAAACTGCGCTTTTGGACCTGATTTGGTGTCGACATGTTTTTGGCTCTTCCCTGTCACAGGTACTTGGCCCACCTACACAAGTGAGGTATCATTTTTATTGGGGGACTGAGGGGAACGTTGGGTGGTAGGAAATTTGTGCCTGTGCGGTGATCCTACCCAGAAAAGTGGGGGAAATGTTTTTTTTTAGTTTTTTTTTTTTAGCTACATTTTAGATTTGCTGAGGATTCTAGGTCAGAAACACTAGGGGGATCCATGCTTGACTCCTTTGGGTGTCTAGGTTTCAGAAATGTCCGGGTTTGGTAGGTTTCCCTAGATGGCTGCTGGGCACAGGACCAAAAACGCAGGTACCCCCACCCTTGCAAAAACAGATATTTTTGTATTTGATAATTTTGATGTGTCCATGTAGTGTTTTGTGGCACTTCTGTCACTGGCACCTGGCCTACCCACACACGGAGGTACCATTTTTATCGGGTGATGTGGAGGAATAATGGGTAGAAGGAAATGTGTGGCTCCCCTCAGATTCCAGAACTTTCTATCGCCGAAAAATGAGGAAAAGGGTTTTTTTTTCTGCCAAATTTTTAGGTTTGCAAGGGATTCTGGCTAGCAGAACATGGTGGGAGCCCCAGCAGGTCACCCCATCTTGGATTCCCCTAGGTGTCTAGTTTAAAAAAAAATGCACAGGTTTGGTAGGTTTCCCTAGGTGCCGGCTGAGCCAAAGGCCAAACTCCATAGCTAAGCACTTTCGGAAAAACACGTCGGATTTCAGTGTAAAAATTTGATGTGTCAATGTTGCGGGCATTAGGCATAACTATGCAAGTGTGAGGTATCATTTTTATCGGGTGACTTGGAGAACACAGAATAGAAGAACAAGTTTTTTGC
This sequence comes from Pleurodeles waltl, assembly GCF_031143425.1. Classification (NCBI taxonomy): domain Eukaryota; kingdom Metazoa; phylum Chordata; class Amphibia; order Caudata; family Salamandridae; genus Pleurodeles; species Pleurodeles waltl. Next base: position 305,052,269 of record NC_090446.1, read on the forward strand.
CCCTTGTCTTTCTCTACATTTTTTCCTTCTGGTGTAAATAAGACGACTATTTGAGAAATGCCCTGTAATTCACATGCTAGTATAGGGACCCCGGAATTCAGAGATGTGCAAATAACCACTGGTTCTCAACACTTTATCTTGTACCCATTTTGGAAATACAAAGGCTTACAAATACCTATTTTTCACTCTTTATATTTCAGCAAATGAATTGCTGTATATCCGGTATAGAATGAGAACCCATTGCAAGTGCAGCTCCTTTATTGGCTCTGGGTACCTAGGGTTCTTGATGAACCTACAAGCCCTATATAACCCCACAACCTGAATAGTCCAGCAAACGTAACGGTATATTACTTTTGAAAATCGCAGTAAAAGGGTAGAGTAAAATGTGGAGAAAAATGGCTGTTTTTTTTTACCTCAATTTCATTTTTTTTTTTTTTCAGCTGTTATTTTCTGTAGGAAAACCTTGTAGGATCTACACAAGTGACCCCTGCTGAATTCAAAATGTTGTCTACTTTTTAGAAATGTTTAGCTGTCCGGGATCTAGCATTGGTTTCACATCCATTTCTGTCACTAACTGGAAAGAGGCCAAAAGCACAAAAACAGTAAAAATGGGAAATGCCCCAGTAAAATGCCAGAATTGTGTTGAAAATGTGGTTTTCTGATTCAAGTCTGCCTGTTCCTGAAAGCTGGTGATTTCAGCACTGCAAACCCTTGGTTGATGCCATTTTCAGGGGAAAAAACTAAATTATTGCTGTATTTTACCCAATTGCTTTGTTTGCTCCAGGGAAACCCAGAAACTTTGGGTACCTCTAGAATCCCTAGGAATGTTGAAAAAAAAGGACGTAATCTTGGCGTGGGTAGCTTATGTGGACAAAAAGTTATGAGGGCCTAAGGGGAATTTTCCAAAGAGCCAAAAAAAGGACTGACACCTGAGGGGGGGGGGAAAGGCCAGGCAGCGAAGGGGTTAAACAGTACAACATCAAAAACGCAAAAGTAAAAAGCACAAATTAAGTTTACAGTTACAAAAATTACAACGTGTGGCACAGATTACTAAACCTGGAGAAAGGAGCTGCAAAGCTAAAGGAGCACTCAAGTGAAAGCAAAGTAAATCGTAAAAGTTTAAAAGAATTACCAAAATGTCTTTAAATAACACTAGCTTCATTTTCCACACCTACCACCATCACCACGCTGATTCTTTTCATATACTAAGTTACTATTTTGAGTATGACTGGAGGAAAATACTCCTCTGCTTTCTCTGCCAGATTGTAATACCCCCCTTTCCTTGGAATTCAGTTATTTTTGTATGATTAGTATTAATATTGTACAAATATCGGGTGTGAAATAACGTACATTATTTTTTTTATAAACTGGAGACACATTTTATGTTATCTTTCACATTGTACCTTCTATTTTTTTCTTCCTTATGATTTTAATGTCAATATTTTTTCCTGGATGTATAGAATCTACTGTCGATGATGTTCTGCTCCCCTGTTTTTTGGCAAAACCTTGCTGCTTCCCTATAGTGCACAAGCAGTGTAATTTAGATTACTCCTCTGTTGTGCCACTTCTACAAGCTAATCCATGTAGCTTGATTTTTCTGCTGCCAGATTACCAAATTCCAAGGTTTTTCTTGCTCTGTTATCTTTTAGAGTGGTTTTAAGATTTAGCGTAACATCTCTTACACTTGCAGGGTACGTGTTTCAGATGTTACTATTAACTGACACCAATACTTGATTTGCCTCCCCCGTATGCTTTTGACTGTTTTATATTGTCAATGTATCCCGTGTTTAGTAGTTTGCAGGGTTGGTCACGGGTTTGGTTGACGCCTTTGGGTAGTACTGAATATTTTGAGTAGCTGATGTATCTCTTTCTTGCTCCCAGTCAGCATTTGCATGTTACATTGTAATCCAGAAATCTGCACCTATGTGCATTTCATTTAAAAAAAATAATAATAATTACAAAAAAAAAATACTTGTGCAGGTGTCCTGACAGGAGCGCAGTGAAGACAGTATGGCATCATTTTCTGTCTGTGGTCATGGACCCCCACCTTCCTGGTGCTGCATAGTGGAATTTGGGTCAAATTATTACTGCAGTTTTGTGCAGGTTCGTCCGCACTGTAATGTAATTCCTAATTGAACGTTAAGTCTAGTAACCGTGGTTAATTTGTGAATAAAAACGTTCCAGTGACCAAATCTTCGCTCTGGAAAGCGTGGCTGCTGCATTTCAGTGCGCGAGCAGAGAATACTGAGGAAGTGTAATCCTAAAGCCATCTCTGGGTTTTTTAAATCTATTTACAGCCACTCCCTGCCCCTTCTGCTCACTCTTGCAGCTTTCTACTTACTCTTCTTGTGGCGCTTTTCCGTCTTTCTTTACTCTGTCTTTCCCATATGCGTCTTGTGCTTGCATTAATTGCCTTCTATAAATGCTGGCCCTCCAAAATAAGTGTTGGTGCCCTCCCACCGGCTCAAATTAAGCACTGGCTAGTAGTATTTCTATTTTGTTATAATTGGATTTATGTAGATCACCCCTGACGAGGCATTGAAGTGCTTTACCCCGAGTGCACTTCTCTCTGGAACCCAAGGTTAGTGGTTAATTCAGTGGTTCTTTTTTTTCCTTCGTTTTTTGGGATTTCTCTTCTACTCTCAATTTAACTATTCCATCCATTTGCTCCAATTTTTTTTATAGTAGTTTAAATTAAAAGGGGTTACATGTAAGTGGTTGCTGGGGGTGAATACACAGGTTTAAGGAGATTAGGATTTTCCCGTTTCCGTAAATGCTTCGGATTAGTCACAAAATTCTCATTACAACTGAAGTCTTCCAGGCAAGCCTTAACTAAACAATGGGAGTGTACAATGTCTGTGTGATTCAGCTGGTACCCCTTCGTTTAAAGTTCTGGATCTTTTGTTTTATTTACTATATAGCTCGGATTGGACCTGTAAGGTGCAGGGACTCTTTACATAAGCAACAGTTGCATCCAAACATTCATTTCACATTCATTTTTGACCAGCTAAGTATACAACACTTAATTTCTGGCACATTCTTTATTGCGGGACTTTTGTTGTGTTACCTGCTATTATTAAGTCTTTACTTTCGTAGGTGACCCTTCAGTCCAGTTGTTTTAGGAAGTGTCACTTGTATTTGTTTTCTTTGGCCTCTGTATGATTATAGGCAGTAGGGCCCACATTGTTTTGTGCAAGATCAGAACGAGGCATGAAGAATGATAAGGGTGGGCCAGACTTTTTTCTTTGCTGAAGGGAACTCAAGCATTGGCAAAACCATTGAGTCTCACCTTAATTACCTATTGGCTTTGACAGTGGTTTTCGTAAATGCAGTTCAACAAATCTGACACTGCCTTTACTGATAGTCACGTTGTTCCCATTATGCACGGTGGCAGACGACAGATGGATTGGAAAACATTTAAAATATCAAGGTTTTTTGTTTTTGGAGTGAAAGCAAAAAAATGCTTTGGGTAGTGGAAAGGAGGGCAGAGGAGCGAGTGGATGAAGGAAGGGAAAAGCAGCCCAAGAAGGAGAGCCCAAGCCAGTGGAGGAGGCGGTTGAAGAAGCACACAATGGATAGAACAACATGAAATGTGGAGGGAGAAAGCAACCAGGAAACGAAGTAGAAAGCGATATGGGTATCAGAGAAGAAGCACACAAAAGAAATAGCAGCACAGAAAGTCGGACCAGGATTTTGGTGAGAGGAGGAAGTGCACGAGGGAGAGAGTTGTAAAACACATGCACTCTCATGGAGTGCTTAAAAACAAAGAAAAAAGTATTTCCCTAAAATTGAGAAGTGGAAGTACACAAGTAAGCAAATCAAGAGGATTGTAAAGTTCTCTGCTTCCATGGACCTACAAAGACAAGATGGACAAGCAAAGCCATTAATAAGAAGCTAGAAAATTAGTGATAATGAAGCCTACCAATCATAGTCAATGGGGACAGTTTTAAACCCGCTGTATCTTCTTGGTAAGCCTGCAATTGATCATTTGCAACGTAAAAAACGTTTCTGCATCCTGCCAGGCTTTAGTGAATGATTTATGGCCAGCTCTATTACTGCCTTTTGTTTCTGACCTTGATGCCTACAACTCTCTCACTCGGGGATTGGAGTGAAAGGAATATATTGCAGGGTGAACTACACATTTACTGTAAGGTTGATGGCTATGTTACTGGCACACACTACCTGTTATCACTCAAATGTAGATATTATTTGTCTGAAAGTGTATTGAAATCTACAGTTGCTTAATTTGGGTCGTAGTGGAGCAATTTAAAGCAATCTTTAGAAGGACTGTCTGAGTGTTGTATTTTTTTTTTTTTTTTGTCTTTGAGTCACTACCCATTTGTGAGTGCTCCCCTTGGGCTTTCAAGAGCGCATATGCCACTTAATGGAAAATAATCTAGATTAGTTTATTTGCTTACATCTGATTTTGCTAATGCCTTTCTCTTAAATTTGAATAAAAACAGCAATGTTTCACCTTCTCAACCATTTCTAGAGTATCTTTAGCCCATGTGGTGCATACTGATGCACAGTACAAAATGTCTATAGTTTTTTTTTATTTTTATTTTTACTGTTTTTATTGGGGTGTGAAGATGTTTGTTTGGATATGAAAACGTCATTCGTAGTATTCAGACACAGTACAGAACCACAATTCTCGTGATTGCTAAATGATAGCAGACATGCAAGTCACTGAGTCAAGTAATGCAGCCATTAAGACATTTCAGTACTGGATGAGAATTTAAAGTTCTCCAAGTAGTTGCACGCCAACGTGTCAATCTGGCTAAATAAGGTAATGGCCTGGAACTGAGAAAGAGGAGTGGAGATTCGAACTCAGTGGCAGTTGGGACTGTGATGTGCGAAGGACTTCAGGGTAAGACTGGGGTCGAGTTTCTTTCTGCTGTGGTTGGCGTTGGGAGTTTGATAGATGCAGGGATTGATCTCAATTACTCGGAGATTTTATTGATGAATGCCTACACTTCAGGGGGGGAAACCCATAGAGGACAGACAGACACAGGTGGGTACTTGTGAGGCAGTTAGTAGTGGCTGGGCCTGACCTAACTTGGGGTGGCAGGCTGAACGGGATGTATAGTGGATGGAGTGCTCATAATGTTGTCTTTCATATCAGAGATCATCATTCTGAGTGAGTCACTGGAAGTGGTTACGGAGAGCATCCCAGGCCATAGATATTGGTTTCTTGGGAAGGAGCCAGACTTCCTCATAGCTCAGGGCTTCATCCTCTGCTTTTCCCCATTTCTGCAGCGCTCCGTGCCATGCAGCTGCCACTGAGGCACAAAAAATGCCTATAGTTAAAGCAGGGCATGATTAGGGGAGAGGTTGGGGTATCAATGGTTATAATGTCAACTGTCTTATTGTAAAAACACTCCTTTGTCCCATACATGTTAGAGGGAGATTCCAACCAGATGACCACGACTGTATGCTGATTACACAGGGACGATGTCTTTCTAGACTTCAGACTTCCTTACTAAGGTATAAGGGATGATGTTTTTTTCAGTGGAAAACCTGAAGGGCATATTAAGCGTATTATGCTGTGCTCTAAACATAGCGTAGGTAGAAGAACTATACCTCACACTTAGTGACAGTATGGTGGGACTATTTTTGTGTTTCACTCTCCTTGTCACCTTATTGCTTTTACTGTGTTTTATCATCCTGGTTTTTGCAATTCATGCCATTCTGCTATATTCTTCCTCTTTTGTCTGTCTGTGTGAGACCAATGTAACTGAGAGAAAGGGATGAGGTCTGATCAACTGTGATTCCCCTGAGGAGTCTTTCTTGTCATGTGCCTCGTTGCCACAATCATTCCTGCTCTTGGGTGGAGATGAGGCACTGCTAGTTAGCCGGAAAACCCAGATTAGGCCGACAGGTGTCCCATGTGTGGAATTTTACTCAGAATCCCACAGTCTGTGATTCTGCCACCCAAAGCCAGTCGTCCAATTAGCATAATGAGAACCTACGCAACAATTTTGTTGACAAGATGGGCAAAATAAGATATCATATTGACAACATGAAGGAAACACATGCACTATTTCTTATCCACCTTTACTTCACCCCCTAGTGGAAAGCACTCAGATTCCTCCTACACTGAACTTTCGGATAACCTGAACCCCCATACCTCATATAAAGAGAACCACCTATCATCATCTTTTGCTAAAGCTCTTTGAACAGATGCCCGGACACCCCTCCCTGAACATAGGGACCTTCTCAGATGCCATCAAGGCAGAAAAGATCCTCCTCATTCTGAAGATACTGAATTCACACTAAAAGGACCATGCCAATTTCTGACAAATCAACCCTTTATTGGAGAAATAATTGAGAACCTAGCCTTGACTCAACACCAATAGCTGAGCAGTAAGACTGTTCACTTGTAAGAATACCATTCAGATTCAGACTGTATTGCAGTACAGAGGCAGCTACATTTCAGATAGGTGAGGATGCCGTCCTCCCCAGCAACAAAAATACCTGTCTTGTGATCTTGGTTGATGTCTCTGCAGCCTTCTGCGCAGTCGACCACTGAGTATTGTTCACCCTCTGGAAACATGTGGGCTTCTTTGACATAGTTTTGCAATGGTGTACCTCTTTTCTCACCAAGCACTAAGTGTTCATACTGATAGGAATGTCAAGATGCCAGACACGTCCAGGATCTTAGGAGTGCCACACAATTTCATCCTCTCTTCCCTCATATTCATTTTCTACAACAACTTCTTGAATCCTTCATAACTGTTGTTAATATTAACACCCATCATGACCCTGACCACATTCAAGTTCACATTAACATCTGCTCGACTATTTACATTCAACAACTCAAAGCCTGAGCTAACCTAGAACTGGATGTCAGGTACCTCCCTAAAGCTCAAACGATCAAAGATGGAGTTCTTATTTGCCAACAGCTCAAGATGCCAAAGAACTTGGATACCCAGCATGAACCTTTCAGTCTCTACCCAGAGCTGACAGACTATGACCTTGCCTTAAAAAAATAAAAAACAGATCCGGAGGAGGAAATCCTCATTGTTTGAGGAATATTAAACCCTTCCTTCCTGTAATCATCTTCAGAAAAACAGTGCAGGCCCTTGTCCTCTTATGCCTGTATGGAGGCATGACACTAGCACCCCTTGGAGGCATCCTACAAAACAAAGCACGCCTCACCAAGGGTTAAAAGAAATTCAGCCACATCACTTTATCACCAAGAAACAGTGCTTCTCCACCAGGCCCAGATAATCTTCAAGCTCACCTGCACCACGCACTAAGACATCACAAACACAATCTCATTAAACCAGGCTAGAATCTAACCGCATCATATAAATAACACTATAGTAGGAGCCAGGACATCACCAGACTGGAGAAGAAGAAATACCAGAGCAAAATAACAAAAGGAAGGATTTCTCAGTCTATACTCCCACTGACATCTAAAGTACACCTACCTTCCTAAGCTAAATTTGTTAAAGATAGATTCCCTTCAGAAGCATGATCTCCCTATACAACATGGGAGCCACCAATCCCTATGTAATCAGCTTCAAATCAGACTGCTGGGCTCTCACCCATTGTTTACTGATTTGTTCCCAATTATGTTCACTGTATAGAAATGCAATTGCATACAGACATACATGATTCCAAAGACCCTTCTGTAACATCAGCATTGATATGTGCAGCTTTTTGCCAAGCTGGGCCGCATACAGGAGCAGTGTCCTGTACTGCAGCTATGTCCCTGATCTGTCACACTGTCTTCCCAGAACTTGCTTCTCGCACATTCGAGTGTGAAAGTGTCCTTTGCAAAGTTGGGATCATGATGAGTTATAATCTAACTACTAAGATAAGTGAAATAATGCATCTCTCCACATCAATGCAAGTATCTTCTTAGAAGTTATGCTGGTGTATAGTATGCATTGATATACATAAGCAATTGAACTCCCTCGCACGGTAGGTGGACTGGATGCCTTTATTATATTAGCTGTCCCGAGCAGATACCGTGGAGTGATGTATACCCTCTATGGCACCTACCTTGATGATGCCCATCTGCAGCAGGAATCCCCAATCAGGAGATATGAACCTATGATAAGTTAACGCGGCACCAAAAGCACTTCTTCCCTAATGAGTAGTATGACTCCTGGTGGTGTTGGGTTCTTGACATGCTCAATACCAGATAGCTTTCAGAGTTGCTAGAGGCTGGTCAAGGTCTGGGAGCAGTTGGGGGTCATTAATATCTAATTCCCAGTGCATCCAGCAGTTACAGCCATCAGTCTTGATGAGGCAATTGATTACATCCATAAATCATAATTTATAAATAATTATTCCTATGATAGCACTGCAGCGTTGCCAAAAATACCTCATAGGCACAGATGAACAGGTACAGTCTTGATCAACTGTGATCTGAAGTGGGTACCACTAAGGTTTTAGGTATAAATGTATCCATTTTGAGCTCAGTTCCTGTGTTCCAGGAGGCTTATAGACTACCCCACCTAGATTTTTAAACATATAGGTGGAGACCCTTTGAGCAAACGAAAGCTGCAAAAAGAATCATTTAATATCGATTTTTCTATTGTGACAGTGGGGACTAGCGTTAACTGATGCTTTCATATAAATACAGGGAAGCTAGAAACTTATCTTTACACAAAGTACGCAACGGATTCCAATGCTTGTTTTTTTGAAAAAAAATACTCCATTTGATCAAGGTTGATGCTGGAGCGCTTTAAAGAGAGTCAATGAAATGTTAGATTGTTAGATTATCAGCTTAATATTTACAGTGGTTATATGAAGGTAAAATACATGCATATAAGATCACTCGATAACTGTAACTACAAATTGCAGAATAATACTGAAGAGATGGTCATTAATTGTAGCCATTTACCGCCATTCAGGTTACAGGTCAATGAATGGGTTTTCTATGTAGTTATTGCAATGTACTTTGAAGTTTACTTTCATATATACTGACATTTGCAAACACAACTGTGGCCTGTCCATAAATGACTGAGGGGCTGATTTAGAGTTTGGAGGACGGGTTACTCTGTCACAAACGTGACGGATATCCCGCCCCACCGTTTTATGATGTCCATAGGACATAATGGAATCGTAATACAGTCCGGATGGGATATCCGTCACGTTTGTTACTGAGTAACCCCTTCCGACAAACTCTAAATAAGGACCTGAGTTACTTATGATGTGGCAATTTCTCCTCCCGCAATACATTGTTCAAAGAAAGCTATTCAGAAGCTATGTAGATCTGTTTATTGGCTTCTTGATCTTCAAGAGTAATTGTTATTGATGCTCCATTTGACTATGTTTTCTTTATTTGTTCAGGCCACTTTTTTGCATTGAACATCTGTCTCATTCACAGTTTCCAGCTGGACCAAAGATGAACCACTTCATGTAGTGCCTGATACACGTCTCCCTAATAAAACAGTGTCATTATAGCCTCACTGAACCCCCTTTCTCGTCCCTCTGACAAATGCTAAGTGCGATCTCCCTTTATCATTTCCCTGAGAATAGAACATCTGTAGCAATAATGCAGTGTATCTCCAATGCCACAAATTGCTGCGTTTGCCCATAATTCTCCTTATTTACTTCACATTTAGATAAATTACATATTTTAGATGTGTTGCACTCTGAAAAACACATTTTGTCATCTGAATCGTATCTCGATTCTTTCTCCCTATCCTAGGGTGCTCCTGTTCTACTGAATGGTATTTTGACCTCGGACAACCCATGCTAACTCAACACAAATCCCATTAATAAATGGCCTACTCTCCTTTCACGTGGCACACAATCGGATTCCCCATTCGCCACAAATGACAAATCTACCCCCTTTTACTCCATTATTCTGTTCTTTCACCCTTGCACATTTCCCTAGTATCCCAGTCGTGTGGTGTTATTCCCTGGGTTGTTTCCTCTGATGCAGCATGACGCTTATAACCCTTTACGTGCGATGCAAAATAGAGCTCCTCTGAGCTAACCAGTTGCCCATTACAATCTACTGTCCCACTGGAGAATCACCAACGTCCTTCCTTACCATCCCATGGTAGTTTGTTCCTCCTCCTGCCCTCTTGCACGTCCGTCCCCCTACCATCATTGCGCTTTCTTTCCTCCTTGCTCTATTATGATTTTATCATCCTCACTAATTTTTACTTTCTTTTCCCTACTTCCATCTTCTGCTTTTTTTCCACTCCTGCACTGCTCTTTCTTTCCACTCACTGCATTGCATTTTCTTCCATTTACTGCCCGCTGTTTTTTTAAAAACAATTTTAATGAATTTTTCCAATGTACAAACAAGGAAATAGCATTACAGTACAGGCAGGTTGCTAGCCCAACAATAGATGATGGGTTCCCCGTTATTGAGCAATATTAGTGGCCCTTGTAGACAATGGTGCATCCAGATATCAGGTGAGGAGGAGAAGCAGTATTCAGCTTAGAGAGGGCTGGTGCAAGCAACTATGAGGAACTGACAAGTATGGTGATATGTGAACTCCATAATTAAGGACAGAGCTGTCTCGATCGAATTCTTGGGGGCCTAACATGATACAACTATTAAACAGGGATCAAACTGTAGAGCTAGGAACTGGGAGGGTGGTTCAGGGGAAGGGACAGGTTAGCTGAAAGGAAGGGCCCCCAATGCCTCAAGGACCGTGGGTTGGAATGAGAGACTTAAGTGCTCGGCAGGGGCAGGGGAGTGAAAAGTGCCTGTTTGGGGGGGGGGGGGGGGGGGGGGAGTTGAGAACACCAACAAGATTTGCTTTGTTCCCTGTGCCTCTCTAGTGAGGCAAATTCGCGGCACCCACAGAGGAGAGTGAGTTAGTGCTAATAACTTTGAACGAGCAGTCTGTTGTTCCTGTGGGTCATTCATTCGGGCCAGCAATCTTTCTCAGTTGTAGGCTATAGGATGACAGCGAAGGACTGTGCCTTCAGCCTTCACCTATTTTGTGAGAGCGTGGACCCAAACTTCCAAAGATGGGGGTTAAGGGACTTTCCATCTCATCTTTACGGATCGTTGGGCGATAATGAGGGAGAGGTATAAAAATCATTTTTTAAACAGGTTGCCGTCTTGTGTTTTCAAAGGTGTAAAAGAATGCTTAAGGCACATACCTCCCAGGAGTTGTTTTCTGGCATACCTCTACCTTGTAAAGCTGCTGCAGCACTGCCTCCCAAAAAGGGCGGATCTGTGGGTAGTCCCATAACACATGCTATAGCGCCACAGTGCCACAGCTAAGGTGCTACATCTGGCACATGTGTCTGAGACACCTAATAAGATTCTAGAGATCTGCTAGGGGGGAGAAATAGGCCCTATGCAATACATAGAACTGGGTAAATGTTTGATGGAGTCCCTTGAGACCCTCCTTGGGTAAACCTGTGCCTTGGCCCAGACCCTTCTCATGCAGAGTTCTACAAATTCTTCCTCCCATGTTCCCCTTAATGGTGGTAGGGACATCTGGGTCTGCATTGTTAAGACCCTGGCAAGCCAGCCAATCAGCCGATGGTCTTCTCCTAGAGTGTACAAGGTGTGGAGGAGTTGGTGGGTGCCTGGCTTCATGTCCTGAATCCTCCAAAGGCAGTGTGTGCCTCTCAGTTCAACTTACATGATAAATTGGCCATCGTGGAGGCTAAATTGAACTACCAAGGCCAGGAAAGACAGGAGTTTTCCCATTTTGCTATAAGTGCCCTAACATGCGTATTCCAGCTTGGGTCCAAAGACTCAGTTCCTGTCCCGTAACACAACCACTAAGGGAATTCTCGGCCAGTAAAGGGGTAGCGTATGCATAAGGGATCATGGGGCGGGTGTGCTGTAGTGCCATACTAAGGCAGGTGAGCACCACCCAAGGCAAGTTCAGGGAGTCATGTTTGAGCTGGGTCCCAGTTAGTGCTAGCACCAAGAGTGATACCTGAGGAGTTTCTGAAGGTTTTTGAATCCGGAATTAGTATGACTCTAGCGCAGTACGAATGGACCTTCTTCGGTTTTAGTAGCAAGATCAGACGCACTTCATGAAGCATTGTTGGGAGGCATCCGTCCACTGCAACCGTCTCAGAGCTTCATCAGTCTTGAGGCCCCCGCACGCATACATATGTCTAGAATTAGGCAGGGAGGCTGGCTGCCTCAGGAGTCTTCTCCGCCACCAACCTCACTATAGCTTTCTGCACATCTTGAACTGTAATGGGAGCTTCCTGCTCCTCTCTATCCTCTGCATAGAGTATAGGAGAAGCGTGGCCACTAAATAAGCCTGTGAGTCAGTGTGCTGGGCATTCGGTCGGGGGCGGTAAAGAATGAAGTAATGCTTGGTAAAGGGCTTTGTACATGGCTTTTTGAGTGTGGAGTAAGGTGTTGGTTGTGTTGCGGACGGAAACTGCCTTGGTCGTAGGGTAGTCTGGTCCCCTGTCTATTAACCAGGATAGAAGTGGGCCTCACTTATCACCTTCTGAGCAGTGAAAGAGTTGTAGTCCAGACAGCTCAAGCGTTCCATGTTCTGCTGCATTTATTGCCCTCTTGTGCTTACTTCCCCCTCACTGCATTGTGCTTTCTTCCCCTACGGCCCATTGTATTGTCTTACCCCTTGCTTCATTGCTTTTTCTCCCCTGATGCTGCCGACCCTCTTTTTTTCCCTTTTTTCCCTTTTTCTTCGACCGATGTATAAAATTCATGTCTGAGCAGCACCTGATCTCAATATATCAGTGTGCTGCCACACCTGGTTTCATGCCCAGTGACATCTTTTTTTCCTTTGAAGCCTCTACACCTTTTCTTGTGATGCTGTTTTTGCGTTTCCTTTCTCCGTGCTTGCCCAGCTAGTTGTAAGCCCATATGCACAAGAGAATTGTGAGCAACCCAATTCTCCTATTTCCGAGCCCCGTGTTGAGGGTTCCCAGGCCCGTCAGGCAGTGAGGCGGGATTGATGGCTCGCCATCTTAATACAGGTGTTACAAACAAGATTAAGAGGCTGCTGGAGAGAGATCATTGGAGGTTTGGGGCTTGCTTTCCTCAGCCGTACTAAATTGACAAGTAATGGCTTTCCTGTTTGATAGCTCTCTTACAGCTGGAAACCGCTTCTGGTGATGAGCCCACAAGGGAAGCTAGGGAAGGCTTTTGATTAATTTTTAAATTTCTTAAACAGACGACTCTTCAGCCCAACATTAATGAGGTGACTTTGCTACTAATACAAAACAGATCATCTCTACAACTGAAAGCTGAGCCAAGCAATCTGCTGCTGGTAGACATTTATTATGGCGTGCCCTTTATAGCCAGTGTGAAAGGACATTTACCACTGCATAGTTTATTTTACATGAGTAGAGGGTATGGTCTGAGTCAAAAGGGGAGGTTAGGAAGTTTCATTGTATATGTATTCTCATGGCACTCACCATCCACCCTCCCACCCCAACCTCTTTCGTGGTCACAAAGTCCCACATTTTAATGTATCATAACTAAAGAAGAAACACATATGGCTCGGATATTCTTCCTACACTGACTTGTACTGCCGTCTCCTCCCCAATTACTTGAGTGATTCAGTTGCAGGTCGGTGAGCTCGTAAATACCTTCAAACCCATTTGATGAGCCTTGAGACTGCCTTTCTCCACTTTCCTGCACTAAACGTACCTTAAAGATTTTGAGAAAGGTAGAATTCAAAATAATATTACGATCTAGCAGCTAGAATGAACAAAAGGAAGAGATAATTATAGATTACCAGCATTTCCCACATATTCCATCATCTACAGCATAATCTGCAGATTTTCCCCAAAAATAGTTTTTAGCAAACAGTTCAAAAGTTACTAAAAATGCGTTGTCACGTGTTGCAAACATCGGAAGGCCATGTGCAAAGCTGGTCTGGCCACCCCTCTGTTGCTTATTGCTGTATTCGGGTGTTAAACTGATACTTGCGAGGCGTAACCAATGCCTATACAGGGTTACCAAGTTGAAACGAGCATTTGCTATGCAATAGGTCTCACATTTTCATGAGTTAGAGCTATTGGCATTGTAAGTTCATACCAGATGCCACACAAATTGGTCAACCCTGCCTCACAGTGTTGTCTTTTCCTGCTATATAATTCCAGTGGCCCAGCATTCAACTAAAGCACTTCGATTTACCTTCTTCCTCTATCTTAAAACATATACAATTATCATATAAACCTTTATCAGAAATAAACTTTTGGCATTAATGTGTAATGCTCAAAACACCATAAAAAATGCCTTTTTAGATGGATTGGAGTGTGAAAGGAAAGAGGGATTCGGGAATAAAGATGGAGAGGACAAGTGGCGTAGTAACAGTGTCATGGCCCCTGGAGTAAGAAAAGAAAATGTTTGACTGGAATTTCGGTCGGAAAATAGACTTGAAATTTGATTGGAGTGAGGTCCGTAGGTCTCTGGGCCCCAGTGCCACTGCACTTGTTGCTCCATTGATAACTAGGCGGCCCCAGGAGAGAAAGCGGATTGGGCAGAAAAAGAGAAGGGAAAGGAATACAACAGACAAAAGAAAGAAAGAAAAGGGGTTGCAAAGAAATAAAAGAAAGAAGGGAAAGAGAGAATGAGAAAATGAAAACACAACTAAGAGATGAAATAGAGCAAACGTGTGAGACAAAAGAAAAAAGGGAAGGAAGCTTTCGAACGAAAGATAGAGGAAAAGATAATGAAAGAAGTGTGACAAGAAAGAGAAAAATGAACATTAGAGAAAAAAGAGAGATGGTGAGAGAAAGAAGTAGCGAAAGAACCAGGGCATGTATGTACTGACACATTTCCCACAGACTAAGAATTGGTTAATCCGCGTTGACACTTCGGGTCCCGACAAGTAACTTGTGGCTTCCACACAGAGACGGGAAAAAGAGGGATTTATAGTAAAACGTGAATTGACAGATAAAGATACGAAAATCACCAGAGAGAGTAAGGAAGAAAGATCTAAAAAAAAAAAAAAAAGGTTAAAGGAGGCATAAGGAGTCAAAGGAAAGAGCAAATAAAGACAGAAAGAATGAAGAGAAGAGAAAAAAATTGTGAAAGAATGAATGCCTGTTGAAGGAAAAAGAGAGGAAAGAAACAAGGAAAGAAATAACCCAAGTTTTGCGTGTTTGAAAGTGGAGGTGGGAAGAGGGAAATAAACAAGCATTTGCAATGCAGTGTGTCTCGCATCTGCTCGATTTAGAGCTGTTAGCATTGTAAACTCCTAACCGGGCTTTTCTTGCCACATAAATTGAAAGTTAAAAGTAAAACAGTTTCACATAAGTGAGCCAATTTACACCGCCATGAGCATCACATGAAGAGACACACAAAAGGAAAAAGAAGATTGTTCGCAGTCAAACTTATCAGCAAAAGTGCAATTAGCCATGTAAGAGGAGTGATGGCCAAGGCGGTACCATAATCTCTGCAAGGAGGGACGAATGTAAACCATTTACCAATGTCATCAAAGGATTTTTGAAGGGCAAGCCCACAAACGAATGGTAGTGATGGGCATGAGGTGGGCATGGTTAAAAGCCCTGATGTATACCAACAGGTCGGAAAAGCAGCACTTGCGCCTCGCTATGCTGGACCTAAAAAAGGGAGAGGAGTAGAAATAAACAGTTGAAAGAAAGAGCTAAACTGTTAACATGTGGGTTTTAAGAGCTGGAAAGAGAAACGTGGGGGAGAAAGAAAAAATTGAGAGTAAACATAGTAAAAGAAAGAACATAGTGAGATAGGTGATACAGACCCTCCAAAATAAAGATGGCAGCTAAGAATAGATTTAATTGGCTCCTCCATGTCCTCAAACAGAAGTTGTAGTGTGGAACAGCAGGGGGCACTGCATAACAGCAGGAGGTGCATTAGCAGAGTTGTATGTGGACCCCAGCACAGCAATATTGGGGTGCTTCAGATCAGGATTGGGGGTGTAGACTGAGCTGTGTCCTGGCCCACTGCTGGAATATCAGAAAGGCAGCGGGTTAGGAATGGGAAATGGAGCACTGTGTAATTCCTGGTATTGGAATAATGGGGTGCTGCAGGTTAGGGTTAAGGGGCACTGAAAGAGTTGTATGTGGGCTGCAGTACTGGAATAGTAACTGGCACACAAGGTCAGAAGTGAGGTATGTTAATGGAGCTGTGTGTGGAACCTAGTATTAGTGTGCCAGTGTTGCAGAGTGTTATCTTGGAGGTGTCCTTGTGAAGCTGCGAGCGTGGCCCAGCATGGGAGTGACTTTCCCTCTGAACCAGAGAAGTGATGAGGGGCCTGTGTGTGAGCCTTAGTACGGTGAAGAAATGTGCAATAAATGTTAGAATTGATGGATTCTGGCTGAGCTGTGGTGGTTCCCATCAACAATGACTTTGGATGTTAAACTTCGGTTCACTGGCTGAGCTGTGTTTTCTTCTTTTGGGTCCAGTATTGGCTTGGCAGTGGAACTTAATATTAGAATTGGGCTGCTGAAATGTGTATGTGAGTGGGGTCCCAATATAGGATGGGAGGTGACTTCACCGGGGTAGAACTGAGGTGCACTGATGGAGTTGTCCCCAAGGTCCCAGTACTGGAACAGCAGTGTGTACTGACTGTAAGAACTGAGGTGTTCTGGCATATGGTGTGTGGCAGATTCTGCCATGGGCCTGGCTGAGGGGCTTGGAGTGTGTTAACTGAGGTGCACTGATGGAGCTGCATCCGATGTCCCAGCACTGGAGCAGCAAAGTGTACTGCTCCAATAGATTTGAAATCTGTTTTTTTTCAACGCTGTACGGCAGTGTACATGGGAAAATGCCTTCCTTGAAGCCCACAAAATTCAACCTATGCCATGACTTCAGGAGGTATACATCAGTCGCAGATCCAGACAAAGTATGCCTGTAGTGTATAGGGTCTAAGCATGACACAGCCCTGAGACAAATGCCCCTTGATGCACCCAAAGGTCATCTGGGCGCAGGAAGCAACAAGGTTCATCACTGAGCATAAAGAACACACAATTAGTGCACAAGTGATGAGGCAGCCCCGTTCCAGGTTGCGGTCCGCCTCTAAGTCACTGTTGTTGTGTAAGTCAAAGGACAAGTCCTGATATTAGCAATAGAAGTCCAAGCAAGGACTCTTCTCGTCCCATTATGTGGAGAAGGCATGCAGTCATTATTCGACAGACCAAACTCCCCCTTACCCGCTCCATCACACCCCACCTTCTTCCAACTCTCAAATCTATCCCCTGTCTGGCTCTGAAAGTCCTGAGCTCTCCAGACCGCCGTAGGCTCCGCAGCAAGTAGAGGCCATTTTCTACCTCTTCCAGATAAGGTCAAGACTGATTTGCATGTGGCTGATTCTAAACTGAGCAGGCATGTTGTGCAAACTAATGATGGACTGGGATGAGGCCCGAGTAATTAACAGTAGCTGAGATTCATTCAATCATTCCATTCATTACTTTTTTGTATACTTTAGTGTGTTGGATCACGAAGGGCACCTGCACCCAGAGATAGTCCAAGACTTCTTCACTCGATGAAGTGTACCTTTTGGTAGATCTTTTCACTACTGCCAAGAACGCACTGTCATATATACTGCTCCTTTTAAGGACCGCTTGCAATGAGACTCTGGGCTTCTGAATCCCTCCTGTGTCATCCGTTGGATTCCAAAAGAAATCTTCATTTTTTACATCAAGATCATGAAGGATCACCGGATGGATGACCAATATTTTTATCGTTTTTTTTTTTTCCAGTGCTGCGAAAGGAAAGGTGGTCCAAAAGTAGACCTTGTCCAAATTAATTGTTCTGTGCATAAAGCAAGCAGTGGTAGGAATGCATCTCCTGACAGTCTTCTGGGCCATTCTTCCATAACCCAGGCTGCCACCATAGCAGTGATGAGGTATGTTCTGGTATTGGACATCTGCCTGGAGACCATTCCATTTATACCTTCACCTGGCAATAATGCCTTGATTTTGATAAGAGTGGTGTACCAATTATAGATTTACACTTATTTATTCATTGATTCTTGCCAACAAAGTGTTTCACCCACTCCTTCAAATGCTTGCTAAAAAGTGTAAATCTTTGTTTTTTCAGTAAAAGAGTTTGAAACCATTACTTAATTGAGAATTCCATAAAAGGACCAAACAATTTAGGGCTTGTTGACCGCCCCCAGCAGGTCACTACTTCACTACTGCCTTGATTCTCAGATCCGCAGAGAGGGCTTTTTTGCCTGCCTTGTTCTGCTGGACTTCTTGGTGTAAAAGCCTCTCTTCAGACGCTCCTCCTTTTGAGATGTACTATTTTTGTATCAGTTTAAAAGATGTGGATTCAGCAATTATAAGCATCTATCAAGGTACCAGTTGTACCTTTGATAACACTGTTTCATTTGCATTTGCCTTCTCGATCTTGTAATATGCGCTAACCAACACCTTGTGTCTGCTGTGCACCTCCCATGATTGTGCTCAGAAGGTGTCCGATGCGGACCATGGTCTTTGACTGTTCTCCATTTAATTTACAGACAACGTTTTTATTTTTGAATATGGAGTTGTGTAAAGATTTGTTTTTGATTGGCCTGATTCGGACTTCCGCACGGCTGGCTGTAGAGAGGTCAGCAGTTATATTTGTGTCTATTATCCCTGTGAACCCGCCTTCATTTATAATAAAGTTTTGTGCCCTGCACGCTAACTATGGCTAACCGTTTGCTCTTTTTAGATTTTGTTTGCGTGCATGTTTGGGGACTCTTTTGTTTGTTTAAAAAAAAAAAAAGGGGGGGGGGGGGCTTGGAACCAGCCTCTTACTTAACTGAACTTGCCATTGGCTTACTCCAACGTCGCTCTGATGTATCTGCTTCTGGTCACTTCCTATTGGACACTGGCCAAAGCCCTTCCTCTGGCTGCGGCGCGGAAGATCCTTCATTTTCCTTCTTGCATGTTGGCTTCTTTCTTCGCTGACTTCTTTCTTCACTCAAACTTTCCTCTGTATCTTCATTCTTTGGTGCCATCTTCTTTTTTTTTTTTCCCCAGCCTGCAGTCTTCTTACTTAGTTAACCTCTTCTTTCTTCGATGCCGCCTTTTGTTTTCTTTCTTCTTTGCTGTCCATCCTCTTATTTTCTTTCTGCATACTGTCAGCTGTACTGCATGCTGTCATCTGTCTTCTCATGTCTACCCTCTTTTCACGTTTCCTGTCGTTTCACGTCTCCTGACTTCTCTGTCTTCTCACGCCTTCTGTGTTCTTCCGCCTTCTGTCATTTTTCTTCTACCTTGTTTTGTCTAACATGCATGCCAGTACGTTTCGCCTTTGTCTTTTTTTCTAACCGGCTTACAAATATTAGAAAAATGTTATAATTTTTTTTTAATTTAATAAAACAAACATTATTATAACATTTCTCTAATATTTGTAAACCAGTTACATAGAAAAAAAGACAAAGGTGAAACCTATTGGCTTTGCCAATGGTTGTTTCATTTATTACGTTTGTTGTTCTGCCTCTATTTGACAGAATCCTTAGTACTAAAATCCTGCTGGGTTGTTTTCAGTATGAATTATCTAGGTAATAGCTAGATATAGCCACAGCCACGCCGGAGGGCTACAAACTCCAACGCAAAGACCGCCTTAACAAACCAGGAGGCGGCATCGCCATCCTTCACAGAGACACCATCAAGGTCATCACCAACACCCTCGACACACTCAAGAACGCAAAACACATGCACTTCCTCATCCACATCAACAACACCACCACCCTCAGAGGCACACTCATATACAGACCCCCAGGACCACGCCTCCCCTTCTGTGACACCATCGCTGACACCATCAGCACGCATGCTCTCACCTCCACAGACTACATACTCCTCGGCGACTTCAACTTTCACATGGAAACTGGTCACAGCCCCCACCCACTCGGCTGGACACACACTCAACGCAATTTTCACCTTAAGCCAACACGTCACCTACACCACCAAACTCCAGTGGACGGACCACCATTGCATCCACTTCTCCTGCAACGAACCACCCATACACCACCACCAACACACCACCCCCTACCGCATGTGGGACAAGATCCCCACAGAGCGCCTGAACTACCAGCTGACACAAACCCCCCAACACCACTGACCCCAACACCGCCGCACACAACCTCAACAATTGGATCACCAACTGTGCAGACGCTCTCGCGCCCCTCAGAAAAAAACATCACCACCCGCAATATTAAGAACGCCCCATGGTTCACCACTGAACTCCACGAGTCCAAACGCAAATTACGCAAAGCAGAGAAAACTTGGAGACAAGAACCCTCCACCACAAACTTCTCCACCCTCAAAACCACCAACTCATACGCACCACCAAAAGAGCACACTACAAGGAACGTATTGACAACAACCCCCAAAGCAGCAAAGAACTCTTTACCATCATCAAAGAGCTCTCCAAACCCAAAGCCAGCAACCTAGACCCCACGCACACACAAACGCTCTGCAACTCCCTCTCAAATCATTTTCACCGCAAAATCCTGGATATACACAACAGCTTCATACCACACACACCCTCCACACGCAACCTCCACCCACCCAACACAAACTCACCACACACACCCCCCAACCTACTCACCACCTGGGCCCCCACCACCGACGAAGAAACTGAAAAGACAATGAACTCCATTCACTCTGGCTCCCCTCCGACCCATGCCCCCATCGAATATATAACAAGGCCAGCCCCACCATCGCCCCCAAACTCCGAGCCATAATCAACAGCTCATTCGAAACCGCCACCTTCCCAGACCCCTGGAAACACGCGGAAGTCACCGCTCTCCTAAAAAAGCCCAAAGCCGACCCAGACGACCTCTCCCACTACCGCCCCATTTCCCTCCTCCCTTTCCCAGCCAAGGTCACGGAAAAACTAGTCAACTCCCGCCTATCCCACTTCCTCGAGGCAAACCACACACTCAACCCCTCCCAATCTAGGTTCCGCAAGAACCACAGCACGGAAACCGCTCTCATTGCATGCCCTGACGAAATCAGATCCAGAGTCGACATGGGCGAGACCGTGGCACTCATACTCCTGGACCTCTCTGCAGCCTTTGACACTGTCTGCCACCACACACTCCGCACACGACTTCACGACTCTGGGATCCGCCACAAAGCCCTGGACTGGCTCACCTCCTTCCTCACCGACGGAACACAAAAAATCCGTCTCTCACCCTTCCAATCCTCTGCCACCAAAATCACCTGTGGAGTCCCACAAGGATCCTCCCTCAGCCCCATACTCTTCAACATCTACATGACCCCACTAGCCAACATCCTCAATCCTCACGGTATCACCATCCTCTCATACGCTGATGACACACAACTCATCTTCTCCCTCACCCGCAACCCCACCACCGCCAAAACCAACCTACACGCTGCACTCCTTGACACCGCTGCCTGGATGACAGCCAACCACCTTAAACTCAACTCCAACAAAACCGAGATAATCATTTTTGGCCCACGCAAAAACACTTGGGACCCCTCAGGGTGGCCCACCACGTTAGGCCCCGCACCCACCCCCCGCAAACCACGCACGCAACCTCGGCATCATCCTGGACCCCTCCCTCTCAATGGCCCAACAAATCAATGCCCTCACCTCCTCATGTTTTAACACACTCCGCTCACTGAAAAAAACATTTAAATGGATCCCCACAGAGACCAGAAAGACAGTCACCCACGCACTCAGCAGCAGCAGGTTAGACTACGGCAATGCCCTCTACACCGGCACCACACTCAAACTCAAGCGCAAACTACAGCGAATCCAGAACTCAGCAGCACGCCTCATCCTCGACCTCCCCTGCCATGAACACATCTCACCACACCTCAGATCCCTCCACTGCCTCCCCATAGACAAAAGGATCACCTTTAAGATCCTCATTCGCGCACACAAATCCCTCCACAACACCGGCCCAACCTACCTTAACGAAAGTGTGACCTTCCACACTCCACCTCCGCTCCGCCGATCTCTCTCTCGCCACAGTTCCTCGCATCAAACACACCACCACTAAAGGCAGATCTTTCTCCTATCTTGCCCCCAAAGCCTGGAACTCCCTCCCCACCCACCTCTGCAAGACCCAGGACCTCCTACTCTTCAGGAAGAGCCTTAAAACCTGGCTTTTCGAACAGTGTCTCTCTCCCCCCCCCCCCCCCCCCCAGCGCCTTGATTTAAGCTTTTTCCAGTGCCTCCATGTAAAGGAGACGTTGCCTCTCCTCTCCATTTCCCAATGTCCTATTTGAGGTCTGGGCAGCCCTATAGAAGTCCATGTGCAATAAAATAATGTTTAAAATATTTACCCTCCACCAACAGCGGTTCTGACAGCAGCGTGACGTGCCACACTGTAGTATTTCCCGTTCGCTTCACTGTCCTTTCGTTTATTTTCTTAGGGATACCAATTTGTGGCTGGCTTTGTGGCCCTTGCAGCCGCGCACCCCCATGTGAAATTTTTGCGCCGGGCCATGGGATTCACAGGAAAGAGTGGTGCACAGAAATTGCCGACCGTTGTCGGCACCATCCCCGTTTCCCGCGCTTTTGAAATGTGCTCTTGTCGAGCAGCTCCTTACTGATCAAAGCAGCGCTTTGATATTACAATCACCTCACGAACCACACTCGTGCCTTGCCAGAAAAACACCCTTAATTGACACTCGGAGCTAACGGAGCTGGGTTGCTGTTATCTGCGCGCAACTCCTGAGAAAAATGTTAATTGTGACAGAATAGGCCACTTCTGGCATACCGTGCTCCAATCTATTCTGCCGAATCAATAACTTAGTCACTAAATGGATGTTATGACATCCGCGCTCTTTCAGCTCCCGGGTGCTGAATTCCTTGTTCTCTCCATATTGTGTTCATCATCAGTTTAGCCGCTTTGTCGAATTCCGTAGTGCATCACTTTGCTTTGTTTATCAGGCACTTTCCTTAAAGCCCACAAACGGTGCGTTTAGTGGCTTTTACTAGCGGAGACCTCTTATCTCTTTGGGTGATTCAATTGCTTTACTTGTACTGTCGAGGTTGATTGTATTAGAAGCACATCAGTTAAAGGGTGGTACACTAACGGTTTGTGGTTACCTCTGTTCTCATTTGGCATATGTTGAAAGTAATACTGACAGGGCTCATCATATAAGTTCTACGTTGATAGAACAAGAGACCCAGAGGCTTTATTATGAATGTGTACCTTAGTGCAGGATTAAATAACGGGCTTGTTTTAAAGCGCATTCGTTTAACTTGCACTTTTTGAGAGTTGGTGCACATCTCCGGAGCAGACAGGAGGTCTGCTCGCTAGCAGTATCAGTGCCGTGATGCTCTAAGATCTGAGAAATTCCTAGTTAATTGTATGCATTTTAAAATCGCTTAAAACGAGACTTTCAGGAAAGCACATGTAAACGAGGAGCTAACAACTTTACACCAGATATGTTCTATCCTCAGGGCTCATGTTTCTGTTGACTGACACACTAACCATTCTTAAAAGAATGCTGACACGAGACCACTTTTGTCTAACTATGGTTATGTAAGATATATATATATATATATATATATCTCTTAAAAATATCAAGGTCACAAGGACATTAGTTAGGTTCTGAATTTACTGGTAGAAAACCATAGAAATTCAGCATTTATAGTTAGTTCTTTGAAGTAACTATAACTTGCGTCTCCGCCCTGCACAGGTTTTTTTCTTCAATAATTTGAGTTCTAATGTTTCATTTATATTTGTAATGATGTTATAGTTGTCATGAGTGCTGTAATAGCTGGGGTAATTTTGAGGGGAGGGGGTCCAAGGGATCTCCCCTCCCCAGGCCGATCACAGCCCCGGGGACCTCATCCCCAATGCCTAGCCTAATTTTTTTTTGGGGGGGAGGGGGGCGGTAGGGTGCCCGGCCCCAGGGACCCATTGCCAGGGGCCCAGCCATGTGACCTGGGGGCTCCCCACGGCACCTAGTCTCATTGTTGGCGACTGGGGGTGACCTGAAGGCCCCCATGATTCCAGCTGCTTCCCCACCTCATGTGTGAGCCAGAATTGGTGTCGCAGAGAGGAAGCTGATGAAGCAGCACCCTCTCTGTGGGAAATGTTTTCCTCTGTCTGCCTTCCTGCATCTCTGTAGGCAGACAGGCATAGTAAACTCCGCTCCGATGAAGGGAGAGCTGTTTGACAGCTGCCCTTCATCAGAGCAGAGTGTTTGCTGTGATTTAGTCACAGCAAACAGCTTTGTCCTGGGAGTGGGCACCCTAGGACATAGCAGGAGTGGGCCCTGGGGGGCAGGGCAACCATTGGCTCCTTGAAGGGGGCCCCCCTCCAGCATACATAGCCCTGAGGAGGTGGTGTCCCCGGGGATGCAGGGGGTCTGAAACGGACGCCCGTTTTTTTCTTTTTTTTCAAACATCTGACCTGGGTGGGTGCTGGTCCCTGGGGCTGCAGTGGGATGTGCGGCCCTCCCGCACCAAATTTACTTAATACCCAGGGGGGGGGGGGAACGCCTCCTCCTCCTGCCCACAACATAATGAATGCCCTGGGGAGGTGATGGTCCCCAGGGCTGTGAGGGTCCGAAATGGACTCCCAATTTGCTTTTAAATTTGCCCCGGGGAGGTGGTGGTCCCTGAAGCTGCGGGGCCCGAAACAGACATCCAATCTCTTTTTTAAAATAAGCCCCGGGGAGGTGATGGTCCCTGGGGTTGTGGGGGGGATGGGCAGCCTCCCACACTTCAGTAGGCATTGCCCCTGGGACTTGGCCTATCCGGGGGCTTGAAAAAGATGAAACTTTGGAGTCCGTGCTTCATTTTATTTTTATTTTTTTTATTTTTATTTTTTAATAATTTTTGCTGGATCCACTGCGAATTGCGGCAAAAAAATAAATGCTTTTTTGCTCTGGGAGGTGTCCCTGTGGGACCACAGCACCAGAGCTAAGGAGTCAGGGTGTCTGTACCCTGGCCTCTTTATTTTTTTTAATTTTTTCTTGTTTTTTACATTTTTGTTGGGTACTCGGCTCAAGACGAGTCCCAAGTTGGTTGCCAACACTTCCTGGTTTGAAGTGTTGGCAACCAATCAGATCTCAGCATGATATTGGAAAGGGTCACAAATCCTCTGTGTGTGAATATGTATGTATGTGTGTGTGTGTATATATATATATATATATATATATCACAACACTTCATTCGGCATTTCCCTCGCCGCACCTGAACGCCAATGGTGCTAGGATAGGATGCGCGCCACCACGTCTGACATGAAACACGATACCTTAAGGTTCATTAAGGCAACCAGCACTCCGTGAATGGAAAAACAAGGTTTATTTAAACAAAACAGGAACGCATTTCGGTGTGACCGCCTTCATCGGCATTGGAAATGCTATAAATTTCAATTCCCCCCTTTTATTTTGGAACCCGCTTTACAGATCACCCCGAAACTTTCCAGACAGCAGCTCGCGTGCCTGACGTATTTTTTTGAAAAGTTTCGTGAAGTCAAGCGGTGGCAAAGGTATAGGCAAGCAAAAAACATATTTTTCTATCAAAACTGGGTCCTAACTATAAGTACCTAGTGGCGTCTGCCTCCAAATTTTTGTATATGTGTATATACATTCACATAAATCTCAGTTCTCAGACTAATGCTAAAAACAGACTTTGCAGGATATTTAAGGTGGGCAGATAATGTTGCTGGGGTAGAATAACTGTAACATTTTCCTGTTCGATAAGACTAACAATTGAGAATGTTGGTAATTCTGGTGTTATTTCATACTTGCTAGTTGATAATGTGGGTGTCTGTCCGGCTGTATGTAGTAGTTGCTGCATTCTTCCTGCTGGGATACGTAGAACAAGTTTTTATGCTTTCATACTTTTTATTGACATTTCATAGCATAGAACAAGGATGACCAGTATTGATTCTCATTTTATTCTCAAAACAGGAGAGTCAACTCCTGCTCATCCCTGTTCCTTTTCCCAGATATGACTCTGTGAAGTCTCTTATTAATAACAGCCTTTCTGTTTGTTTTATGTTCAATTACGTATCAAAAATCTGGATTGGGAAAAGTTACAGGTAGGACGTTTCACAGATCACAATGATGTCTAGCAGTCTTAAGAACTCAGAATATCCAAGTGCATGTTATCCTTTTGTAGCCTTGACACAAGAAATAAAGGACGAGGGACCCAATTTTTATTCAGTTTTTCTGCATCCACCTTCTCATGTACTGACTTCCTATTTTCAACAACACCCACATCTTTTGCAACTACATATTCTAAGAGGGTGATCCTTACTTGTTCCAACACATACAAAATTGCTTGGAGTTTTAAGGATTTTTTATTTCTTATATCCATGGTCCCAGCAAAACTGTGTTGTGCAAAGTTAGTTAGTACATCTGATCAAAATACCTTCCCACTCATCTTCCTAAACAGTGATCCCCAACTGCCTCTGGAAAGCAAATTTTACAGTCAGAGGTTTCATTTGTATCTTGCAGATAAGTAGTGATGCCTGGGTTTTTCTGGGGGAACATTTCAGACAACTTCTAAGATGGCACCAGAAGTCTGACTTCTGCTTCACTAAAGTGAGGTTGCATAGCACAGTTCCTCACTGGTGGGTAATAAAACCTCTCCTCTTCCTTTGGACCGAAATCCTCCCTAAGCTGATGAGATGAGTTCATGTCAAGATCTCTGTCTAAAGTGCATCATCTTTCTCCAACTCAGAAAGACTGTCTGTCCAGTCCTGGAGAGAAGTCTGTGTTCCTCAGCAGTGAGCTAATTGATGAAGGGTACAAGGCCAATTTTTTTCTAACTCTAATTACATCCCATCTCTTTAGACTGCCTAAAGTGACTGGGAAAATGCATAGACAACAGTCCCTTTACAGTCTCGCTGTCTGTGCTACTTCTGACATGACTCTACCTAGGAGAGAGTATTGTCAGTGTAACACCACTCTTAGTGTTCCCTCACGTGATCGTTCTGAGAGGAATGATAGTATCTTAAATAATTTGGAAATTCGCCTGACCCCTCGCCTTGGTTTCTGGGTCCCCTGTAGCCAGGCAGTTTGTTTCCTTCTCTGCTGTAGATAGTATAGTCAAATAGATTGTGGAGTTTGAGTAACCACTTTCAGGATGGAAAGGCAGGCCTTGAAAAATATAAAAAATGTTATCAGACCTGCAGCTATAATGACTTGAATAATGACTTGACCTAACTGTAATACACTTGAAACATAAACTAGTCTCAAATTATGTGGTCCTAGGAAAAATGTTTTATTTCAGCAAGAGTCTCCCTTTTCATTATGACATACAAGGGCACCTTCAAATGTGTGAGTTCTGCATGCCTGCTGTACAAAAAACTATTTTGCTTGATTGAATAGAGTAACCGTTTGCTCCAAGTGTAATACAAATGTAGCCCACCTGTAGGGTACATGTAATCCTTGACTTGTCTCTTAATTCACTAGTAGCATTGGCATCAGTGCAGATGCAGGAATGTTTCTCAGTTCATTTTTAAACACTGTTACTTTTAATAAATATATTGCTAAAGCTTGATGTGGTAGCACATTGTCATTTACAGACTGACATTGTCCATTGATTTGGTCACAGACTTTCCCACTGACATGCAGGTTTATTGATAAAGCCATGTAGCGTACCTGGGCACTTAGCCTGCCACATGCCTGTTTCCTCCAATTCCTGCTTGTTCCAGTCTGATCCAGTTGCTGCAGTTTGACTAGATGACACCGCTGCTGCCTGGGTAGTCCTGTCTGTGTTTTCTTGCTCACCGTTCTTCCAGCCAACAGGAATCCACCCATCCCCATGACCAACTTAATACCCGCCTGCATCCGTCCACACCTGGACCGCACCCAACGGCACCACCCTTGGGTCCCTGCAGATATACCATCGCAGAGATCTGCACCCTTGCCCCCAGACACCGCAACAAACACTGCCACCCCATCAATCCACACCACATAGTAAGGACTTTCACCTGCACTTACTGACACTTCACCTGCTACAAAAGCATAAAGAGCAATTTAATTCATCGTTTTTTTTTTTTTTTTACTCATCCCAGTTTGGACCCAACCATTTTCAAATCACTTTTGACCCTGTTCCCTATGGGAGTCAGGCCTCGAAAATACTACTTGCCCACTCACTGTGGAGAGGGATTTTATCAGGTCGAGCTATTTTTAGGACCTACTGGACCCTTCTGGTGAGTTGACAAAGAACAGTGTTCTGTTCAGTCAGAAAGTGAAGAAGGCCTTTAAATCATTTTCTTGTCACATTTGCTTTGTGTTGGAGACAGAGGTCAAAAGTCAATTTGTCTTGCAATTCATTTTCCTTCTGACGGCAGAGTTCCAGGATTTTGTCAGTTCTTTTCTAATAGCATTTAAATAGCTAAGTCAACTGCACAACATCTCCAAATATATTTCAGTAGTTGTGAAAGCCCATTGTTTGTATTTCTGTGTGATTAAAAAAATATTTTAATAGGATTAAACAAATCAGAGTGTTTTCTGAAACCAGACAGATTTGTTAATACATTGTATAGTTTTATCAGTAAAGCTGCAAGTTAGTAAGAAGGTTTTTGGACATTTCATGGAAATGTTCTCTCTGTAAACGTGTGCGACCACATAAAGCTTTAGTAACATATTTATCAAAAATGTGTATTTAAATATAAACCTAGAAGCACTCTGCCCTGGTAGCAATGCTATTAGTAAAGGCAAGTAAAGGATCATGTGTCCCCTATATGTGGGCTAGATTCTTATTTGTACATGGAGCAAACGTTTAGTCCATTTAATCAAACAAAGGTTTTTTTTTTATTTATTTTTTTGGTACAAAAGAAATGTTAAGCTCACATATTTGAAGGGACTCTCATATATGAGAATGAAGAAGAAAGGACTCTGTAAAGAAAATTATTTGCTGAGGATAACACAATGGAGTCCTGTTTACGGGTCAAATACATTACAGTTATGGTCGAGTAGACTATTCAAATTACTCGACCTACATGTCTTTTTAAAAAAAAATTTTTATAGCACTTTTGTTTTATTGGTATTTCAAAAATTGTGACATAATATGTAATGTAACCAATGGAAGAACATCAGACAGGAATAAGCAGTCATATTTGAGAGCTGGTTTCATAATACATGCATTTTGTTACATCATTCTTGGCAGTGTCCTGTTAACAAACACAGCATACTATTTGGCTAACATCATGGAGTATCCCCGTTAGCTGAAGAGCAGGCATGTTAGAGCCGAAAGCAGGGTTGGGGAGTCAGTGGGGAGGGGAGGGGGAGAGAGGAATGGAGCTCCATGCCACTGCTTATGTGTGTGGCACCCTCTGATTTACATGTGCTCGACTAGTGGCATATTATGGGGATGTGGGATCACTCTGTTGCTCACTCTGTAGATCCCCAATGGGTGTTCCTACTGGGTCACCATTAGCAGTCCCCACATCTAGTCTCCCCTGTCTCAATCACTTCTGTCCAAAGGGGTGCTATGGATCTATGTCTGATTCCTCTCAGTTCCTCTCTCTCTCCTGTGCCATCTCCTCAGCCTGTGCCCTATGTGTGACATCTGCCACTCATGTTTCCAGCTTTGGTTCGAGTTTGTGTTTCCAAGCCATTGCTATCCTTCTCCGTGCCAAAAGCAGGGTTAAATATGAATTTGTTGTCCACCTTCTTAGGAGTCGGCCTATCAAAGACGTCAAGCAGAAACAGCGCTGGTGTATTCTCTAGTTTTATGTTTAGGGTTCGATTTATCCAGGAGATTATCTCGTCCCAATAGTGTCGCAGGTTGGGGCACCTCCATGTCGTGTGGCCTCAGTCTGCGTCTAGCAACTGGCTGCAGGGCAAGGCCTTGGTGTCCCTCCCCATATATGAGGTTAATTCTATGGGGGTTCAGATAGGTCCTGTGGGTATAATTGTATATATTACAGGTGGGTGTTGCACAATATCTTATGTGTGTAGGACAGGACCCGGTTCTACTCGGGGTCCTACAGCTCCCTCTCCAGATCCATTTCCCACTTACGTCATATGTTGCCTAGTGACATTTCTGTCATCTCATTCAGTGCCCTGGGTGTCCAAGTGAACAAATGTGACCCCCCCCAACAACTCCCAGCAGGGTCCGCAGGACAGCAGTCCTGGAGGGGGGGGTTCCTCCACACCGCTCTCCCAGAGTTCTTGTACAGCCCGCACCATGCCTCGTAACTAAAAAATTGTTCAGGTCATGAAAAGATGCCATACGCCCTCCCAGTAAAAGTCCCCCAAGGTCAGTAAGCCCACGTCTGTCCAGGATTCCATCTGCCCAGCTATAAATCAGTAATAAGTATCCCCATGTGGTAGGCCAATTAATAGTCACTCCCCTTCCCACAGTAGCTCCCGCTGGAGCACATCTAATCCCCTGAACCATGACGCCGGCAGGACCACCAGCAGATTAGTAAAATAATGCAGAAGTCTAAGGAGCATCATCATCTTGGAAAGGGCTATTCGAGCCATAATTGGGAGCTTTAGGGAGCGCCAGAAAGCCAACGCTGTCTTCAGCGAGCGGTGTGCACCCCCCAGTTTGCCCTCCCGAAGATATTGCACCCCGTAGTGTATTTGGATTCCTAGATAACGGAAGGAGCGGAGAGTCCCAGACAGGTCGTCAAGACACAGGTTTTTTGCTGATTCAGGCAGAGTCCAAAGTATCTCCGGTATTCCTGCAGTAGTTGGAGCACCTGAGGCAACGCGGCCTCCCCGTCTCTCAGGTAGATGAGGAGACCATCTGCATACAGGAAGATGACATGTGGTGCCCCCTTCTTTCAGCACTCCCCATTCCTTACCCTGTGCCCTGAAGTTCACTGCCAATAGCTCTACGACTGTGGCAAATAATAAGGGGGACATGAGTCAATCCTGGTTGGTTCCTCTATAGATTTAATAGTTATCTGGGATTCTACGGCCGGTTTTCACTCTAGCCGTAGGGTGTGTACAGTAGTTTTATACATCTTGCCCATTGGGGACCAAGACCTATTTGCAGCATTGTGGCCTTTATATAATCCCAGCGGACCAAGTCAGAGGTCTTTTCTAGGTCTACTGGCACTATCATTGCAGCCGGAGTGGGTGGGTGCTCATCATCGTATAGCAAGGATTATAATCTCTGCCGTTGTTGAGATGTGCTGCAGGAGGGTATAAACCCATTCTGGTTGTCATAGATTATCGTCTGCATGTGCGGTAACAATATAGTTGCCAGGACCTTACGGAGCACTTTTAAGTCAGTATTAAGCATAGAAAGCGACCTGAAGTCAGTCCATTGCATCAGGGCTCTTGCCCTTAGGGAGAGGCACCACAAGGGCCTCCCTGTTCGAAGGCAGCAGCACTCCATTCTCATAAGCCACAGCATACATTTCTGTAAGTTTGGGTGACAGTCCTCCCAGGAACCTTTTATAAAATTCTGGTGGAAGACCGTCCGTACCTGAGGTTTCCTGGTTGCTAGAGCACCTTCAACCTCTTGGACGGCTATCTGTGCCCCCAGGGCCTCCTGTTTCTCCTCACCAGTGTCGGCAATGGGAGGGCCTCCAGGAAATGGCCCAGTGAGTCCAGCAGCCCCGTTTGAGGGGGGGGGGGGGGCTGTACAGGGTCATATAGCGGGATCCAAACAATTAATGCGTGCGAGCAAGAACAAAGTTACCCCCCCCCTCGGGTTAGCAGATAGGTAATGGATGTGCCCTTGCCCTCTGGGCGAGTCAGCCAGGTCAGGAGTTTATCTGCTCTACCCTCTTCTTCGTGTTCCTTAGACGTATATGTCTTATAGTCATGGCAGCGGAGGCTTTCCATTGCCTCACTGTGGTGGTCACAGGCTTCTAACAGATGTTTTTGGGCATCCGGGTCTGTGCCCAGGGTGATACCCCATTTATGTAAATCAACTTCGAGGCGTACAAGGTATAATACCAGATCTGTTCCAGTCCCTACCGTTTGTCATAGGCAAGGTCCCCGCACCACTACCTTGAGGGTTTCTCATCAATTTCCCCTGCTGGAGGCCATTCTCTGTTTGGAGGTGAGGTAGTCCTTTACCTTAGATGCCAAGGCGTCCCTAAAAACCTCATCTTCAAGTGCTGCAAAGTACAAACGCTAAGTCGGATGGGAGGGTGTTTTTTTGGTTGTTTGCAGCATCTCAATTAGCGGGCTACGGTCGTACACAGTGTGGCCTAGATATTTTGATAATGTGAGCTTACCACTTAGGGACACAGAGCATACAATATAGTCTATTCTAGTATGCAGTTGATTAAGGTGGGAGTAAAGTGAATAATCCTTGCTATGCAGCTGTTGGGTGCTCCAGATGTCCTCCATATCCCATTGTGATACCATATTGCTAGTCCTGCCACAACCTTAATGGTTGCCTCCGCCACTTTCAACGGTGGGAGCGAAAGATCCATCTCTGGGTCAAGTATGCCATTATAGCCCAACTCAGAAACCCAGGTGTCGGCCATGTATTCTCACTGGAACCTCTACACCTCCATCCAGGTGTTCTCACCCCCCCCCCCCCCCCCAACCAATCCCAACAGTATGTAAACATTGCATCAGGCAGGGTTATTTTGGAGATGAAAGTAGTAGAATGGGTTTGGGATGAGTCAGAGCAGGAATGAGGATAGAGTGATAGAGTAAAGCTTACAAGCTAGTAAAATGTATATATATTTTATTCTTATATATATATATATATATATATATCTTTTTTTTTTTTTTTTAATTAACCTCTTAAGTGCGGGCGTCGGCCACTGGCTGACGCCCACACACCCTCCCTGGTGCGGGTCACGACCAGTGGCCGACACCAGGAAGGGCATTAATAAATCCTCGGGTGCGTTGCACCCGAGGATTTTTTTATTTCCCCCCCCCCCCCCCGGGAGACACGGAAGCTACCGTGTCTCCCCCCGCCCGCCCCTTTGTGACGTCAGCGCGCCGCGAGGCGCGCTGACGTTGCAAAGGTGTTTTCCCCATGAAAGCAGGAAGCAGCCTTGCGGCCGCTTCCTGCTTTCATGGGGAAAACGGCCTTTTACACGTTCGGGAAGGCCTCGTAAGAAAGGGGAGTGTCTCCCCTTTCTTACGAGGCCTTCCTGAAAGTGTTTTCTGGCCCCCGGGGGCCAGGAAACACTTTCAGGTTTCCTGGCTCCCCCGATCGCAGCACAGCTGCGATCGGGGGGGTCAGGAAACATTTTGAAAAGGCCTCGTAAGAAAGGGGAGACTCTCCCCTTTCTTACGAGGCCTTCTGAAACTGTTTCTGGCCCCGATGACAGGGGGTCGCCCGTGGGCAGGGTGACCCCCTGTGGGGGCAATTTTTTTTTTAGATGTTGTAGGGTTTCCTGAAACCATACTACAACTAAAACAAAATATATGTATATATCTATATATATATATCTATGTAGATAGATATATCTAGGTACATGGATATATCTATAGATATATCTATATATATATATATATATATATATATATATATATATATATATATATATATATATAGGTAGATCTGTATCAAAGAGATTTATAAAGCGCGCTACTCACCTGTGAGGGTCTCAAGGCGCTGGGGGGGGGGACGGAGGGAGGGAAAGGGGCTAGGAGGTTCACTGTTCAAAAAGCCAGGTTTTGAGGCCCTTCCTGAAAAGAAGTAGGTTTTGGGTCTTGCGAATGTGGGTTGTGAGTGCGTTCCATGTTTTGGGTGCAATGTAGGTGAAGGATCTGCCCCCGGTGGTGGTGTGTTTGATGCGGGGGACAGAGGCGAGAGAGAGGTCAGCTGAACGGACGTTTTGTGTGGGGGTGTGGAAGGTGACTCTCGTTGAGGTAGGCAGGGCCTGTGTTGTGGAGTGATTTGTGTGCGAGGATGAGGATCTTGAAGGTGATCCTTTTGTCAATGGGGAGCCAGTGGAGGGATTTGAGGTGTGGAGAGATGTGTTTGTGTCGGCGGAGGTCGAGGATGAGTCGTGCTGCTGAGTTCTGGATGCGTGTAGTTTGCACTTGAGTTTTAGAGCGGTGCCGGCGTAGAGGGCGCTTCTGTAATCAAGCCTGCTGCTGATAAGTGCGTGAGTGACAGTTTTTCTGGTCTCTGTGGGGATCCATTTGAATGTTTTTCAGTATACGGAGTTTGTTGAAGCATGAGGAGGTAAGAGCGTTGATTTGTTGGGTCTTAGAGAGGGAGGAGTCTAGGATGATGCTGAGGTTGCGTGCGTAGTTGGCGGGGGTGGGTGCAGGGCCTAGCGTGGTGGGCCACCATGGGGGGTCCCAGTTTTTTTTGGTGAGGGCCAAAGAGGATTATTTCGGTTTTGCTTGAGTTGAGTTTCAGGTGGTTGGCTGTCATATATACATCACTTTTGTCAATATGTGTGTGGTTTCCCTGGGGGGAAAAGGGTCCGACTTGTCTAGTGGCAGTTTTAGTGCCATAAAGAAGCGCAGAAGGTTTATATGCCTACTGCAAAGAGCACATCTGTATTTTATGTAAATAGCTGAGTACATTAGTAAAGTCTATGGAGAGATGAAGGGCACTTTTGCTGGGTGGTAATGAGGGAATCCGAGGAGGAGGGAGTGGGAGCACCAATAATGATTGTTGGACTGGGCACAGGAGGTGCTAAAGACTGTGACGAATGGTATGTGACAAGGTGTTTTTTGAGTGTCTTGAAAGTACGTGCTGATTGAGGGAAGAAGCGCAGGTAAGGTGGCCTCTACTGTTGCACGTATCTCACACACACCATCGATTTTGTGACTGTCTACGTAGGCTAGTGTTTTAGAGCAACAGTTTAGCCAATAGCAGAGATGGCATCTTGATGGATGACTGCTGCCTGCACTCGGGTTATAGAGGACCGCTCTGACATAGGATCAGAGACTGAGACATCAGATACTGAGACAGCATCTGAGGGATAGGACAATGGTGCAGACTCTGGGATTTCGAAAACTCCTCTTCCAGTACATTATGAGGGAGGTGATGAGGACAGTCCTGCTGTCCCTCCGCAAGCTGTTCGTGCAACTGGGTAATAGTGGGTTAGGCCAACCCAGAGAGCAGGTGAATGCGGCGGCAAGCAGAGAGAGAGTGCTCTCTTGGGAGCTCACCAATTTAGTTCAGCCCCAAATTCCACCACCCAAATCATATTGTGGAGACATCAAAATTGTCTATGGCAAAACAAACTGGTTTTGTAAGGCAGGCACCTGTGTTTTTCGTCCTGGATTCGGCGGCCATATAGAGAAACACACTAAACCCAAACATTTCTGGAAACTAGACATTCGGGGGAGTCCACAGAGGTGTGACTTGTGTGGATTCCCCAAAGTTTTCTTACCCAGAATACCCTGCAAAGCTGAAATGTTGAAAAAAAACTCTATTTTTCTCGCATTTCTGTCACACAAACTACAGGAATATGCTGGGATCCACAACATTCCTACCACCCAGTGACTCCTCACCTGTCCTGATAAAAACACTACCCCACTTGAGTGCCTACACCTAGTGCCTGTGTCAGGAATGGATCACCCCAGCGTCAACAGCTGCCCTCACGTAAGGACCAACATTGACCGTTGTGTGATCTATTCCTGTCGCAGGCACCAGGCCTAACCACACAAGTGAGGTATCATATTTATCGGGAGACTTGGGGGAAAGCTGGGTGGAAGGAAATTTGTGGCTCCTCTCAGATTCCAGAACTTTCTGTCACCGAAATGTGAGGAAAACGTGGTATTTTAGCCACATTTTGAGGTTTGCAAAGGATTCTGGGTAACAGAACCTGGTCCGAGCCCCACAAGTCACCTCATCTTGGATTCCCCTGGGTTTCTAGTTTTCAAAAATGTGCTGGTTTGCTAGGTTTCCCCAGGTGCCGGCTGAGCTAGAGGCCAAAATCCACAGGTAGGCACTGTTTTCTATGAAAAAATGTGATGTGTCCACGTTGCGCTTTGGGGCGTTTCCTGTCGCGGGCGCTAGGCCTACCCACACAAGTGAGGTATCAATTTTATCGGGAGACTTGGGGGAACGCTGGGTGGAAGGAAATTTGTGGCTCCTCTCAGATTCCAGAACTTTCTGTCACCGAAATGTGAGGAAAACTTGTTTTTTTAGCCACTTTTTGAGGTTTGCAAAGGATTCTGGGTAACAGAACCTGGTCCGAGCCCCGCGAGTCACCCCTCCTTGGATTCCCCTAGGTCTCTAGTTTTCAGAAATGCACAGGTTTGGTAGGTTTCCCTATGTGCCGGCTGAGCTAGAGGCCAAAATCTATAGGTAGGCACTTTGGAAAAAACAGCTGTGTTTTCTATAAAAAAAATAGGATGTGTCCATGTTGTGTTTTGGGGCATTTCCTGTCGCGGGCACTAGGCCTACCCACACAAGTGAGGTATCATTTTTATCGGGAGACTTGGGGGAACACAGAATAGCAAAACAAGTGTTATTGCCCCTTATCTTTCTCTACATTTTTTCCTTCCAAATATAAGAGAGTGTGTAAAAAAGACGTCTATTTGAGAAATGCCCTGCAATTCACATGCTAGTATGGGCACCTCGGAATTCAGCGATGTGCAAATAACCACTGCTCCTCAAAACCTTATCTTGATCCCATTTTGGAAATGCAAAGGTTTTCTTGATACCTCTTTTTCACTCGTCATATTTCAGCAAATGAATTGCTGTATACCCAGTATAGAATGAAAACCAACTGCAGGGTGCAGCTCATTTATTGGCTCTGGGTTCCTAGGGTTCTTGATGAACCTACAAGCCCTTTATATCCCCGCAACCAGAAGAGTCCAGCAGACAAAACGGTATATTGCTTTCAGAAATCTGACATCGCAGGAAAAAGTTACAGAGTAAAACATAAAGAAAAATGGCTGTTGTTTTCAGTTCAATTTCAATATTTTTTTATTTCAGCTGTTATTTTCTGTAGGAAAACCTTGTAGGATCTACACAAATGACCCCTTGCTGAATTCAGAATTTTGTCTAGTTTTCAGAAATGTTTAGCATTCCGGGATCCAGCATTGGTTTCACACCCATTCCTGTCACTAACTGGAAGGAGGCTGAAAGCACCAAATATAGTAGAAATGGGGTATGTCCCAGTAAAATGCCAAATTTGTGTTGAAAAATTTGGTTTTCTGATTCAAGTCTTCCCGTTCCTGAAAGGTGGGAAGATAGTGATTTCAGCACCAGAAACCCTTTGTTGATGGCATTTTCAGGGAAAAAACCACAAGCCTTCTTCGGCAGCCCTTTTTTCCAATTTTTTTGGAAAAAACTAAATTTTCACTGTATTTTGGCTATTTTCTTGGTCTCCTCCAGGGGAAACCACCAACTCTGGGTACCATTAGAATCCCTAGGATGTTGGAAAAAAAGGACGCAAATTTGGCGTGGTTAGCTTATGTGGACAAAAAGTTATGAAGCCCTAAGCGCGAACTACCCCAAATAGCCAAAAAAGGGCTCAGCACTGGGGGGGGGGAAAGGCCCAGCAGCTAAGGGGTTAAGAAATGTATTTATTTATAATTTGAATTTTATTTATAGATTTAATTTTATTTTTATTTATTTTTCTCTTCTACAGTAAGACTAGAGTAATATGTAAATAGATATGTAAATACATAGTAAGGGAATATATGTGCAAGGAATATAATAAAGGGTATAAAAGTATGAGGAGAAAATTCATTTACCTTGCCTAAAGTTTTGATTAATGAAATGCTTGCTGTTAAATAGATAAGATAACATATGATCATTGTGATATTAAAACTAAAGCAGGGATTCATAAGTATGTACTATAACAACTTACCTAGGTGCTATGCAGTGACCTATGAACATGTTAAGCGTAGAATAATATATACACACACACACACACACACACACACACGTGTGTGTATATATCTATATATAGATATACACATACACACTCACACTCCTATTCAGCAGTACCTCTGTGCGGCAGTAGAGAACGTCGAGCGACTCCGTAGCGACGTCGGCCCTGGACGTGACATCAGCGGAGTCCATATACTCCCTCCTTCAACACACTGACGTCAGTTTCTTCTTTTCCGCGCAGCAGCGCCGATCCAGTGTCTCGTAGTACCTTGGGCCCTTTGGCCTTTTTTAACACGCCATCGGATATTTAGTTTTAAATACATCTCTACGCAGTCAAATAGTGTTTATGCCTTCTAGGTTTAAGCCCTGTGGATCCTGTTCCTGGCAGATGTCGGTCACGGATCCTCATTCTATCTTTTTGTGGTGTCTGTGGTCTCATCATGATGCGGACAACTGCAACGCCTGCCGTCTCATGAAGCTAACATTTTCTGGGGATTCTGTGGTCTGCCTGCATTCTGGCCCTCTTGCTCCCCTACTGGTGCCCATTCCAGGTCCATCCTTGGACTGGGTCCTTGATTTGGGACATGCTAGTGGTCTAGACTCATCCCCAACCTCTAGCCTGCTCTCGTCCCCAGGCTTGGCGACGGAAGCCAGCACTGCATTCGCTGATGTTTTGAGGGGGTGTCTGTTGTTTTGGACTTGCATCTTCCTACGATGCAATTATCTATTGGTCCCTTGTTATCTTTTACCCTGGATCAATCTGACACCAGTTCTGCCTTTTTGTGAGGTTCTCTACGACATCCTTCTAGGTGTTTGGACTCATCCAGTCTCTGGTCCTTCGGTAGATCGTTCTGTTTCGCACAGGCATCGGCCGTCACAGGCAGACCCTTTGTGTCTTCACCATCACCCTACCCCTCGGGTTTGTTACTCCAACTGCTTTGGGCGTTCCTACTCTGGAACAGGTTCCACCTACTCCGCTGCACAGGGACTCTCAACAGCTGGATGCTGCTGGCAGGCATATTTTTGCCTCTTTTAGTGTTCGCTTCATCAACACTTCCTGTGTGTTGGTCTGCTTTTCCCATGCTCTTTGGACCTCTGTGGATGGTTTACTCCCATCGCTTTCTGATGATCTTCACCCTGATCTGACGTCCTTGATCAGGGATGGTCAGCAGGTTGCTCGCATTGCAGTTTGCTCCGGTATAGATTCTACTGATTCCACTGGCCGGATCATGGCTGCTTCTGTTGCCATACGTCACAGGGCTTGGTTAGCGGCTTCCAATTTCTCTTCTCCGGTGAGAGATGCTCTAATTGATATGCCCTTTGATGGCAAGTCGCTTTTTGGGGCGCATGCAGATTCTGCCTTGTGTATCGTTTCTGTGATTCCCATGGTGGGGGCTAGTGGCCTTCCTTGGTCTTTTTCTACCACGGTTTGTGGGTTTCTTTCTGTTGGGCACTACTGCC
Organism: Pleurodeles waltl; assembly: GCF_031143425.1. Lineage (NCBI taxonomy): Eukaryota > Metazoa > Chordata > Amphibia > Caudata > Salamandridae > Pleurodeles > Pleurodeles waltl. The sequence continues at coordinate 305,091,276 of NC_090446.1, forward strand.
CCATTGCCTATCCTTTCATTTACCCAGACAATATCCCCTCCATCTCAGTTTCCAAGAGGTTGGGTTGGACATTTGGTAGTGGATGCCGTTTTATTCCCCATGTGGACATACATTTTTGTACTCCTTTCGGAGCCACTTCTTGCCTACTTCTGTAGGTTATTTACCTCTGGATCCCTTCCTTGGAAGGTTTCTTTTCCATGTTCTATTTTCGGTTTCCCCTCTGCTACGGGCTCATATTGTGCTTTTTGAAGGTTCCACTCCCCGTCTTTTGGGCTAAGTGCGTTATGGCTCGGTGGCGGGGTCTTCTGCCTTTAGTGGTACAGGCTCCTCCAGACAGAGGTTCCCTTCCCGCCACTGCTGTCAGGGGCTGCAGGACTTGATATTCGCTGTTGCTCACGTTTCTTCCTGGTCCATTTCGCTCTGGCTCACTGATTGTGCTTTCTTCCTTTCAGGGCACTGGCCCTTGGTCTCCTACAGGAGCTGCGGCTCAGGGGTCAAGTTTAGTGCCTTTGGTGTCATGATCACCTGTATGGCAGGGGTTCATATTCCTCCTCTGGCACAGTGCCTTTGGGTTACCTTTACGTGGGATTCAGATCTGGCGTTTTGGCTTGATACCGTAGTACTGTACTGATGCTGTACTCTTCTCTATGTTTTTTTTTCTCTATCTCCATCCTCTGCGGGGCCCTCCCAGTGCTATTGTTCACAGGTTCTTTCCTTCTTTTCCACATGTTGTTGTGGTGCCTTTCTTGTGCTCCTTCTTCTGGAGGAAGTGTGGTTTATGTTTTTCGCCTTTACGGTGGTATTCCTCATTCTTGGTTTTCATTCCTGGTGACACTCACCTCCCCCCGCACCCCCTTCCCACGTCACTAGGTGGAGTATGGTGTTACTTCCCCTACTATCTTCAGCAGGGCTTCCGCTTTTGCTTGGTGCTCTTTTTGGTCCCTAGCCTTCTCTGCTCATTCTGATGGCCTAAATGGTGTAATACCTTTTGGGTCTAATGTCGGTTTATCTTCCATTGGTTGGCATTTGACAAATCTCATGAGTTGGTCCCTTTCTGGGCATGCTTCTAGGGTTTCTTCCCTATTAGTTTTGACTATTTGGTCATTCTTGTTTGCCATTCCTTCTCACTGATTTCTCCACCACCCTTTGTCCTGCCCCCGGAATGGATCTGTGTTTTTTTCACACTACTTATGTTCTTCACACCTTGCATGTTTCCTGTCTTTTTTTTTACTTGGCATAAGCCTTGTGGTCTTCCAATGTCTTTTCCTGTTCTTTGGGGCCTATTCCCGGACCTTCATTCCTTTTGACCTTTGTCTGTTCACGGGTCTCACATACCTTTACCCCCCCCTTCATATTCTTTGTGGGGGTGCCATAATTGGTGGCTTTCTACATTAAGGCGCTATAGCTTGGTGGCTAAGTCTACTGTTTCTGTGTAGTAGGCTATCCCTCTCCAGGGGTTTGCATCTCGCTACCGCTTACATTTTTGCATGCTCCTTCCGTTGTTCTCTGCTCTTCATACTGCACAGCTCTTTGCCTTGATAATTCTGCCCCCAATTTCCCCGTCGGCTCATTTTCTAGCCTACATTTTTTTGCTCATACTGGAACGTCCGCTCCTTTTACCCGCTTTTTCATTCAACGCTCTCATTACCCTGCCTGTGTGCATGTCTATACACTTTGCACTTGCGCAAGACCTTCCTAGTCTTTCCCAATTTCTTGTCTCTTTTGGGCCTGGTACTTTTTCTGTGCACCGTCTGAGCCACCATCCGGTCTTCATTCGCTTCTTTGACTGGAGTACTTTCTCCTTCTGCCTCTGAGTTTGTTGTTTGTTAGACTTGTGCTAGTCTGTCTGCTTTGAGTCTTGTACATGTTTCTTTCACGTGTGTGTGTGTGTCGTTCTTGTGCCCCTTACAGGGTTTCCTTTTCTCAGCCTGCTGGTTTGTTCACTGTGTACCTCTCCTTCAGCGGTGGTTCCTGCCTGCCCTCCGGTGGGGGTTTTTCCTACCTAGTCCTTCCTCAGCTTTTTCCCAGTGGTATTGCAGTTCACTTGTCTCCTATGAGTCATTTCTATTTTAATGTCGCTACTCTGTCTCGAGCCTGGTTCTTCCTCTGTGTTACCAGGTTGTTGTTGCGAGACTGGTGTGGTCCGTTAGCGTCCCTCCGCCATTGGCTGATATTGCTTGGGTATCTTATTCTAAGATGAGGAATGTACTGTTAGTTGGCTCAATCAGATGAACAAGTTACTTACCTTCGGTAACATCTTATCTGGTAGAGACACAGATTATCTACAGATTCCTTATTGACCCATCCATCCTCCCCACTTGCGAACTGTGTATTTTTCAGTCTTGCTTACGGTGGTTTTGGGTGTTTTGTCGTTCTGCTCCGTCTCATGACATTTCTTTCTCTTCTGGCTGGAATATACGCTATTGCACTGTTTTTTCTATTACATTGCCAGTTTCTCTGTGACTCTGTGTTGGTCTGTGGTTTCAAGTCACCTAAGAAACTGACGTCAGCGCGTCGGAGGAGAGAATATATGGACACCACCAACGTCATGTCTGGGTACAACGTCACTGCGGAGTTTCACAACTCCCTCTTCCGTCGCGCAGAGGTACTGCTGAAGAAAAGTTTCCGTATCAAGTCTGACGCCTGGGAGAGAATTCTAAGATGAGGAATATGCGGCTAGTCTGTGTCTCTGCCAGATAAGGAGTTACCAAAGGTAAGTAACTTGTTCGTTAAACATGCTTGAAGAGTATGTGTATAATTTATTATTGTGAAATAGTAACCATTAGTATTTCTTAAAGACTATGCATATCTAGAAAATACACATAATCAGATTATAAATATTTATTGACACAGGCATATGCAGTCCATTGCTGTTTGAATATGGTGGTTGTGAAGGAAAGAGACAACTCTTGAGTAGTCTTCTGAAGACATCTGTGGATCATATGTTTGGGGGTAACAAATTCCATAGTTTGGCTGCTTGAATGATGACCTCCTATTGTCTTTTTCTTGTATGGTGGTGTTTTAAGGCGGGGTGCCAATCTTGAGCTGAGGTCTCTTTGTTGAATGTATTTGGTTATTTTGTTTCTGATGAAAAATGTTCCTGATCCGTGTATAGCTTTGTGGGTGATACAAAGCAGATTGAAGGTGGATCTTCTGGCAACAGGTAAGCAGTGTAGTGCTCTCAAGGCAGGGGAGATGTGGGTTTACATGTAATAGTAGCCTGGCAGCTGAGTTCTGAATACGTTGTAATTTTTTCATAATAGATAGAGATGATCCATGTTAGAGGCCATTGGCATAATCCAGTTTGGATAGCAGAAGAGAGATAGTAGCCTGCACCTTGTGTGGAAATCCGAGGTGGGGGAAGATGCATCACAGTGTCTTCAAGGTGTTGAAGCTTGATCTTGCTAATTTGTCCACTTGGGCATTCATAGTTAACTTGTAGTCCATGGTAATTCGAAGGTTTTTAACTTCCTTGGAAACTTGAGGAGGTGGTCTGAGATCATCATGCCAGGCGTGGAGTGGGTCATAATTTTTCCAGTCGCCACATGTGAGTACTTCTGTTATTGAATCATTCAGTTTGAGATGGCTCCAAGTCATTTACTGATCAGTGGCTCTGAGGCAACTGAAGATTTGTGAGTTTTCAATGTCTTTGGGGCATTCCAATTTAAGTAGTAATTGTGTCATCTGCGTAGCTGTAGCATGTGAGTTGAAAATCAGTTCTGGTAATGACGCCATGTAGGTGTTGAAAAGCATAAGTGAGATGAGTGATCCTTGGGGACCCCTGCTTTTGTGAGGTTGAGTTTGGACGAGAAGGGTGGAGAATGGATAATATTAGCTCTGATTTGAAGGTAGGATGTAATCCAGTTGAAGGCAACCCCTTCTATGCCGGCTTCGTGGAGTCTTTAAATTAGGGTGTCATGGTCAACAGTATCAAAGGCAGTAGTGCAGCAACTCCATTGCGGTCGACAGTATTTTTATGTTCACCCCAGATTGCTATGAGTGCTGATTCAGTGCCTCTTCCTGGGCGGAATCCAGTTTGGTAGTCTGACAGTATGGAATTGTCTTCAACGAATTGTGACATCTGGGCAAATGCTGCTCTTTCTATCAGTTTGCCAAGGAAAGGTCCATTTGTAAATGGTCTGTAGTTGTTGGGGTCCTGTGGGTCTAGGCTTGTTTTCTTTATTATGGACAAATGTATACCCTTTTCAGATTTTCAGGAAAAGTTCCTGTTGTTAGAGTTAATGATGATTCTTCTTACAGGTGTGGCAGCAGAAGTAGATAAAAGAATGTTTGTGAAGATATGTGGTGGACAAGGGTCAGAAGGGCAATGGAAGGCCTACTTGCTTTTTACCAAATACATAAATTCACCTTGTGATATTTATTTGAAGGAGTGCAGAGGCTGGGTTGGTTTATTCTTGGAGGGGCTTTTAGGAAAGGGGTTGGTTCTGATGGTTTTCTTCAATTTTAAATAGGAGTTCAATGTGTCTATCTTGGTTGTGTTATAAGTTGCCAGTTTGTTTGTGAAATCTTGAGTAGTGGGATGACTTCCTTTCATGCATTTATGTTTTGAAAATTTAGATTTTTATAAAATTCTTTAGTTGCTGATATAGCATTTTGAATTCTGAGTTGTACCTCTTTTTAGCTTTTTTGATTGATTTGTATATTCTCAAGTTTGTGTAGCTGAAGTTTGTCTTGAATGTTGTTTGTTTTGAGACAGAACTGTTGCAACCTTCTGACTTGTTGCTTTATCTTTTTAAGTTCTGTGTTTCTCCAAGGTGCTGGTTTTCTTTTGTCCTGTTTACTTTTTCTGAGTGGTTTTAAGATATTGAAAGCGTCCTGGAGCCACTCATAAAGTTTTGGAACAGAATTAATAGTATCTAGATATGTGTTGGCTGTTAGTTGTGTTTCTAAGTCTTCAAAATTGAGTTTGCTCAATGGTTGATAGATGTATGTATGTAAGTTGCTATGGGGTGTGTTGATTTGTGGTGTTTTATGTTGGAAAGTTATCAAATCGTGGTCTGACCATCTGATTGGCGTGATGCTTTGAACAGTTACTAGTTCAGGCATTGCAAAAATGACATCTAGGATGTGTCCAGTGATGTGTGTGAGATTGTGTACAATCTGATGTAGGTTTAAGGTGACTAGGCCAGACGTGATAGCTTTTGGATGGGGCATATTGGGTTTGTCAAACCAAATGTTTAGGTCTGCAAGAATGCATAGGTTTGAGTATAATGTTATAAGGGTTGAGACAGTATCTAGAAGTGTCTGGGAATGTTGAATTGTTAGGTGGAGGTATGTAAAGAAGGAGAAAGTTACAGGAGGAAGTTGGTGTAGAGTTGCATCACAACCTTGTATGGAAACATTGTGTGTTTTACTGCGATTTATTGCTTGTTTATAGTTAATAGCTAGTCCACCTCCTCACTTGCCTATACAATTTTGTGTTGTGGTTGGATAGCCTGGAGGAACAGCTGCATGCAACACTGGGGCCATGTCATCTCCCAAACTTGATTCCATTACGAATAGTAAGTCAGATTGTGTGTCCGTGAGCAGGTTGTAGATGTTGTGCTTGTTTTCTGAGAGTGATCGAGCATTTATGAGCAGGCAGTTTAGAAAATGTGGGTTTGTGGTTATGTTGTTTTGTTTTAGAGAAGGGTGAGCAGTATATATTTAGCTTTTAGCAGGTGTGTTGTTAGTTGTGATAACTGTCACAGTAGTCCTGTTTTTCAATATAGTGTTTCTCTTCCAGCAGGCTTAGGAGGCATTTTGTTGGGTCTATGTGTGTTGGGGGTGGACTTGGTGTCTGACAGTGACAGGATGAGTGTAGTTTTTTTTTTTTTTTTTTTTTAGAGTAGCCTTATTGTGTAATAGACAAGGGGATGCGAAGTTGTTGAGAGTGGCATGTTTATTTTGTTCTGTTTAGTGTGGAAAGAGAAAGTGTTAGGGGTGGCGGAGGAGCATGTGGATTATAATGTAAGGCTCTAAATTGTGCAATGGACGAGAGTCGGGTGAGTGACTGTTGCTGCGCTGGAGTCCTTGTGGTAGATGTTTGTGAAGAGTGAGAATGGAGGAGTAAAGATTGGGCAGGATTTGTGTTATTTGTTTAGTCATAAGGATAGGAGTGGGAGTGACGGAAAGTATTATGAAAGTTTGTGTTATTTTGATGTGATGATGTGTGTGGTCTGTTTTGTTTTTGTGGAATAGTGAGAGGAGATATTGATGTAGTGTTTTTTGTGAAGGATTTGTATGTGAGTTAGTGCTGGTGAGTAGTATTAAAATATTACAGGGGGTGTTGAGGTGTTTTGAAGAAGAGTATATGAGGTGTGTAAGAGGGGATGGATGTGGGTCAGGGGTGTTGGTGTTAGTTTTGATGACTCAAAGAGGTAATATGGGTGGAGTGTAAGGTTTGTATGGTTGTGTGTAATTGGTGAAAAGAGGGGGAGGGTGTTTGTAGAAGGTGTGTTGGAAGGCTGGATTTAGGTATTGTTATGATAAAAGGGGTTTTGTCAGGAGAAAATAGAGGATAGTACTGTTGGTTTGCATGAAGAGAAAGTATTTATCTGTAGGGCTGAAAGTAATGTATAATGTGGTTTTGTGTTGTGTGGGTGACAGCAGGTTGAGTTAGTGGGAATGGACAGAGAATTGTTTGGTGAGAGAAAGAAGGTGTCTTACTGTTGTAGATGTGGTGGATATGTGTATAGGTGTGGTATGTGGGGTTTTGTGTTTATTGATGACACATTGCAGTCTAAATGAGGTCAGTTTGTGATGCAAGAGTTTGGCGTCTTTGCTGATAATGTGTTTGCATGTTGATGTATGTGTATGAAGTAAGTTCCTTTCTGGTAAATTGTAAATTGGGCAGCATTTCTGACCCTAGGCCTGACCAGGCCTAAACAGGCAACTGTCCGTGTCCTATACACCCTTAGCCACGACGCTCGGGCTGAGACACCCTGAGCCCTAGGATTAAATAGACCTATTGGCCAATAGAAACCTAGTCCTGACCCTAACCATTCAGATTTGTAACCCTAAACCCGAGAACCAATCCAGCCCTATCCTCCAATCATACCCCTAGTCCTGACAATCACTGCACTAAAACCACAAACTCATAGGAACCCTAGTACAAATCACAGCACCAACCATAAAATCATGAACCAATAGGGCACCCAACCCTAGTACCAATCACAACACCAACCCTAAAATCATGAACCAATAGGAATCCCAACCCTAGTACCGATCACAACACCAACCCTAATCCTTAAGCCTATAGAAATACTATCCCCAGAAATCAGTGACAGCAACATATGCAGCAACCAATAGAAACTTATATAAGGGCCAAGTTAACTGAAACCCAAGCCTGGGAGAAGGAGGGAGCTGCTGCTCTATTCAGAATCCCTGGGATACAGACAGGCTGAATCCACACTTCCAAGCAAGCAGAGTCTACTTTCCAGGTAAGGGAGAGATTGAATAACACAGAGATACTGCTTGTCACGCACTCAGATATTTGGCTTTTTCAAGGCAAAAAGTGATGCAGACACTTTCTAAACACAATTTAAATCACAGTCTCCTAAACACACTCTGGTTAGCCACTGAGGTGTAGATAGCCTTTTTTCTTTAAAAAGAGGCATGCGGGGGAGTTGGCTTTAATGTGGCAGTACACCTCAAGTCCAGGCTACAACAAAAGTGTTGTCTAAGCTTCCACCAGAGAAGAGCCTACATACACCCTATAAGTGTAGATACACCATCAAACATTACAAACATGCCAAGGCAAAGTTACAACCAATGTCAAACCACCAAGCGCCATTAAAACTATCTGTATCAGAATAAGCTGGCTAGTAGATTAAACTTCCAATCTGTATCAAAATGAAAGAAAAATCGAAAAAAGATTCCCAGATGGGAATAGAATGACAAAGCCTGCCCGCAAAAGAAACATTGGGATAGGGAATTGTCTGTAAATTGAGAATTGGAGGCTTAGGAGCCTCGAACGATGCCCAAGTTCAAACAACCTCGGAAAACAACCCCTAAATCTGGAAGGGAAGAATCTGGCTTAGGAGGCATTTTGTCTGTTCCCTCATCGATGAAAGCTGTAGCCTCTCTGAGGACCTAGGGAGATGGCACAGCCAGCCAAATAGCCTCACCCTTGGCCTTCCCACCAAAAAGGGGTATGAACACCTTCTAAAGAGTCAGTTTGGCTTTGGTGAGGGCATTCAATGTATTAACAAATTTGCCAATGTCTTTAACAAAATGGCAGGGGTGTGGAATTTAATAAAATTTCTACTTGTCCATGTGACAGGTTGCTTCTTAAATCTACTTGTCCTGTTTAAAAAAATCTACTCGTCCCTTTGGTGTCATATAATGCGGAGGCAAATTATGGCAGCAGTCTCATTGTTGGGGCTCCGATGATAGCCTCTCTGAATATGCCAGTGCTACTACTATAGTAGGGTTTGAATACTTGTAATTTCGATCCCTACTGTAGCAATTTCCTTATTTTGCCACCTTTCTGCAGATCTACAGCCTGGCACACTGGGGCTGGAGGAAGCAGTAAGCAATAGTGCCAGGGTTGAAATGCCTTTGAATCTGCAAACCTACTATTTTGCATGGTTTAAGGATTTTCACAAGCTCTTCTCTAATCTTTTAACATAATGAGAAAGGTTGGAAATTTACTTCTGACAACGGCAGAAGTAGAAGTTCTTACAGGTTGGGGAAAAAAGTGGTTGGAGGGAAAGTGAACTTGTAAACGTTCAATAGATTTTCACTTGAGCAAATCTACACATGCACATTTGCTCTTGCTAAAATACAGTTCACGAATATTTTCTGGTCTACTCCTGTAAGTTCTTGTGTATTCATGAAAGCCACTAATTCAAACACATATACCATGGGTGCACTTTATTTAAGAATTAGTTCCCTAATTAGGTTTGGCCTTAAAGACATTTTGTTTTTATTAAACTTCTATTTCTATCTCTGTTGGCTGGCTTTACTGTGAATGAACGCATTCTGCTCTTCCACAAGGAGCATATTGGCACACAAAGTAGTTTTGTTCCGTGCCAGGAACTACTGTGGCGATCATTGGCCTAACAAAATGGGCTCCCCTGCAAAGAACATGGAGGCCCCCCTTCCAGATTCACTCAGGGCAGGTGCTGTTCTGAGGGCCCACTTGGATGGGGCAGCATGGCCTTAGTTATGCCCCTGGTGGCAATGTGTGCTCTTTGGGACCAAAAGCATTTTTTTCTTTTTGCCAGTGTTTGGTACAGTGGTGAGGGCCTGGCAGCTCCCACAACAATAAAGTGTTATAAAAGGCATGTCAAAACAAGACACGCATTGACGAAACCAAAGGACTCACAAACAAAATGTTGGATTGGTTGGCTTTGCTAGTGCTTGTTTATATTCTTGCATCCCATAATCTTGTTTAAAATGGCTACACTGATTTTCCATTAGGAATATTTTTGGGGAAATGCTAGAATGCATCAACGCATTTTAGTAAATGACGCTTCAAAAAACAGGACCTAAATATTCCTAGTAGCAAAATGCTTTTCTTTTCCTACTTGCATTATTTTCCTGTACATTTTATTTTGAAAGCAAAGAATCATCACTCTTGCTTACAAGCTTCTGCAAACATTTGCATCTTATCAGAGAGCATGCTTGGGGTGTTATAACTAGCCTCATTGTTAAACTTTTCAAACGTGTGTACACTTCTTTTTTTTTTTTTTTTTTTTTTAACTGGGACCACTGTCTGTACTGCAGTGTGACCTTAAAACATTTATTAACAGCGCTCACCCTAATATTGAAGGCTTTTCCTTAATGAACCATAAATGTGAGTTCAAACAGCACTAACATATGGACACACATATTACTTCAACTGCAGAAAGTTCCCTTCTCTGTAAACTGTCAACCAAAGGGTTTGTGCTGCATAAGGGTGGGGCCTACAAGTCCCAAAGACAAAATAAACAAGAAATCTTGTTGGCCTTTACCCCAAACAATATGTCCCAGGCGATAGGAATTCCAGATCCCTGAAAACGGTCTCCAAAAAGTTTGCTTTCAGCCATGGGGCGAGGTCCAGACATAGCTAATTCGACCAGCTTAAGATCGATCCTCATTAGGACTGACAAGTCGTTCTGAAGGGAGCACACAGTTGTAATCTTGCTGAGGATGCCATCAGCCCTTTGGGTTCACCATGCAAGAATTTCTGGTTTCGCATTGGTACTATTTTCCTGAGCTTTTAGAGCCGGCTCGGGATCTTAGCCAGAGGACCAGAAACGTAAACAATTTGTCAAGGCAGGCTCGTAGAGCCCTTTCGAGGCCCTCTTTGGGTTCATGGGCATACTATTTTAAGACGTTGATCATAGTGGGGTCAATGTTGGGTCCCTGCCATCTTATGCGAAAGATCAGGTCTGGGGAACTCCACCCAGAGGTGACTGCAGACCTCTTTTTTTATAGATGAGCCTGGATGCATTTTGCTACTGCAGGGATGGGGGTCCAGTCAGAAGACCTAGGAATGATAATTTAGTCCAGTTCAAAGTCAAAGAGAGTGTGAAAAGCTGAGGAAAAGAAACTGTCTGGGAGGGGGAAAGAGGATCTCTTTTGTTTGGAAAGATAGGTTCTGCTGAGATCAAAGATAGGGGACAAATCATTGTTAGAGTTGTAGTGAGAAAGGTTTTGAGTCCCTGCTGGGGGTGCTGACTTGGTACTGTAGGTATGTTTCCCCCAAAATACTTTGAGACAGTTTCACAAAAGGTATTGAGTGGGGCCATTGGGGGTTTGAGTCTGGGCAGGAGGGGTTTGGGTGGACACTGAGGGCCTAAAAGAGGGTGGGCGATTAGGGGGCTCTTTATGACATGAAGGAACTGCAGACCCTGAAACAGATCAAAGAAATGCTGCATCAGCAGGCAAAATTGTTCTGTTAGAAATGGGGTCTCTAGTTGGCAGTGGTTTGCCCCCTGTCCAAGTAGGGACCCTCACTCTAGTAAGGCTAAGATAACCCCTGTTCACCCCCTTGGTAGCTTGGCACGAGCAGTAAGGCTTATCTCAGAGACAATGGTAAAGTATTTGTACACAGACAGTAACACAGTAAAAACACCCCAAAGTACCCCAAACCATTTTAGGAAAATAGTCAATACTTGTCTGAGTAAAACAAACTTTCAAAGATTAAATCTTAGGCCCAGTTGCTATCAAAGCAATTTACTATCACAGCCTCTTGATAGTCGTCCCCACACAGTCCAATGATTCCCAGGTACAGTATCTTGGTAAACAATGAGGAAACAAAGACGTTGCATGGAGTCTGGGAGGTGAGGCGCTGCTGGAGCCGGTGCAGTGTCAGTGCCTTACTGCCACCGGGAAGGTGAGGCATCTGCTCCTTACTGCTAGGCAGGTGAGGCATCTGTTCCTTACGGTTACAGGGAAGATGATGTGACATCTGTTCCTTACAACCAGACAGGGGTCGACGAATCCAGCAGGTCAAGTTGCAAGGTGTTGACTTTGCAGTGTCGCGATCACTCCACAGGGCCACAAGTGATGCGACGGAGTCAAGTATCACGGACGTCGGTGACACTCGGCACTCGCGCTATGGCGGGACTTCGGGGGTGCTCTGCGGCATTGGGCCTATGTTGCAGGTCCCGGTCATTGCACTCAGTGGGGAACATGGCTCGGGGGCAGGCAGTGTGAATTTGGAGAGCGTCCCAGTTCTGAATTTGCTGTGGAGTCAATGTGCTTAGTTTCTTGTTAATTGCACCAGAGCGCACTTCCAAGGGCCCAGGAGCTGGATTTGGCACCAATTGGCAAGTCAGAACCCAGATGCTGGTAGGTGAAGCCAGTGATAGCCCTGATATATAATATGAGACAAGCTCAGTTAAAGCCCTTGGAGAACCTTGGAAAGCAGGATGCAAAAAGCAAGGTCCAGTCTTTCGACTCCCAGGACAGAAGCAGCAGGCCAGCACAACCAAAGCAACAGGCAGAGTGGCAGTCTCTCCCTACAGCGTCCAGCTCTTCTTCCTGGCAGAATATCCTCAGTCCAGAAGGATTGTAACTTTGTGGGGTCAGACGTCCAGTACTTATACCCATTTCTGCCTTTGAAGTAGGCAAACTTCAAAGAGAAGTTGTAGTGCACAAGACCCTGCCTTTCCCTGCCCTGTCTCCAGACACACACCAGGGGGGGTTGGGGACTGCTTTGTGTGAGGACCTGCACAGCCCTCTTCAGGTGCAAGTGTTGGCTCCTCCCACCGTTCAAGCTAGGAAGACCCATCAGCCTTGTAATGGGAAATCAGGATATGCGTGGCACTCCTCTGCTCCCTTTGTGTGACTGTCTAGAGTGAATACATGAACAGCCCAACTGTCATCCTGACCCAGACATGTATTCAGCAGACAGGCAGAGGCATAGAATGGTTAAGCATGAAAATGCCCACTTTCAAAAAATTCTATTTTAAAACTTACAATTCAAAAAACCAACTTTACCAAAAGTTGTATTTTTAAATTGTGAGTTCGGAGACGCCAACCTCCAAACCTCTATCTGCCCCCAATGGGAAATTACACATGAAAGATATGTCAAGGCAATGTTCGCTTTTGGGAAAGATAGGCTTTGCAATATTTCACTATCAATACATGTAAAACACACCATTACATGTCCTACCTTTTAAATACCCCATACCCTGTTCATGGGGCTATCTTGGGCCTCCCTCAGGGGTAACTTACAGGTAATAAAAGGGAAGGTTTGGGCCTTGCAAGTCGGTGTGCTTGCCAGGATGAAATGACAGTTTAAAACTACCCACACAGAACTGCAATGGCAGGCCTAAGACTTGTTTGCAGGGCTATTCATGTTGGTGGCACAATCAGTGTTGCACGCCCAATAGTAGCATTTGATTTTCAGGCCCTGGGTACATTCTGTGCCCTGTACTAGGGACTTACAAGTAAATCAAATATGCCAATCATTGAGAAACCAATCACCAATACAATTTATACGGAGAGCACTTGCACTTTCACTTCAGCATTGGTCAGCAGTGGTATAGTGCCCAGAGTCCTAAAACCATCAAAAACGAAATGCAGCACACAGTCATAAACAGGAGGTCAGAAGCAAAGAGTTTGGGGATAACCTTGCAAAAAGGGTCATTTCCAGCAAGTACGACCTCTAAGACAAGTGGTACAGTGCGCTAAAAGTGCGCTAAAGGTGCTGTATAAGAAAATTGGAAGCATTAACATACACAGACTGGCAATAAAACATATATTCAGAAAAAATACTGATGAAGTATATATTAACCATGAGGCAGTTGACTGCGGAGCTGCTTAGAAAGAGGTAGTCAAGATGCTGTCTCAGTTTTAGGGTCTCTCAGTGGAGATGATTGGTGGACTGTGGTTGGAGAGTGGGATAATGATTCATGGGATAAGTAGTACTAGTTACAACATTTCTAATGGTTTCCTTGGCTTCTGTTTTTTGAGTAGTAAAGAAGGAAAAGCATAATCAGATCCTCTGGTCCTGAAATAGATCAGCACGTACTCACCACCTTGTTCAATGTCTCAGTTGTCACTGTCACCTTCGCTGAGGACTGAAAATATTCAGAACTCAGTGCCCTACTAAAGAAACCATAGCAGACCCCAGTGAGGTCAACAGCTACCGACCGTTCTCCCTGCTTCCGTTCCCATCCAAAGTATTAAGAAAAGCCATCAACCAACAACTCTTCTCACATCTGGAACGCCACCTCCTCCTTTACTCCTTGCACTCCAGATACCGCAGCATCCATAGCAACCACACCACTGAGACAGCCCTCATCACAACTACTGACTATATCTGAGCCCCTCTTGACTGTTGTGTCAGCCTTCTATACTGTCTCCCACCACACACTCACCACAAGGCTGCACAACATAGGCATCCAAGAAGGCGCTGTCAGATGGATTGCTTCTTTCCTTACCAGAAGAACACAGAAAGTCTGCCTTTTTCCATCACCTCCGAACCCAAGGAAATCATCTGAGGAGTACACCAATGATCCTCTCTCAGCCCCACCCTCTTCACCACTTATATGAAACTTCTGTCAATGCATCGACAAAACCCACAGACTCACCATCATATCCTACGCCGACGACAAACAACTCGTTCTCTCCCTCTCTGAGGACACCACCAAGACCAACTGGATGAAGGCCGAGTGCCTAAAGCTTAACACAGACAAAAAGAGGTACTGGGACACATCCTGGTGGCCCTCAGAACTCTGACTTACTCCTATCCGTACTGGCCACGCTAGGAACCTAGGCATCATTCTGGGCAATGAGCTAACCATGATTACTCGGGTCAACTCTGTCTCCTCCTCCTGCTTGTTCTTCCTCTGCTTGTGTCGGAAGATATTCAAATGGCTACTGTGAAGCGCAAGAGGCACTGTCACCAAAGTCTTCATCTCTAGCTGACTGGACTACCCCAGCGCTCTCTATGCAAAGATCCCAGCTCCCATCCTCTGACAACTACAGACCATACACAGTGCCTCGGACAGAGTCATTCTGGATTTCCCTAGACAAACGACCATCACCCCAACCCCAGGGAATTCCACTGGCTCCCTGTACAGAAAATGTCAGTTTAAGCTCCTGACCCACACATACAAGTCCCTACACAACTGCGAAACTGCCTACTTGAACCACTGCCTAAACTTCCATCAGCCCACTAGACACCTCAACTCCGCTTTCCTTTCTCTAACCCTGACCCTCGCATCCAACAAATCAGATGCGGAGGTTGCACCTTCTCCTACCTAGCACCGAGGACATATGACAAGCTACCCTTTCATCTCTGGACCTCCCTATCTCTAACAGAGTTCCGAAAGTCCTTGAAGACAGCTAATCAGCTGGATTCTGCCAGTTCCTGGATACCCTCACTAGTGACAAGAAGCACTCTAAAATTCTACTGTTTGATTGATTGATATCAGGTTTCAGCAAATATTTATCATTTTCACAACACCAAGTAAAGAATTCTGATTTAGTTTGAGCCCATTAAAAATCTTTGTTTTCATCTCACTTCAGACTTGGAAAAAAGTGCTTGGAAAAAAGTGCTTTCCTAATTACTGAAATGTATTTTAAAATATTTGTACAGATCATATAGAAACTATTTAAATGTTTGCACCATTGTTACTCAGTTCACATTACAAAACTCTCTAACTTTACATTCCAAGAAAGAAAAGTAAACACAAATCTCCCCATAAAATAAGCAGCAGTTTATAAGAAGACAAGCTGACATTTGAAAAGAAGCAGCAATTTATAAGAATACATAAGCTGACATTTGACTTCTGTCTATGAATGAACAGCAAATGTGACAAGATAAACAATATTTAAAGACATTTTTATGGCTCGTTCACTTCCTTACTGTACACAACACCTGTTCTTTCCCAGCTGGAGCTTTCTCACCAGACCAGGCCAGTAGGCCCTAAAAATAGCTTGCCCTGATAGCGAATGTGCAAGTAGATTTCTCTAGGCCTGGAAGGAAACGTATCAGAAAAAAGTATAGAGTCTTATGCTGCCCTGACATCGTCACTGCTGCAGTTCACCCTACCCACAATATTTGTTATCTTCACCAACTACATAGGATCAGTCCAGATATGTTTTTGTCTAATAAAACAGTTAAACTTCAAACAGGACCATACATTCTGTCTCTCTCTTCAAATTTTGTTTGGGAACCGATATCCTGTACAATGCACTCAGCTGCAGCATTCTTGAGGCCTTTTGATTTGATCAGTTTAACTTTAAAGCTAGTGAAATGGTTGTTCTTAAATCTTACCTGGGAGGAGTATCTCCCCCTGGGTGTTTTGTGTCGCCTCCATCTTCTATATCAAGCCTCGCTGTTCATCTCGGCAACCTGCTCCTCTGCAGTTTTGTGCTTCTCCATCTCTGCCAGGGTGCCCACTGTCAGCAGGGGAAGTTAGTGTTGCAGCACTGGCTGCGCTTGAATGGTTGGTGAACAGCATGGGAATGCTATTTTTGCTATGGCTGGATCGGAGCTCCTGGTTCAGGCTGTCGTCAACATCCTTACTCTCCTTACTCTGGAAGTGGGGAATGTTTATTCTTCACGGAGCAGACCAAACCAGTCATGTTTGTGCCACTCATTTAAACAAGCATTGGCAAAACCAATGAGCTTTTGCTGGGAGCTAGCCTTTTATCTTTGGCAATGCTTGTTTGTTTCGACTTTTTTTTTTTATAAAATGTTATTTTTTGGAGGATTGTTCAGGCTCTCACCGATCTTAAAAAAAAACACAAAAAAAAACCATTAGCTAAAAGCAACCATTTTTTGCTCTTTGAAAGCTCGATATGCCATAGTACTTCCTGGCACTGGAGGGAAATACCTTGTGTTAGGATGTGCTTCTTGAGAAAGAGCAGAATGCTGTTACTCGTAGAGTAGTTAGCTGTTGCCTGAATTAGTCCGACCCACTGCACCCTTCTGGGATGCTGCAGCAGGTAGAAGAAAATATGATTAACACAGCAACAGACCAGTGGATGAGGAGGGCTGAAAGCTGACATGAGTAAGAATATTGTATGTGTGATTTTAGTGAAATATAAAATCACCATGTGGCTAACACCTTACCTAAAAAGTAAGTATCCAAAAGAATATCCATGCTGGTCTACCCTCAAAGGCGCTAATACCTACTCACATATAATTTTAAAGTCATCATCTATGTAGGTGATACTTAGGTATTTTCACAATTGGGCAAATAGCTTCATATGGTGTCCCTATATTTGTCTGGCTGCCTCTAGTTCATGGATGATTTCCACACCTTGAAAGGCAATGGCAGAAGAACTATAGTACTTTAGAAAGTTTAACATTTTAGTGAGAGTTTGAGGAAGTATATAAGCTCACTCGTCACAACTAAATCCTCTCTTTATTCTAACCACATTGTTAGCGGCAAATAAACAATAGAAAACTTTTAAGATATTAAACGAACTCCTTTGTCCTAATCAATTATGTCGTAGGATTTTTACTTTGGGGTAAGGCTGCTAAGTTTAGGGTGGCAGCACCATTTCATGTAGGTGACTGAGTCAGCCCCACACTGTCTGGAAGCTGTCAGCCTGACTTTATCGGCTAGCTTGTAGCACATCACCCAAACTTGGAAATTAAAGGTGATTTGTAGCAGCCTAGAAACATGACACTCTGCCTTCTCAGGGAAGTCATGGTGGAACAGATCATACTCCTTTCTCTAAGTTACACAACGTTTCACTCATAAGGCAGACAAAGAGATGCAGGATACGTTTCAATATTGGAGCAATTGCATCTGACGATAAAAAGCATGAGCTGCAATTATGAGGGAACTGAAACGTGAAACGTAAAACATTGATGACTGTAACCATTAGAGTAAAACATTTTAAAGTCCTACCATCCTGATCTGATCGTATGATTTAGTGATTCTTACCCATACCCTAATGTCTAAACCTGAGTGCATAGCGGTGTTAGCCCTTCTGCCTGACCCGGTTTTAAGGAAGGAGCCCAGATTCCCCATACCTGAAAAGCGACAAAGGTCTGCCTGTTGTCTGCTGGCAATTCTCCCGGTGGCTGGAAAGAAAAGGCCAAGATCAGCAAAGTGGTGTACAGCATCAGGTGCCCAGGGATGAAATGCCCTCTACCCTCCTTAGACCTATGCAGTGTTTTTATAAGAAACATGTTGTGTTCTAAGAACAGGCCTGACGTGATATGTCGAGGGTTGCGGTTTGACTCCGTAACTCTTGGAGCGACAGTACTGGGTAAACTATTATGTACGAACATGACAGCCTTGAGCAGGGCACAGAGTGAAATTGATGTAAAGATCTGATAAACGTAGAACATAACAATGCTTTGTCATAAGGGCAGCTGATGAAAATAAAAAACGGCCAAGCAAAAGAGAGCTGCTCTAAAATATAATAAAAAGAATAAACAAATAAAATGTGTATGTGTGTAAAAGATACAGGCTACAGCCTCGACCGAAAATAAGGATGCTCAATCTAGGCGCTAAAATGAACCCACAACAGTAACTCATGAGCTAGAACAATCCTAAACTCAATGTGATGCACTCAGCACTTTCTGTAAATGATAAAATTAAATAAATTAAGGACTGCAATCCAACTACTTCTCTGCCTCAGTAATCTGATAAGAATGTGGACTGTGGTGCCATCAGTTCTCACTCTTTGGTTCAGTTCCCCTACTCTGACATGAGACTCCTATTTCTGTAGTGTCTAAGGTGAATTCTGGTTCTCCACGGGTTCCCTACCCCGCTGACACTATGCAAGCTATGTCCATTAACCGCTAACCCTTTGTTAGTCCTTTAGAATAAGTCAGTTGCTCAGGGCATTGACCCTGCCAGATTTAAAGCTGCAATGGTACCTCCCTTGCTGACTAAGCTGGGTGATGATCCCAAGCTGCTAAAATGCTGAAAAATGTTGTCCTTATCTTACTTCTCCCCTTTGCAGCCAACATTTTAGAGAGCTTTGTTACGCAGGAGCTAACAAGGTCCCTTTTATTCTTCCAACTTTCTTCATCCTAGACAGGCTGGTTTCTGCCCAGCCCAAAGTGCAGAAGCAATTATTGTTTCTGTCCTTGATGACTTACTATGAGAGATGGATTTGGGACATGTCTTTGCTAGTTCTAGATCTATTGGCTGCCTTCAGTGCTGTGGACCATTGCGATTCTGTTGAATTGCCGGAAGGGGGTTGGTTTATCAGGTCAGGTTCTTAGTTGGATTCCATCCTTCCTGGTAGGCTACACACAGGAAAAGCAGCTAGGCTCATTTTCCTCTTCTAGGACCAATGTCATCTGTGGGGTCAACCAGACATCAGCGTTGTCTCATTTGCTGTTAAATGTTTACACCCGCCTAATTATCTCAGCCCTAGCTAGTTGTGGTTGTAAATTCTACAACTACTCTGACACTCAGCTTATCTTCCTGCTTGAGGGTGCCATCAAATCACTTCAGGAATTTTAATTGATGCTGAAGTTCATTTGGAAGCGGACGGGCTCTCACTTCCTCAAGCTAAATGCTGATAAAAACTAGCTAATTATTCTCAACCACAGGACGGGACTCTGGGCCAGCACCTACTGGCCCTCTGAGCTTGGTGCCCTTTCTCTCCCTGTGCCTCTGTCAAGAGGGTGAACGTCGTCGTAGACAATCAAATGTCCGTAAACCTCCCAGATCAAAGCAGGCATGACAATGTGCTTTGGTGTGTTGAAATCCATTAAGAAGTCGCTCCCCTTCTGTATGATGCCTTGAAAGTGGCTATTGCCAAGTAAATTGTGTCCCGCTTTTAACTCCATGTATTTGGGTCTCCCTGTATCTTCATTACACAAACTACATATCTTTCAAAATACATCAGCAAAGATAATCTGTAAAATTCATTCATATCCTCATATCTCTAGTGCCTTAATGAAGCTTCACTGGCACCCCATTGAAAAGAAAGATCTTTTTTTCTAAATACCCTATATTATTTTCAGATCCATTCATGACCAGACTTCAGTCTTTTTAGTAAGCAGAATTAAGAGATATGGTCCTACTTGAACTCTTAAATCTTCTCTTGCCAATTAGTTGAAGATCTCTTGTTTCAAGTAACAGGGAACAGGGCGGCAGACGTGTGTCTGTCCTGGCCCCCATCTCATGAAACTCTGTCTCTCTTACTCAGTCACGTTGTTACCCAACTTCCTGAGGTTCAGGAAGCTTTTGAAGGTTTGGCTGCTTAAGCAAGCGTCTGATAAGCCTGAGCTCCTTTTCCTCTCCCTCCTGGCCACAGCGCCACGAAACCCTTGGGTGTATGTGTGCTCTAAAATGTCATGATAAAAGATAACAAACCCTAATAACACATACAAGACGCATAGCACATAAAGCATATTGCGTAAAACATTGCATAAAGCATATCGCATTAAAAATATTAGATTAAACATTGCATTACACATTCAATTAAACATAAAATATCATATGTAACATAACATATAATAATATATAACATAACATCCTCATGGCTCACTGAACTTGACGCTTTTAAGATGCTATGTGTCGTAGCATAATGTTGGTTTAGCATCCTTTGCAGGGATCAGATGAATACACAGTTGTTTGTTTTTGCCCACTTTGCTCATAATATAAATAAATGTTGTTTACATGAAGTATCCTAAACAATTTATTTTGTTTGCAAGCATAAAAGTCATACTACTAAGACCTATTTTTTCCACATTGATCGTTCTATTTATGTTGTAGAAATATTTCACCAAGGAAAAAATAGCGTAAATTGTGAAACAAATGATGAATTTGCAAAACATGGAAGCATCCCTTCATATGTCATATTTTGTTACCTTCGGTACCGTTGTAATTTAATTTTGCAAAACAGTGTCCATGAAGTAGATCTGCATCAATATGTAATCGTTTGTAGACGTGATTTTTTTCCCTTTGTGCTCTGTGCTTCTTATTGCCAGACAATGTGTGAATTTGTGTGCTGTGGCATAAGCCCAGGTGAGCACCCATTTCGATTACAGGTTTCTCGTATAATAATCTCTTTTGCTCTTAGGGTCTTCTCCAGTGGATCTCACACTGAAAATGTTTATTTACGAATGGACTTGTAAAAAGCAAACATAGCCTAACTTTTCCATCTTGATGACCTAAGGTGTTACAGTGCGACAAGTTCGGTGATTCCGAAAAGAATAGCCCTGCTGTGTGTAAAATTGAACCTAGGAAAAACATATGGAAAAACATATGGAAAAATGATATGATCTAATTTTCACTACGTATCCAGTCCGGAATCCCTTTTATGTTCAGTTTCAATATTTTTTTTAGGAAATTGTAATTGACTGTCAACCATTGAGAGAGCTTTTCGGACAAATATAGCATAACATCAAACGATCAAGGGATCTGTTCCATTCAGATACCTGGGCTGGCATACATAAAATTTATTGAAATCATCATGACGTTTTACATGAAATACACGAAGGGTTGCTCTTCATGCAGTCACGTGTAGTCCCCCTGCAGCCACAGCTAAGCTTTTCCTACATTGGGATAAAAACGGGTACCCACCTATCTTCCTTGCTCCGGATCTATAAAGGAATTCCAGATGGTGTAACTGACTAGAGTCTTTATAAGGCTTTTTGAAGTTATACTTGCCTTTCGAGCAGGATGATTGATCTTATGCCTTACATTTTGGGCCATTCATGTAGCAAAGAGCTGAATTTTGTTGCATGGTAAAGATATTGTTATAGGGAGAAGCTTCAAGGATATGTCGACACCAGGGCACTAGAGGAGGGGCAGATCTTCACCATATTCAAATTAGTTCCATTGAGTTTCGTTGTAAGTATTTATATCCCATGTGGCTATCTCAGAAATCTGGAATGGATCCTGCCCTCCTACATAATATGGATTTCATGAGGTGTAGATGATTCTTTGGGTAGAAAAATGATGATGTAAAATAAGAAAATGGCTTCCTTCCATTCAAGGAAAATTCACGGCCTCTTTTGAGTAATACTAGCCCCTACTATTACAGACCATATTCACTTCTTTCGAAGAGACAAACCTTGTATATCACGTTCATTCAGTACCTATTTCTGACATGTATCATACAAGTTACGTTTTTTTGGTTACCCATGA
Source organism: Pleurodeles waltl (assembly GCF_031143425.1). Classification (NCBI taxonomy): domain Eukaryota; kingdom Metazoa; phylum Chordata; class Amphibia; order Caudata; family Salamandridae; genus Pleurodeles; species Pleurodeles waltl. Next base: position 305,112,800 of record NC_090446.1, read on the forward strand.
CGCTGACTGCTGCTTGCCGGCAGTGCCGACTTTCTCTCACCGTACCCCAATCCTATGCTCCTTCATTGCTCAGCTGCAATGTGGTACCAAGCTGCTCCTCTCTTTCATGCATATTTTTTTTGCAACTCCAAGCAAGATTACCACCATCTTGCAGCAGTTAATTAAAAATTAAAAACTGGTGACTCATTACATATGCATACAAATATGCTATCACTGTGGGTCTAAAAGCCAAAATGACCACTAGATCTTGGCGTATCTGTACATATTTGTGGTAACCAGTGTGTGAACTTAGTTCATCAATGTGCAGCTTTTGTTTTTGCTTCAGCTGTACCATTTCTTAGATCTGCCTACAGCTTATAGCTGAAAACCCTATAGCAGTGGTTCTGAACCTGTGGTCCGGCGACTGCTTAGAAAATTAAATAGTATTAACAGATTAGGTCCTTAGCTTTCAGTAGTGACTCATGAAGGGATCCCCAGATTTCTAATGATGATTCTGTGGGGGTCCCAGGGTTCCAGTAATAATAAAGTGGTGGTATACAGAAGTCAAAAGGGTGGGAACCACTGCCCTACAGTGTATAATAACACCACTTACAGTGGGCTAGAGTGGGCTTTTGGGCTGTCCATTGCTCATAATTGGTGGCTTTCTTGTCAATCTCATTTGTTTTCTTCTTATTCAGTGTCCTTCTTTCCTCTTGACATGTATTCTTCCTCTTCTTACATTCAGAGAACTAACTTTTTCTTTTTTTAATAACTGAGAGTGTATGTGTTTTCTTTCTTTCCACCCATTTGCTGCTACCCCTATCTGATAGAGACATCTAGTTTGACATTCCTTACCTTAGACTTTCTCCTGGGCGTCAGTCTGGATCCAGCGATTTTTCTTGAGCAGTAACCCTGTGTGCCGTTAGCTGGTGTCCATTGGCTCCGCATCTGTTGTTGGCTATGCCGGATATGGCATTGCGGATCCTATATAGGTGTCACCCCAGCACACGGACGTCAGTTCTTTTATTCTGTGCCGACCTTGCGCTGATCAGAAGAGAGCTACCCCTCGGTCGTTTTTTGACTGATATTTTCTGACTTTTGGTCTACATTTTTTTTTAGCATTAACACTCGTGGTGCATCAAGGTTGCCTATGTGTGAGACTTGGTTCAAGCTCTCAGGATTCTGTCATTGGGTGATGTCCGTGACTGATTTGCACTGTGTGTGCCTGTGGTGTCTGGAGCGCGACCACGACCCGAAGTCCTGCTCCGAGTGCCGGGCCATGAATCCGAAAGCTTTGAGGGAGCTGTGCCTAAAGCTCCTTGGGCCATGGTGCTCGGCTCCACGTCACTCCCAATCTCGTTTGCGTGGAAGGTCCCAAGAATGGTTGTGGAGACTCCCTTTATTGTCGTCCCACTCCAAGTCCTTGGGATGGTTGGGTACGTTGAGGAACAAAAAGAAGTTGAAGAAGAACAAGTGTTCTTCAAATTCACCCAATTCGTCAGCCGACGAGTGGAGGGAAAAGGAACATGGTCATTCTAGACCTCCGTCCTCAGAGCCTACGTCTGGGTTGGCTCAGAGTTTCTGGGAGCTGGAGCAACCCCTGCCTAACTCAGAGTTTTGAGGCCATGCATCTCATTTTTGGGCAATCTGACCCTGCTGGAGCACCTTTTGACCTCGCAGGGTCGGGAAGAACCATTAGGGTTCCAATCCGGTGGATTTGGCCTTTGCTCCAGGTGCACCCATGGATCCATTCCTGGTTCCGAACCGGTGCCGGTCGTACCAACTTGACCTTCCCCAATACTGATTCAGACGATGATGCTCCAGACGACGCCAGGGTCCCCCAATGGCATCAATCCCATCATCATTGCTGACTTTGACATGAATCATTGTCCCCTATGTCAGATCCTGACCCTTATTCTTATGGGTTGGGGTATGTTGATGAATTGGAGGGGTTGCATAACCCTTTAGAATACCAGCTACAAGACCCTTTGGACTAGCATATGTACCTGGGTGAAGCCAGGGGAATACTTCCCCTGACTTGCTGACATGCTTTCTCCCCTAACCGTAACTACAGAGGAGGGAGCTACTTATTCCGCAGTGTTGCAAAGAGCTGCCAAGGTCCTGGGCCTAGGGCTGCCTAACGGTGGCAGTCAGGACTAACCTCCTGACAGAGGTGTTTCAGCCTGGGGCTTCATCCTCTGAACCCACTTTGCCCTTCAACGAAGCCCCTACGGGTGTCTTGCTGGGTACCTGGTCCAGACCCAGGGGTTCCTATGAGCAGGACTATTGTCTGCCATCATCTACCTGCTCCAGCTGAACCAGCGTTCCTGACGCGACATCGCAACCCGAGAGATTAGTTATACAAGCCTCTACATCCTAAGGCATGTTCCCTTCGGCACACCTGGATAGGGAATCCAAAAAGCTGGACCAACTTGGGAAGAAGATGTTTTTTTTCCTCCAGCCTGGCATTGTGATCCGAAAATACTGCATGCCTTTTGGGTGTTACTCCCACATGCTGTGGGATACGGTTGCGCAAATGCTGCCACAGGTCCCGGAGGAGGCCCGGGCTATATTCTCTCAAGAGTTGCTGATGGGAGAGACTCTGCAAAGTTCACAATCAGATGTGGACTGGACACAACTGTCTCACTGGGCAGAGCGGTTGCATCAGTGGTGGACCGAGGCACCTTGCCTGGTTAAGAACGTCTGGCTTTTTGGGGTATGTCCAAGGCAATCTTCTGGACATGGCTTTTGATGGCACCCATCTCTTCAGAGCCAGAGCAGACTCGGCGCTCGAGCACTTCAAGGATTCTTGTGGGACGGCTGGGTCCTTGGGCCTCGCGCCGGCCCCTCGTCCACCTCAATCTGCTTTTGCCCCTTTTGTGGCTACGGGAGGGGCATCTTTCCACATCCATTCCCCTTCAGCTATGTTGCCTTGCATGCTGCCCAGCCTCTGCATGGACGAGGATGTTGGGTCCACTGCCCTCGTGGATTTGGGTGCCCAAAAAGGATAAGGATCTTCTCCCTATCCTAGACCTCCGGTCCCTCAATCGTTTCCTCGAGAAGGAGAAATTCAAAATGCTCACTCTGGCTCAGGTTCTCTCTACCCTTGGCCCAGGAGATTGGATGGTAGTGTTGGACTTGCAGGACGCTTACTTCCACATTCCTGTCCTGCCTGCACACAGACATTACTTGTGGTTCACTGTAAGCCAGGAGCACTTTCAATTCAAAGTGCTCCCCTTTGGCCTTATCTGTGCCCCTCGGGTTTTCACCAAGGTGATGGCAGTGGTTATAGCTCAGCTGTGCAGATCAGGGGTTGCAGTCTTCCCCTATCTTGGCGACTGGCTGTTGAAGGCAGGCTCGCCGCAGGCTGTCGTCTCCAACCTCCAGACTAGAGCGGACCTCCTGCATTCGCTGGGGTTCACTATGAACAAGCCGAAGTTACACCTGACTCCCTCTCAGGCGTTCCCTTTCATCAGAGCTGTACTGGACACAGTTCTGTTTTGGGCATATCTTCCCAAGCAGCGAGTCCAGGATATTGTGGCTATGATAGTAATGTTTCAGCCTCTCTTCTGGATTTTGGTGAGAATGACTCTGAGGCTGCTGGGCCTCATGGCTTCCTGTAGCCTGCTGTCAACACATTCCAGATGACAAATGCAGGCTCTGCAGTGGGACCTGAAGTTCCAATGGGTGCAGCATCTGGGGAATCTCTCTGACAGAGTCCAGATCTTGTAGGGAACTGTGTGAGATTTGCGTTGGTGGCTAACAAACTACGATTGGGTCAGAGGCAGATCCCTATCTGTTCCCCAACCAGATCTGATAGTGGTGACCGATGCGTCACTCCTGGCATGAGGCAGCCACCTGGGAGAGGAGGAGATAGGTCATCTGGTCTGGTGGATTCTGGACTCCATATCAACCTGTTGGAGCTCCCAGCGATCAGACTAGCATTGAAAGCATTTCTTCCCCCTCTCAATGGAAAGGTAGTGCAGGTGTTCACGGACAACACCATGGCAATATGGTACTGCAACAAGCAAGGTGGAGTGGAGCTGTGGACCCTTTGTCAAAAGGCTCTGCACCTCTAGACATGGCTGGAACTGCAAGGCATATCCCTGGTGGTTCAACATCTGGCCAGCTCTCTGAACATCAGAGCGGATGGATTCAGCCGACAATACTTGGTGGATCATGAATGGCGTTTCCATCAGGAGGTGGCACATGGTCTCTTTCAGTAGTGAGGGACAGCCTTGGTTAGATCTGTTCTGCTCCTCATAGAACGTGCAATGTCGGCAGTACTGCATGTTGGAGTATCCAAGGCGGCACTTGCTCTGCAATGCTTATCTTGAGTGGAGGTCAGGCCTCCTGTTCGCCTTTCCACCCATACCACTTCTGCCCAAAGTTCTCAAGAAGATCAAGAACAACCGGACCCAAGTAATCCTTGTGGCTCCAGATTGTGCATGAAGAGTCTGTTATCCTGAGCTATTGAGCATGGCCATCGATCCTCTAATCAGACTGCCCATGTTGCAGCAGCGGGGGGTTCTCCCCCCAAACCTCTCCAGTCTCTGCCTTCTTGTGTGGAGATTGAGCGGCAGCAGTTGACAGTTTCTGACCTTATGCCCGAAGTCTGTAACGTTATCTCGGCAGCCAGGTGACCCTCCACCAAAACGGTATATGCCTGTCGGACGATATTTGTGGCATGGTGCACAGACAAGTCTGTTGATCACCTCTCTGCCCCTTTCTCTGAGGTTCTATTGTTTATACTTTAATTGGTCCAGCAGGGCTTGGCTTTGGGCACTCTCAAAGGTTATTTGTCTGCAATCTCTGCTTTCTTACGGATGCCTGATCAGCTTTCTTTGTTTAAATTCCCTATTGTAAATAGTTTCGTTAAAAGACTTACTCTTGTTTCCTCCTCCATTCATTGTGCCCCAATGGGACTTGAATTTGGTTCGGACATCCTGATCTGTGCTCCTTTCGAGCCGCTCCACAATTGTCCTCTAAGGCTTCTCACTTTGAAAACAGCCTTTCTTGCGGCCATTACATCTGCCCGCAGGGTGAGTGAGCTGCAGACATTGTCATCCAAGCCACTCTACCTTTCCATCTGTCTTGACAGAGTGGTGCTTCGCACACATGCCTACTTTCTTCCGAAAGTGGTTATGGACTTCCATGTAGGCTAATCCACCACCTTGCCCCCGTTTTACGCACCTCTGCATCCTTTTAAGGAACAGGAGAGACTCCACTGTCTGGACCCAAAAAGAGCATTTGTATTCTACCTTGATTGTGCCGAAGAGTTCCAGATGGATGATCAACTCTTTGTTGATTATGTGGGAGGTGAAGAAAGGTTGGGCAGTGCAGAAGAGAACCTTCTCCAGATAGGTCGTACTTTGCATTAAATGTTCTATCCATTGGCTATGAAGCAATCCCCTGAGAGTTTGCGCACCTGTTCTACTAGAGATAAAGCTGAAACCACTGCATTAGCACACGGAATTCCATTCCTGGACATCTGTCAGGTGGCATCGTGGTCATCCCTGCATATGTTTACCAAACACTATTGCCTGGACAGTCGGGTCCTTAGTGGAGAGGCACTTTGCCTGTTCAGTCCTGCAGGACTTTCTGGTGTGAACTTGGTTTGCAGACCCACCTCCGGGGATGGTATTGCTTGCGTATCTATTCTAAGGTGTAAGGAATCTGCAACTAGATGTCTCTATCAAATTGACAAGTTACTTACGTTCGGTAACTCCTTATCTGGTAGAGAAAATATATAGTTGCTGATTCCTTACTGACCCACCCATCCTCCCTGCTCTGCGAACTGATTTCCAGGGACAGGGACTTCCCTTTCAGGGACCTATTTTTGACACACCAGTGATCAGTGTTCTTCATGGCACTTCTGCATAGAAAGTTGTTGAAAGAAACTGACGGTGTGCCCAGGTTGTGCCTATTTAGGACCAACAACGTCATACCCGGCACGAACTATGCTAATGACTGATGCGGAGCCAATTGACGCCACCTAACAGAATACAGGGGTACTACTCAAGGAAAATCTACAGTGATGTCTGTGGGCCAGCTTTAGGGCAGGAGGGCCGCACTGGGTGCTGACCAGGATTGAGGGAAGCTGACCTCAGGGGGGAGCTGTGTTTAGCAACAACTTAGGAAACTTGCAATTTAAAAGCACTTGCTGAAAAATCCTTTTGAGTCCAGTCTTCAGGAAACAATTATAATGTCAAGATACCTCTTGTGATTAATGTTCCTGCTAGAGAGAGAGAGAGAGAGAGAGATGGGAGTTTTGTCTAGCGCAGCTTTGACTCGCCATAAAGTAACATAGAGGGTTAATATGCCTGCTGAAAAGAACAGAACTACATTTTATGTGGATAGCTGAGTGGATTAGCAAAGCCAGCCTTTACAAGAGCTTTAAAACAAATCAATGCAAGTGAAAGAGGAACGATGGGGGGACACTTTTGCCGGGTGGTAGTGAGGGAATCTGAGGAGGTTACCATGGGATGGAGGGCGCCAAAATGGACTGTCACACAGGGCGCCACCAGCCCTAAAACCGGCCCTGCACGAGAGTGCTTGTGTTTTGCAGCTGCCTGCCTCATTGTGCTTCTCCCCCTGCCCTGCACTTAGTTTTACTCTCCTTTGTCCACTATTTCTACCCTCCATCTTTTATTTTTAATTCATCCCCCCCTCCATCCGTACCTGCCTTATTTTTAATACACGCGCCCCCACCCGTTCTGGTTTGTTCCTTATCCCTCGTGGGCATTTACATTTTTTGTTGCCTTTTCCCGAAAGTGTGGCAGCTGCCGTAAGATGCTGCCCTACATGAAAAACACTTTTATGCATTTAACATTTTAACTGGCGAATTTAAGTGGCATTTGTCAGTAGAAAAATATAATTGTGCTCGGTTGTGTGCTCCCACATCATAACAGTCAAAGTGATGCGACTGGAAACAGCACGTCATTTTCGCTTTTTTTCTGTTTCACTTTGTCCATGCTGCACAGCATCTGCATAGCAAATAGTACCACATGGTGGGACCTACTGGCTTTGCCCTTGCGTGTTTTTAGAGTGTCACTAATTTTGTACTATTGTGTCAGTCGGGGTGGTAAGCTTAGGATTTTTATGTTAGGGCGAGAAAGCGGAGTAAGAGGCACAGAAAGGAGTACAAGGCACTTTACTTACTGTTCCCTTCTGTAGTTATGTGAACCTTTTAATATAGCTACAACGTTTTACTTACAGCAAAGTCTTATGACCTGTTGCTCAGCTGCCGTTCCTAATAGGGACTCCTGCACTATGGATATCTCCTGCTTCTATTTTGTCATTTTTTTAAGTCTGGTCTAGAGACCCCCTTTAGCTTCTTTAAAAGCCGCCCGTTTGCCCTCAAATTCAAACGGACACACGCTCTTTATCGTGAGTGTCTGCATTTAGCTTGTGCAATGTACTTGGACGTGAAAAAATGTAGTCTACTCCGAGCCGTGGGTGGTGGACTAATCTTGCTTTCGTTTCAAGGCTTCTTTTTTTGTTTTGGGGACGTGTGCATGCCGCTTTAGCGGTGTTGTAGGCGTTTTTTAGTTTTAATTACGTTGATATTTTGAAAGCCAGTTGTGAATGTTAACAAAAAAAGATACTTATGGCTTGACAAGGCCACCTATTGGCTATACCAACTCTTATTTACTGCTTGATGACAACTTTATTGTTTTGTAGGGGTATTTAGGTGTTTGTTGTTTAGTTCCAGTTTTATTGATGTCATTTTGCTGTGTTTCAGTTTACCAGTTGCCCACATATGAGTGTGACTCCTCTGTTAGTTCGCACAATGTAGAACTATGTATTTTTTCTGTCCCCTTCCCTACAGCCATGTTCCTTCATTTTGCTTTGGCCAGTTGATGATTCCTCTCGGAGTTCTTCGACGAGTTTCTCCCCTCCCCCCCCCCCCCCCCCCCCCCCCCGCCCGCCTAAAAAAAAAAAAGAGCTGACAAGCCTAATTGGTTTGCGGTGTTTTAACTGCACTCCAACTCCTCCCCCCCCCCCCCCCCTTGTATTCAGATACATCCCAACACTCATATCATCCTAGCCCCAATGATTACAGTCCCGCCTTTCCCATTGCTTATCACAATGACTCCATTTTGGCACAGTATTGGGGGGCAAGGCGTGCGTTACTCTTCACATGCTCCGGTCCCCTAAAATAGACACATAAATAAAAAAAGAATTAATCGAGGTGGCAACATATAGTAAATGGTGCTGATCTAGTTGCGAATGAGGGGCAGTTTTAATTTGTGATTTGTTCTGGCTTTGCAGGCTCTCAACTTGGTACATTAGTTCCAAGGCAGCAGAAGCACACCGTCCCCATGGCCTGCCATCACCAGCCCAATCTTTCTGTGCTTTTTAATTAAAAAGAAATAAAAGGCAGACAGGAAAAGATGGGGCTGGGAGTACCACTGGAAATTGGAAATCTGCAGAACATCCAATGCTCCCGCTGCGCGTCTTTTAACTCTCTCGTCTTAAGTGCCGGGGCGATGAGTGTTTCTGACGAGAAGGATGATTGTTCTGGAGGTGGTTTTTTTCCACCTCCTGTTTGCTCTCGTTCCCCTTACGTTAGATCAGATTAACCCATGGAGCAACATTCAAAGAAATTGGTCAAATGTTTAAAGTGGAAGAAAGGAAACCTTTTAAAACTGTTAATAATATTTAGTATGCTTTTGGGAGAATGGATGCTTGAATTACATTTAAACCGGAGATTTGTTTAATCGTAGAGTGAATGCATTTATTAATGAAAATGTAAAATGCTGTTGAATTTAAGGTCATTTCTTAGGCGTAACACGCATTGCGGGTTGAGCATTAAGGTAGTTCGTCTTGCGCTTAGTGCCACCGAAGTGTGCTGTTGGCCTTGTGTTCCTGCCTGCTGGTATGCAGCAATGTATAATCTTCTTGTTCACATTATTGCCTTGCGCTACGGCGCTGTGCCGCTTGTGCTTAGTTGGAGCCTTTTAATAGGCATTTAGTCTCCGGGCAGGACATTAAGGTAGCGTTATGGTCAGGCTGTGCCCTGCTCTGAACCAATGCCATTTGCAGCTACTGTTCGGGGCTGGTGCAATTCTCTGACGTCCTTGGCTCTTGACCGAGACCTGCAATTGCTGCTTGTGTTCTAAAGTGGTATTTCAACCGCTTCTTGTTTTAATTTGCCCGTGCAAGTCTCTTTTGACCTCCCTTTTCAATCCAAGAAGAGATGTAGAGACTGGGCCTTGTTGTTTGCTGCAGGGCCTGCACTGTGCAGTTATGGTCCAAGGTTAATGTAGTTTGAGGATAGCAGGTAAAGAACGGGCAAGCAGCTTAAAACCTGCTGTTATGCAGACACGTTTTGGGGTTCACTTTGTTTTGGTTGCTCGGTGGCTTTTGAGACTGAAGAGTATAGATTTTAAAAACGTAATATTTCAATCTCAGCAGGCATGTCGTTATTGATTTGTATTATTAGAATGAGATGGAAGAGGACAGATAATATGAGCACCAGATATGCCCCTTGTTTGTAATTCAGCGTGGTGCTGTTACTCACCTTAAATAGCCATTCCAAAGAAGCGCCAGATGACCTGCTCCGACGTGGTGTGCATCTGGGCTCAGGCCACCTACGAATTTCAAACACTCTGGTGCTCCGCAGGAAAAGGAGTGCACACACTTTGGGGTGGATGTGGTGCTGTATTTACTAAAGTGCATGGCAAGTGACAAATTCTTTTCGGCAGTAAGCCACAGCTTTATTGCTTTATTTATCTAGTGATCATCATCAGCTTGCGCGATTTTTGAAAATACTGTGCAAAGTTGGCAGGGAGTTTTCATGCTTGCTTTGCCTAACACCACTGTTCCAGAAGTGTCATACACGCTTTTCAGCTCTATTTTATTGATCCTGGTCTTTGTTATTGACTTTCATGCATGTTGTTGTACCTTGTTGTATGGGATGCTGTTGTATGGGATGCTGTTGTATGGGATGCTGTTGTATGGGATGCTGTTGTATGGGATGCTGTTGTATGGGATGCTGTTGTATGGGATGCTGTTGTATGGGATGCTGTTGTATGGGATGCTGTTGTATGGGATGCTCTTGTATGGTATGTTGTTGTATGGTATGTTTTATGTTATTTAGGAATTGGTCTCCTCGCTGCTCTCAACTGTTAGATCGATGGACTCCACATAATAGTTAATGAAATGTTATGTAAATAATTTTTTATGTATAAACTCTTTGAGAAGAGGCATGCTTTGGGAATTATGGATTATGTGAATTGTAAACTATATCATATTCTATTTTTGTGTTGGGACACAAACTCTTTTTAGCAACTTTTCTTGAGCAACAGTGCTCTATTATTCATTAGTGTTCACTCTTTGCCGCAAGACTTCATGACAGTCATGTTCTTTACGTTCCTTTGTGTCATATCCGAATCCTACCTCCAGCTCACAAATTCCAGGTTGTCTTAATTGTTTTAGATTTACTCTGATGAAATTTAAAGGAGAAATGCAAATTAACCCCCCCCCCCGAATTTCTATTATTCTTTACTTCCTCAGTTTGGCTGGTATTTATTGCATTTGCCCATCCTGCTTTTAATGCTTCTATGTTTAGCCTAAAACATTTATTTGTATATGTTAATAATAGTGTATGTAATAAATTAGCATCTAAAATTAGGGCTTTGGTAATGACGGCTGTTCTTCCATTACTGAAGGACTTGCTTTTCCTTTCAATGTTGGTGTTGACTGACCAGTCTGTGGTGCCGTTTCCAACTGCGATATTTCTTTTGACTCTCCTGCAGTTCTTGCTTCGGTTGATCATGTTGCTGCCCTGACTGTACAGGCATAGATGGATCTGATCTATTCTTACTCAGACTCTATAGAGAGGTTATCAGATTTGGTCCCCAGAACCCGCATGTTCTCACCCCTTCGCTGCTAGCCTCCACCCCAATCCCCCAGGACCCTATAACTTTTTGTCCACATAAGCTATCCACACCAAACGTGCGACCTTTTTTTTTTTTTCCAACATCCAGAGGATTTTAAAGGTATTCAGGGTCGGTGGATTCCCCTCGAGGGGACAAAGTGGGCAAAATATAGCTACATTTCGTTTTTTTTTGTGGAAAAATGGGAAAAAAGTGCTGCAGAAGAAAGTGTCTGTTTTTCCCTGCAAATGGCATCAACAAAAGCTTTGCAGTGCTAAAATCACCATTTCCCATCCTTGGAGAACAGGCCGACTTGAATCAGAAAACCACAATTTTCAACACAGTTTTGGCAGTTTACTGGGACGTAGCCCATTTTTCCTATTTTTTTGTCCTTTTAGCCTCCTTCCAGTTAGAGGTGGAAATGGAGGTGAAACCACTGGTGGACCCTGGAAAGCTTAACATTTCTGTAGAGAAAATTTTGAATTCAGTAAGGGGCCGTTTGTGTAGATCTGTTTAAGGTTTTCCTATAGAAAGTAACAGCTGAAATACAAAAAAAATATTGAACTTGAGTTTAAAAACAGCCATTTATTTGTGTCTACGTTTTTATCTGTTTAACTATCACAGATTTCCGAAAGCAATACAGTTACATCTGCTGGACCAATATTGTTGCATTGATATATAGGGCTTGTAGGGTCACAAAGAACCATAGGTACCCAAAGCCAATAACTGAGCTGGTTGTCCATTGTGTACCGGGTATATAGAAATTCATTTGGTATAATACAAAGAGCGAAAATACGTATCAAGGAAACCTATGTATTATCGAGCTGGGCACAAGATATGAAGTTTTGAAATAGTGGTTATTTGCACATCTCCGAATCTGTGGGTACCCATACTAGCATGTGAATTAGAGGGTATTTCCCAAAATGACTTCTTTCTTACACACTGTCTTCAATTTGGAAGGTGCAAAGGCAGAGAGATGCAATTGGGAATAACACTTGTTCTACTATTCTGTGCTCCCCCATGTCTCGCAATATAAATGGTACCTCACTAGGGTAGGCCTAGTGCCCGTGACAGGAAACTGCCCAAAATGCAACGTGGGCACATCACATTTTTCCACCCAAAACTGACCCCCCTTTTTTTTTTTTTTTTGCAATGTGCCTAGCTGTAGTTTCTAGTTCGTAGCTCAGTCGGCACCTCAGGAAACCTGGCAAATCTGTACATTTCGTAACACTAGATATGCAGAGTAATCCAGGACCTGGTGACTTGTAGGGCCCTACCAGGTTCTGTTACCCAGAATCCCTTGCAAACCTAAAAATGTACAGATTTACCTCATATTTCTGCGATGGAAAGTTCTAGAATCTGAGGTGAGCCACAAACTTCCTTTTATCCAGCATTCCCTCAAGTCTCACAATAAAAATTGTACCTCCCTTGTGTAGGTAGGCCTAGTGCCCGTGACGGGAAACAGCCCAAAACGCAACATGGACACATCAACTTTTTTCCGCGCAAACCTGACCCTTTTTTTTTTGCAATGTGCCTAGCTATGGATTCTTGGCCCTAGCTCAGCCGGGCACCTAGGGAAACCTAGCAAACCTGTACATTTTTTTTTAAAACTAAGCGCCCCGGGGGTTCTAGGATAGGGTGACTTGTGTGGCTCGCACCAGGTTCTGTTACCCAGAATCCCTTGCAAACCTCAACATTAGTCTGAAAAACACATCACATTTCTGTGATGGAAGGTTCTGGAATCTGCGGAGAGCCTCAAATTTCCTACCACCCAGTGTTCCCCTAGGTCTCCCAATAAAAATGCTACCTCTCTTGGGTTGGTGGGCCCAAGTGCCCATGACAGGGAAGGGCCCAAAAAGCATTGTGGGCACATCAAAATTATCTGTCACAAAACCACCTGTTTTTGCAAGGGGGGGGTGGGGGGTTTGCGCACATGCGTTTTTGTTCCCAGGCTCGGCGGCCATCTAGGGAAACCTACCAAACCCAGACATTTCTGAAAACTACACACCCGGAGGAGTCCAGGGAGGTATGGCTTGGGTGGATTCTCCAATGTTTTCTTACCCTGCATCCCCTGCAAACCTCAAATACAGCTAACAAAAAAACACATTTTCCTTATATTTCTGTGTGGGATCATCATGCCGGCACAAATAGCCTCCCACCCAGCCAGCTTTCCCCTCAGTCTCCTGATAAGTGATACCTCTTTTATGTAGGTGGGCAAAGTGCCTGTGTCAGGGAAGGGCCAAAAACATGTAGAAATTGAAAGGGGGGGGGGGAACCAAAGGGAGTCCAAAAAGGCAGTTTTTTCCCCATATGTTTTTAGGCTGACCCACACAAGTGGGGCAGACTTTTTATCAGTACGGATGTGGCTGTAGTGTGGTCAGTTTTATGTATTCGTTGCGCGTTAGCTTCAGGCTTTTAGGCCTTTGTGCACTTTGCCCTGGATGTATTTTATTCCTTTGCTTGCAGCTTAGAGCCTCTGTGCACTTTGCTCTAAATGCTTTTTATTCGGCTTCGTACTGTTATTTTTCAAATAACCAGTTCTACGGTCTTGTTTTATTTTTTATATCACACTGTTTAGCCTACTTCAGCACTGGAGTCCTCAATAACACATTCTTGTTCACTCTGTGCTTTAGTCAAGGATACAGTCCGGTACATTGCCGATAGACGTGGTAGGAGTTTAGTCTTTGGCATTCTTGTTTAGGGACATTTTGTGATCACACTGACATGTTAGTTATAAAAACACTTCCTTGTCCCAATACAAGAAAGAGGGAGATTCCGACCAGGGAACCACAACTAGACACTGACTGCCTCGTTGCAGATGATGAACCAGATCACAGGCCTTTGCTCAGGTATGAGGGGTTATGGCTTCCCACGGAATCTGAAAGGCAAATTAGAAGCTTAACATGCTGTGCTCGAAATAGAACTAACTGAGAGAGAGTAGAAATTATTAACACCATGATAGCGTTATTCTTATGTTTCACTCTCCTCGTGACTATTTCAATCCTACTGTGTTGTATGGTTCTGGTTATTGCGGCTCACGCCTTAATATCTAAAATGCAGTCGTTTTATTAAAACAATATATAAAACTTAAACTGCCTTTGTCATTTGTATATGAGATCATACTGTAAATGAGAGAGTTGGTTTGGATCTGAGTGACCACGATTTCCCTGAGAGGTTCCAAAGATGTCATGCGCTCGGCTGCCCAATCATCCCTTCCCCTTGGGAGAGATGAGGCACTGCTAGTTAGCTGGAGCAAAACAGGATTTAGGGTGACAGAGATCCTTCCAAGTGGGTCTGACTCAGTCCCCCACACCGTGAACGATCCTGCTACCTAGAAATCCAGTAGTCTCATTTAGGATAATGAGAGCCCACGCGACATGGCGCCGCCAACGATTGGTCTGGCTCTAATTTTCGGGTCCGGCTGACTCTCTCGGTCTCATATATATATATATTGACTCCTCGGTTCCGTATACGGAGACATCCGTGGCACTGAGGACTTCCGCCACCGCAATATAGGTAGATCCTATTAATAGCGGTTCGTTGTTCAAGCTTGAACTTTGAAAGGAAAACCCCGATATTAGTGTGCCTTCTCTGCCCTAGTGCTGTTTTTATAATGGCAAATAAGTGAACATAGCGCTTAATATGCGCCATCTGCTCACGGGACATCTAATAGCACATGGTCTCACGAACCAGGGGGGTCCGGTCACGTTTGTGGTGGATGCCCATGCAGCTTATAGAACAGAGCTTTTTTATTCTTGGGTTGTACTTCCAGCAGTTGATGGGGGTACAAACACTTTTCACGAATATACTCTTGCTAATGTCCCTGGACAATACAGGGCATAAGCATATTTAGAGATACCTCTATCATATAAAGAACATAATAATTGGCTTGATGGCACCTTACCCCACACTATAGCACCTGTTAGGTTAGGTCCACTGAGTAATGATGGTCCTACCTGGCCTTTACTGGCTACATATACACCACATCCTGCGGTTGCTCAATTGACGGTGGCTGTAGTTCGTCGCTTATATACGGAATTAACGGCTACATATAGATGTTTGGTTCAATTTGTGATGCAGACACTTAACACAAACCCAGCGCGTGCTGCTCTGGCGCAACCACATGCAGTGGTTCCGGGGGTCAATCCGACCACTGTACACTCAGTTATGGGACAAGAAGGCCACAGCACACAGAATGTAATGTCCAACAGTAAAGCAAGAATAGATAATCCTGATGTTGTTCTGTAGGTTGGAAGAAGTATGAAGTCGAAACGAGTCACGGATCCTGTTTGCAGATAGTATCTTTATTTACAGTTGCTAGAAGCCATTGAGTCATCATGGAGATACAGCCAACACGTGTTTCGTCACACAGGTGACTTCATCAAGGCTGTGGTAGCTAGCCGAAGTGGGTAAGTGGTGATGCTAAGTAGCAAAAAAAGCTCAGAGATCAGTTGAGTGGGCTTAGTATAATGGTAAACCTGTCAGTAGTAATGCTGCGCCAAGCAGCTGCAGATGCGTAAGGTAGAGAGCTTGTGTGATAATGCAGAAATAAGAGGCCGTGATACGCCTGTTATCATAACCAGGAAATATAGTAGCGGGGAGCTTCCCGTAGGCGCGAGATCGTTTAAAGCATATTTAGAGATACCTCTATCATATCAAGAACATAATAATTGGCTTGATGGCACCCTACCCCACACTATAGCACCTGTTAGGACCATCATTACTCAGTGGACCTAACCTACCTGGCCTTTACTGGCTACATATACACCACATCCTGCGGTTGCTCAATTGACGGTGGCTGTAGTTCGTCGCTTATATACGGAATTAACGGCTACATATAGACGTTTGGTTCAATTTGTGATGCAGACACTTAACACAAACCCAGCGCGTGCTGCTCTGGCGCAACCACATGCAGTGGTTCCGGGGGTCAATCCGACCACTGTACACTCAGTTATGGGTAAAGTCCCAGCAAAACGGGAGGAAACTCTATTTTGGCTGGCGCAAAAAATGAATACGCTGGAAGCAGTATTTCCCCATACGGGACCTCAGGATAAACATAGAATATTGACGATGTGTTTACCGTATGGAATGGTTCCTACTGCGGACCATTGTAATACTTGGGGCACAGTGTTTGCCGCGCTCTACACTACAGCACACGGTACACCAACATTGGCTAATCTACCGGAAGTGCTGAAACAAATTCAGGATGAATATGGAGCTGCCCCAGCCTTAGATTTAGGGATGCAGCAGATGGGCAATTTTGCCACGGTTTTTTCTATGATTTTTAGTAATCTCAAAGGGGAGGCAGTAGCACTAGCGGTGCGAATGCGTCTTCGAGACGTCCCGCAAGGTAACCAGGAGCGGGAACTGCTTAGAATAATAGCAGAAACATATTCAAGTATAGGTTGTGATAGCCTTGGGGCTAGACCGCAGAAACCCCAGTTACAGGGTAAGAATAGTAAAGATACTGCTAAACAACAGCAACCTGAGGGTACTAAAAAGCGCTAGGAGAAAAAACAACAGACACCTAAAAAAGATAGGGGACAATCTCCGCAACCGGAGACCCCGCAGAATAGGTATAATCTCAGGAATAGGGATAATTTGAAGACGCCTGATAGATATCAATATACTGATACACGCCAATCTCGTTCCTTTCAGGACTCCTCGGAAAAGAGAAATGAGAGAGGTGGGCGGTCGGAGCGGAGAACAGAGTACGTGAAACCGAGACAGGAGTCACAACGCTCAACTGAGGTTTCTGTCAAACAGGAAGAGAAACCGATCCAATAAAAACAGCAATAAAAAAAAAAAAGTGCCAGCAGTCTCAGTTAGACATGCCACTCAGGAGTTCTCTTGAAGAACAAGACGTGGGCGTTAGCACTGTTAGACAGCGCGGCAGAGGTCACAATAGTTCGCCGGAGTCTTCAAGAGCATCTGGAGGTGAAAGCAACTGATGACTTCATACAAGTCGAAACAGCAGATATGCGTGTCTCCGATCCCGATAGAGTTTATACAGTAACTTTACAATTAGAAGGGGATGTTGAGCGCACTATAAACGCCATTTTTTGGGACCGTGTGGTCAAATTGTATGACGTTCTGCTGGCCGAACAGGATTGGCTTCCTGACTTTGTTCGTGACTGTCCAGTTGGGGAGGAGGTTATTACTCCTTCATTCTCACCACTTGTTCCGGGAGAACTAGCAGAGTCCTATAGTAAAACATGGGCTCTAGCACAGGCTCCTGCCTTATATCGAAAGAATGTGGGATAGGGATTCACCTTATCATGTAATTCCGATAAAGGGCGAACCTCAGCCGCAACCGCAATAGCCTATAAAGTTTGAAGCGAGGGCATTGGTAAGGAAAATAGTTACACAATTGGAGTACCAGGGGGTAATTGAACCCTGTGTCTCGCCGATGAATAATCCCTTATTTCCAGTAGCTAAACCGGACCATTCTTATAGGATAGTGGTGGATTACAGACATTTAAATGGACATACACGCACATATGCAATACAAAATTTGCGCAGCGCTCATGAATAATATTGTGCGTAAGAAATACAAAACAACATTAGATATCTCGAATGGATTCTTCTGCCAAAATATAGCGCCCGAAAGTAGGGACTATACGAGCTTTAGTGCATTTGGCTCTCAAAAAAAGTTTTGTCGTCTGCCTCAGGGGTATAAGAATAGCCCAGGACTATTTTCGTCTCGTGTAACTGAAATTCTGCACGAGTTGGACCCTGAAGCTTTGTCATATGTTGATGATATCTATCTGACAGAAGATGAGTTACTGCAACATTTAAGGCGCGTAGCGCGCATTGTTGTGGGATTTGCTGATATTGGCTACAAATTTAATTTTAAGAAATCAAAAATTGCCTTCCTCAGCGTCATTTTCCTGGGATATGAGTTGTCGAATGAGGGCAAGAGCTTAGCGCCACACTTTTTGGAAAAATGTGCTCAATTGCAACCTCCTAATATGATTCGGAAACTCCAGTCGTTATTGGGGTTTCTGAATTTTGGCAGAACTTACATTCCTGATTACGCTACACGTATAAAACCATTATACGAGTTGATTCGCCCGAATTTTTCGAGTAGATATTGGACGATTGAGCATACACATATTCTTCGAGATTTGCAAACTGTTCTCTTAGCAGTAAAGCATTTACACACTCGGGACAATAAAACGCATCTGGTCATCAGGGTTATACCTGGTGCCGTGGGATTTACATACGTCACCTTTAATGAGGGTGAGACAGTCCCGATCGCATACAAGTCGCACTTGTATTCGGCTGCAGAACAACGTTTTGCACAGACTGAGAAAATTCTCACTGCTGTACAGATGGCTGTTATTAAAGAACGACCTCTTGCCCAGGGCCAACGCATCATTGTTGTTTCCCCGATTCCAGCCTTAGAGGCTGTTACAAAAGCGAGTGTTCCTAATTCGAAAGCTTTACACCCGCAATGGATACAATGGGCAACGTCTTTGACAGCCACTGATGTAGATTACATATTTGACCCTAAACTGCAGACTCAAGAATTTCTTCAATATGAAATGGAGTACCCAGTTCCCGCTGGTACATTGCCTATTGACCAATATCAGGTGGTCATGTATACCGATGGCTCTGCGCAACCAGCGGTTGGGACTAAACAACAGTATTCTGCTGCATGTGCGGTGGTGAGTGGCTATATGGAGGGGGAAGTGTTGTGCCCCCGACATACTTATACACAGACCTTGGGAGATTGTACGGCACAGTTGGCTGAGCTGAAAGCTCTTTTGTTAGCCTTGGAACATGCGGATCCGGCAGTGTTTACATTGCTGGTTTGTGATTCCTATAACTGTGTTCAGTCTTTCAATGAATATCTACACTACTGGAGGTTGAACGGGTTCAGAGATTCAAAAGGCAACACCATTAAACACAAATTGCTGTGGGGGAAGGTTGCGGATCTGAAGGAAACGCTTCCTAAAGTCCATGTTGTGCATACACTTGGACACCAGCGCGTTGGAATACACGTTGCTGGGAATACTTTGGCTGATGAAGCCGCAAAATCGTCAGTGGCAGTTGCCACTGTGGCCGCAGTAACTCGTTCGAGTTCCAAACCAGACACAGAGATTTTGGCTGCTATAAAAGCTACAGCTGATGGCACGCCATTTCCTAAAGGATTCCCTTCTAAATATAGTTACTGTATGGGTGGTATGCTAAACGCTGTAGTTAAAATACCAGGCGTTGGTGTACGTGAAATTCCCAATACAATTGAGCGACCTCGATTAGTTACTGCAGCACATGAGGGGGCGGATTCTGCCCATGCAGGCGTGGCAGCCACAATTTCACTCTTACAAGCCCGTTACTGGTGGCCTGGTCTCTATAAAGAGACAAAGCAGGATGTCCTTTGTTGTGACATCTGTCAATAAATTAAAGTTTCCACGGCTAAACGCCCTCAGCAGATGCCCCTCCTCATATCAAATAAACCTTTACAGTGTGTGTACTTGGACCATTGTGGTCCGCTGACGCCAGATAGTGCATACAAATATATATTGGTTGCTGTAGATTCATTCTCCAGATTTGTGTGGGTCTGGCCACAGCGCTCGGCTGACGCTCGAACTGTTATTAAAGATTTGCGCATCTTTGTCGATACATATGCAGTTGCGGCTTTTCATTCGGACCAGGGCCCTGCCTTTGCCTCTAAGGCATTCCGGGATACCATGGCTTCGTTGGGGGTCCAGCTCCAGTTCTCGTCTCCATTTCATCCCGGGGGAAATTCAGTCGTGGAGCGTTTAAATCGCGATTTAAAGCAATCCTTAAAGGCCAGAGTTATAGGTACGGGTCGTGGTTGGCTAGCCCACCTGTATGGAGTACAGAGAGCACTTAATAACTTGCCTAGAAGGTCCCTGGGGGGTCGTACTTCATATGAGTGCCTGTTGTGACCCGAATGTATGTTCCTGATCTAGATGGTCCTGGTGTGGAGACGGCGGATACGCCCTTTGACCTAAATGATCGTGTCACTGTTTTGCAGGATTTACAACAATTCCGTGAAGATAACGCTTCTGCAAGTGCTGCCTCCACAGGAATTAAGGATGAACCGGTAACGTCTACTGGTTGGATTCCCAAGATTGGGGATCTTGTGCGTGAAAAGGTCGCAGTGAAAAAATAATTTGGTCCTTCTTATCGGGTGCCTGTCCCTGTGATATGGATCAGCGGCACAAAAACTGTGATTTTGCCTCCGTTGCGAGGGGCCAAAGGAGATCGCTTTGTTTCCATTGATAATGTCAAGTTACAACATGTGGCCGATTCTGCACAGCAGACCAAGAGGAACACCCAGTAGTTCCGGAATCCCTCTCACTACTGGGGAAGTAGTTCCGCTGCAGGTGATTTGCACCAACGCTATTTCCTCTCCGAGCTTGGGGAGGGTGGAAGCTGATCTTGCGATTGTTCCACTGACAGCGAATGATTTGGAATCCTTTGATCAAGTTGCTGTACGTTCTACAGATGTTGCTGAAATGTGGTTTATAGCATGCCAAGGCGAGAGCCACCATCTGCTTCTTTGTTTACGATTGCACCTTTTGCGAGAACTGCCTCTGGCTGCTTCAATACCACTGATGACATTGTGTCGGACTCATCGTCCTCTTCAACACCAGCCCTGGGTCCACGTAAACTGCTGGGTTGGCTCAAACATACATATTTTGTTGTTCCTTGGAACTATCTGTGGCTTTTTATGACTGTGATGACTCTTTTCCTATGGTTGGGGTTTGTGGTTACCTTTTTTCTGGTGATACATGGTCATTTTCTTCCTGAACGATCTGACATTGAGCACGTGGAGACGGTGTTGAAACCACATTTTTCGTCACATATGGTTCGAAGAGACTTGTCCTTTGTGAACATTTGTGCTGTACCAATTCCGGGTGGGATAGGGTGATGTTTGATATATATGGTCCCACTGAGATGATTCATATACCGTATGTTCTCAAATTGTCAATGAATGATATCGTTATACCAGGCATTGTTTCTGATGATTGGGATGTGAAGACAGTTGATTCTATGTTGACAGAATTGCAGTTTTATACTGTCTATGAAAATGAAGATGCTTACCAGTTTAGAGATAATTATGGTGACATGCTTTGTTACAATTATTATGGGCACCACTTTATTCATAAAGCCAGTAGCCCTAAATCAATATTTGAGTATATGCAATGGGAACATTGCCTGACTCCTCCATAGGGGAGTTCTAAAACTTATTCTGACAAATTTGCGTATTTTTCTGGGCATCATCAACAAAGTGCTAAGTCGTGTTATTTTAGAGTTACTCCGCATGCTAATAAGCAAATATTATTGACTGATACTAAATTACTGTATTAAAATTTGTTTGTGTCCAAACTATCTGTTGAGGGGTATGAATACTGGTCCAAAACTGTTAATTTGAAAAGTGTTTGGGGAACGAAAAATTGGCAAATGCGGGGTAGGGATACATTGTTTAGGACATGTATTATTCCTGTCCAGATGATTTTCTTAAATGACACTGTACAACAGACTAGCTGTTTTGGCTTAGCAACAATTAGGGAATTGAATTTGCCTGGCATACCTGTCCCTTCCAAAATGAAAAATTGGCAGCAATATATTAATGCCACGTTTAGTGAGCTTACAGACTGGGTCCAGAATGGTACGCTTAACACTTCATTGACACGTTCAGGCCGGTAGTTATTGTGGCCCATAGACACTAATAGGTGTTATCAACGTTTTGTCACCTCTTCGGGGGGGATTCAGGACTAGTAGGGTAGACCCTCGCTACATATCACCAGAACATGCTGACATCATTACTACATACAGCGTAGGGAAACTTTGTCAACAATGGTTGAGGTCATCCACGCTGGATGCAGTTAAGACACATCTCACGTTACTGTCTAATGATACTGACTTGCAAGATTTTTTGTCAGGACCAAGGATACCACGGAAGAAACGTTTTTTGTATGAAGTATATAATGAGATTTGGAAGCTTTCACAACAGGAGGCAGCGGCCCGGTTGAGGCAAATTGATCAGGAAAATTTGATTCAAGCTTTGTCTGTTGTGGATAATGGGATGCATACCCTATCAGACCGTGTATACACAATTGACAACGTGGTTTCCTCTGCTATAGACATTATTAAATCGGGTATGTCTTCTTTATATCATGGGCAGAGTCAAACGCGGTCCATCATGCAGTTGGGTTGGACTCTACAGAGATTGAAGGCAGGTCGCGTTCTGTGGCAGCACATTCGTGCCAGGGAGATATTCATTTCCTTTAATTTGACACGTCAGCAACAACTAATGGCTAAGAAGGAAGCGATGTATGTTATGTTAAATATTGAAAAATTTGAGAAATTGCCTTTTACAGTGGCTGAGATTCCGTCAGCAGAGTGGTTGATTCACGGGGTTATTAATTTGCCTATCTCCACTCTGCAATTTACGTCTTGTTTTAAAACACATTCCGGTGGGTAGATATGAACGGTTGGGAGACAGTTACATACATGAGGTGTGGGAGCTTCCCTTTCTATACAGATGTCTTAATGGTACGAGGGAGGTTTTTCTTAGCGGTAGCGAATGCGAAACTTGTCAGCCATTCGATGGTTTGTAAACAGCTGTCTTTGCACGGGGCGTGCAGTGCCTCGATTGCTAACTTAGCTTGTTATCTTAAGGGAGTTCCAGTCCCGGTAATTAAAAACACTTTCCAGGTGCTTTCAAACGGCAGCTACGTCCTTCTTAACGGTGAACCCTGTTGTGGCATGCGTGCCGGAATAGTTTACGTGGTCGTTGTCACCAAGGCCGTTACGTGCTGCGGGAATGTGTTGTTTCCCCCCACTCGAATTAAGGAGGTAGCGGACATCTGGCCTCATATTGCTATTTCCAAGGTGAATTTCGACAAGTTGAGTTGACTGAAAGCTCTATTGTTTCAAAAGCATGTGGCTCTTACATCTGCTAGCGAGACCTACGCACTTCAGGTGGCAAGGTCATCAGCGGAAATACAGTCCCTTTTAAATACTAACTTTCCGAGTCACTTTGGTGAACTCGTGGAACGTATATTTAATGCGTCCAGCACTGCTGGAATTGCACATTTTTTCAAAGCTGTTGGTGTTGGTTTTGCTCATACCTTCTCTTCCATATTCGGTTTAATACCTTCGGCTATTCACTCTATTTTCGGAAGCATTTTTGGGGGATTTCCGATTACTTTGGCTTTGTTGGCTGGTGTTTTGCTGTTGCTGCTGTTCTTCCGCAATGGCTGTCCCACCGCGACGAGATCCCATATTGGCGCTCCCGTCAGCGCAGCTGTGTCGTGAACGCATGATGCAGCATTTTGGAGCAACACTCCTGGGACAATTGGAGTGTGACTGGTCTCTGTCATTCCGACCGGTTTTGGATTGTGTGCAACCAGTGTTTCGGTGCCTTTGGTGCTTGTTTGAACATGCACTGGCTCTCTGTCTCTCACTGCAGCACCCCCCAGTGGTCGATACTGATCTGTTGATGTTCCCGATTAGGGCTCCTTCCCAGATTTGTGCACTGCGGTTGCATTTGCTTCGTGAGGCAGTTTATGAGATTCCCTTCCTGGAGGAAGATGGTATTGTCTCATTCGTAGGCCCTGCACGAGGTGCCGCCCTGGATGATTTTGGGGCTTTGGAACACACCTGCTCCATGATAATTTTTGGTGAGGATTTTCCGATATTGACATCTGTCGAAGTGGAGGATCTCCTGCTTTCCGTGGCTTCTGTCTAAGAATTGGATTTTTTTGTTGAAATTGACATAGTATTAAATTTGGCTTTAATGTCACATGCTTCCCAAATATAAATTTGTTTTCTACATTGCTGTCCTCTGAACTTGTCGAAATATATTTGGAGTATTTGTTTTATTTTTTATCTGGGGCATAATTTTTTATTATTAGAACCACTTGCTACCGACAAGGGGAGGGTGTAGTGTGGTCAGTTTTATGTATTCGTTGCGCATTAGCTTCAGGCTTTTAGGCCTTTTTGCACTTTGCCCTGGATGTATTTTATTCCTTTGCTTGCAGCTTAGAGTCTCTGTGTACTTTGCTCTAAATGCTTTTTATTCGGCTTCGTACTGTTATTTTTCAAATAACCAGTTCTACGGTCTTGTTTTATTTTTTATATCACACTGTTTAGCCTACTTCAGCACTGGAGTCCTCAATAACACATTCTTGTTCACTCTGTGCTTTAGTCAAGGATACAGTCTGGTACATTGCCGATAGACGTGGTAGGAGTTTAGCCTTTGGCATTCTTGTTTAGGGACATTTTGTGATCACACTGACATGTTAGTTATAAAAACACTTCCTTGTCCCAATACAAGAAAGAGGGAGATTCCGACCAGGGAACCACAACTAGACACTGACTGCCTTGTTGCAGATGCTGAACCAGATCACAGGCCTTTGCTCAGGTATGAGGGGTTATGGCTTCCCAGGGAATCTGAAAGGCAAATTAGAAGCTTAACATGCTGTGCTCGAAATAGAACTAACTGAGAGAGAGTAGAAATTATTAACACCATGATGGCGTTATTCTTATGTTTCACTCTCCTCGTGACTATTTCAATCCTACTGTGTTGTATGGTTCTGGTTATTGCGACTCACGCCTTAATATCTAAAATGCAGTCGTTTTATTAAAACAATATATAAAACTTAAACTGCCTTTGTCATTTGTATATGAGATCATACTGTAAATGAGAGAGTTGGTTTGGATCTGAGTGACCACGATTTCCCTGAGAGGTTCCAAAGATGTCATGCGCTCGGCTGCCCAATCATCCCTTCCCCTTGGAAGAGATGAGTCACTGCTAGTTAGCTGGAGCAAAACCGGATTTAGGGTGACAGAGGTCCTTCCAAGTGGGTCAGACTCAGTCCCCCACACCGTGAACGATCCTGCTACCTAGAAATCCAGTAGTCTCATTTAGGATAATGAGAGCCCACGCGACATGGCAATGCTGGGTGGTAACAATGGATTACTTCAGGCAAAGTTGGTGGTTTGCAGGGCATTGTGGGTAAGAACATTGTGTGGGTTGCATATGATCCACACCACCATGGACTCTCCCAGATGTTTAGTTTTCAGATTTGTCTGGGTCTGGTAGATTTTTCCAGGTGGCAGCGTACCCAAGTCAAAAAAGTGCAGCTGCTCACCATTGCAAGTGGGACGACATTGGAATTTAGCCAAGTTCTCTAGGCCCATAAATGAAATAAAGAGTCTGATGTCCTCTTGCTTGCCATTGCGATGAGATGCTTTAGTCCACGGGAGTGGACTGTTGCATCCTTCAGTTGGGGTGGGGGCATAACCATGGTGGTGGGCAGCCTTCACCCCTCCATTTTGTTTTTAACTCCCTGGCATCTTGTGGGCTGTCTGCCCCTCCCGCCTAGGAGACTGATCGGGGGTAATTACCTTCAACTGGCTCACAGAGGGGGCAGAAAGACTGTATCCCCATTTATTTGAGATGGGGGCATGGCCATGCCCATGTTGGGCAGCCCCACCCTTCTTTAAATAAAATAAATAAAAAAAAAAGTTAAAAAAAAGAAATAAATATTCCCTTGTATCTAGAGGGCTCTGTACCCACCAGGGGTGGGGTAGTGACAGACTGGGGGTAATTACATTGATATGGGGGTGGGGGCGTGACCATGCCCAAGGTAAGCCGACCCCACCACTCTTTTATATATAAAAAGAAAATACCTGTTGTCTAGTGGGCTTCCTGCCCCCGGGAGCAGATTGGAAGTAATAGCACCCAATCAGCCCCTCTGGGGGGAGGGGCTTTCTGCTCCCAGGGGGGTAGATCGGGAGATAATTACCCTACCCCACCCAAGGGGATCAGAAAGGCTTTGGTCACCATTTATATGGGGTGGTGATATGTCCAAGCCTCTGGTGAGCTTCTTCCACCCCTTTTTTATTTAAAACAAAAACACTGGTGTCTAATGGGCTTTCTGCCCCCTGGGGGGGCAGAACGGGGGTGACAGCCCCCATCTGCCCCCAGCGGGCAAGTAAGATTGGTTCACATTCAGTCTGGGGAGGGCTGGGGGCATTGGCATGCCCATTTTGGGCAGCCCCCACCCTGATTTAAAAAAAGAATCCCTGGTGCCTAGTGGGCTTTCTGCCCCCTGGGAAGGGCAGAAAAACTGTTGATCCTTGAACTGGCACAACCCTTGGCAGAGGTCAAATCCAACCTTTTTACTGATAATTTGCAGACTGGTGGTTCTATGCTAGAACCCTTTTAATGAGGTGTAATTGGGGTTAGATATGTTACTTTGGAATAAACTAGCCTTCCACTATAAGGTTGCTTGTTCTTCCTGGGTTGCCCGATTAAGTGAGCCATCACTTCGCTAAGATGGTTAATAATTGTTTTGGGGTTGCTTGGCAAATACTTAGAGCTGGTTGTAACACCGGGAACTTGGGGGCCAGGTCTGTGGGATCCTCAGTGGCAATTGTTAGGCATGCTTGGTGGTTGTGTTCCCCCTGGATTCATAGAGAGACTTTGGGTAGTACCCTTGATGCTTCTCATTTCTTGATTGAGTAGAACTTCTTATAGATGACGCTATTAATGGATGCACTTGTGCCCAATCGGTAGTCCAACCATTTGTTATAAACCTACCCGGGGACGATTGGGAGATCTGAACATTTTACAAGATACGTCCTTACAGGCATTGGCCCCTCAGATGTTCAGATTCTCCTGCCTTCCTGCAGCTTTAGAGCGCCTTGTAAAGCAGCAATTTCTGTCAGTCATTTCCAGTAAGACAAGATTGATTATGTACTTGGAGATGGGTAGGTAGGAGTGAGTGGGTGTGTTCTGAGAACAGTGTAATTGAGGCTGCATCTGCAGGGCGGTTTATTCTGCTGCACGTATTGTTTGTTGCTCTGTGTTCCTTTCGTCCATATGATATTCAGCTTCTAGACAAACTGATGTATATGTGTTTAGTCCTTCTGGAAAAAAGTCTGTCTGATAGTGTGTCCACTGGCCCCTGACAGGAGATTTAACCTGCAGTTCTGCATCTTTTGCCTGGTGGCTGTTTAATTTGCAGCTGTTTGCTTCATCCCTGTCAGGGGATGATGCTTAGGTTACACCTTGGTTGATAGTTTGCTTGCGTATCTTGCATACTTTGAATTATGGAGGCGCTTTGCATTTGCCTATGATTAGTTGTTGAATATCCATGTCAATGGCTTTGATCCTGAGGACATGCTGGCAGGATCATGTCACTCCTTGATTAACTGTTATTTTGACTGGCAGGTCTTTGCTCCTTGGTTCAAGCGATCTTCCTCTTATTTTGTAAGGTGGTACTTCTTGTTTGTTCCATGGTTGTTGCTTTGTTTTAGGGTTATTGACGCTTGGGTGCCAGTCTTCATCTAGGAGGGCCTTCTATCACAAGCTTGGATTTATCATTGCCCCAGCTCCTTCTACAGATAGTGTTGTTCAAATTGGTTGCTAATTTTTCGACCTGTAATGGGGACATGTGTCTGAATACTGTCCTTTATCTTATTAGCGTGTGGAGTACCTGCCTACTGGAGGTTGTTGAATTTGTTTGGGCACTTGCTGCTGTCTTTCACTTGATAGACCAGATTACCTACTGTGTTTAATAGCGACAGTTGGCCATTGATGGTCTTGTTTCTGTCTACGCATTATAGGCACTCAATTGAAGATGTTGTCTTTGCAGAGCCTTTATTATGGTATCCTTAATGGCTCCATGTGTTGAGTTGTATCTTCTTCCTGCAACTTGATTTCTTCATGATCAGATAGGTGTGGTGGCCAGCTAGGATGTTGGGCTTCTTTATGTAAGAAGGACTCCTTTTTTATCGCTGCCTTCACAGGTGTACGTTCTGGTGCATTTCTTATTGGTTGTATTGGGTTGGATAATACTTATCACATGAAATCTGCTGGTGCCTCTTTCTCAGGCTTCCGTTCCGCTAATGCTGGTGGGGTTTCCCTTACCCATCTATTTCCCCATCCCTTTCTGGGCCTTTGAACTGCCAGTTTGACCCTGTCAGTAGATTGATTGGTGTTTAACTTTTCCCTGTGGCATTGTGGTTCTGGGTTATTATTGGTTGGTGTTCCACATATTCACTTGGCCTTATCATTGAGGTCAGTTTGGCAGAGTTCTGTTCTTGCATGTTCGTCTTTCTTTGGTGGAGATACATGGTGCACTGTTGATGGGCAGAGGTATAGTTTGGTTGCGGTTACCCAGTGTTTTGTAAGTCATGGCTTGGCTTATGGCATTGTCTTTGGTGTGTAACGTTCAGCCATAATGGAGTGGTGATCTTCAGGGAATTCCCTTTGACTCTTTAAAAAAAAAAAAAAAAAAAAAAAGAAGTAGACATTGATTACGATAATAATTTGAAATTAAGGGTCTTTTTATGGCTTCTGTGTTGTAGTTTTGGGTTTTGTAGGATGGGGCATATTTTTGAATTTATGTTGAACATCTTGGCTTCACCTAGTCACATGAAAGATTAAACCATTTCGTACCTCCCATTCTGTGTGCTATCATCCAATTCACATGCTGGGTGGCAGCACAGGATTACTCTTTTCCTTGTTGCTGGGTTTTTATTCTTTGCTTAGTCTTGCAGGATTACCCTCCATCGTGTGTTATGATCGCATGATTCTTGTGGCTGCTCTGACCCGCCCCTGAAGGCTTATTTCTTTGGTATTGATTCAGGTGAGATATCCACAGATAGAAGTGTTCATCAGAAGAATAAGTCACATACGTTTGGTAACAATATTTCTGTTAGATAATCTGCTTGCAGATTTCTCTATGACCCATTGGCCTCTGTTGTTTGAGGAATGTTATTGTTCACTTATTCAAGACCCAGTATCGGTTTTGCACTGCATTTTTATGATCTACATCAAGCTTGGGCATGCAAAAATAGAAGAGAGCGGAAGTAAAAGTGCTGGGGTGACACCAAACATGTCTCCATAACAGCACATTGGGGCAGTACAGAAGTAGTATAAAGGTGCTGCACCAGTTGCTATTGTGAAGGAGCTGTTTCAACCTTTCCAGATCCAGTCTGATGCTTGAAGGATATTCAAGTGGTGGGAGGGGATCTGAATGTAAATACACTATCCACCTGAAGCATCGTTACTCAATGTAAGTAGCCTATGCTTTCTTCCTTCACTTTTATAACGTTTTGAAATATTGCTGTGAAACTTAGTGTCAGGGCCCCAAATTCCGACTCTCTTTACTGTCTCAGCCTGTGGGTCTTGAGTTGGTGTGCTCCCTCATGGGTTGTAGTTATTAGATTCCTGGACCGAGCTATCATGGCAAATGGAGATATGGGTTCGTGCAATGGATGAGGCATACATAAGTCCACTTGCCTGACATCCAGACAGTCCCACTGTTCTGGACCAGTTCTCAAAGACTGTTCAGTCTAGTATTGTGTTTCTTACCAATAGGTTAATGTGAAAATCTGCTGAACATCTTCTTACACACACTAATTCTGCCGTGCTGATTGCTTTTTTGGATTCATGCCTTTGATCGTTTGTCAGGGATTCTGTCTGAAATAAATCCTGGACCTCCTCTGCAGGTCTTCGTCTGCTGGGAGCCTTTTTTTCTTGAACTTAATCTCTCCTAGGATATTTGCCTCCACCCTCTTAGATTATTTGATAGACAACTGCATTCATGTTTCTTTTTTTAATAAAGATCTTGTTTTGCCCAGGACATTTGTACTTTTGTTTCGTTTCTAGAAGAGTCCAGCTGTGCATCTCATTGATGCTGGATGCGTCACTATTAAAGAACCACTTTTTCTGTTTTCTCTAACCTTCGTGTGACACCTTGTTGGCATTGTTTCACTGTTACTTACGTGGAGTCTGAAGAGTTCTGAATTCCTGAGTGTTCAAGAAAAGAGTCAGGTTGGCTTTTGTAATTAATTATTCGCTTTTTCTTTTTATATATAAAAGATGCATATTTGTGCTTTGAGGAATCCATAGCTGGTATCTTCTGTCCTGATAGTTCTCTCTTACACATCCCTCTTACAAGCCTGTTAGGGTGACAGCATATTGCAACCACTGATGTCAGCCTATGAGTGGTAAAACATATTTGGGGTTTGACATCATATGGTGGGTGCATACAGTGATTCCTGCGTCGAGACCCAGGTTAGTGCCTTACAGGATGTTAAGACTCTTCTAATGCCAGACCAATCGAAACCGCTGCACGGCAATCGAATTTACACGACTGAAAAGCTGGCTGTAGTGGAAGCTAGTTATCAAGAAGTATCAAGAAAACCCTATCTTATTTTAAGGAGTTTATGCTTTAGAAAGCAGATTAGATAGATCACCTCAGATTCCCGCTGGCCGTTTTCCTGCTCCTTTCTTGGTTGCCCCATTGTCAAAAATTGAGGCTGTCCCTTTCTACAGGGACAACTCCATCCTAGCACCTGGGAGCTGCAATGTCACTTACTGGCCCCCCACTTCCCCATCACTATCTTCTTCCCTCAGGCACCTCCTGAGGATGCAGATCCTGCTTACCATGATCTCATGCAGTGCCAGCTTGTCCACGCTAATGGATTCAGTGCTCCATGGCTATCCTGCGCCTCTTGCAATTGAGGGGAGCTGCTGTGAGATCCTTCATGACATCACCTCCGCAGATACTGTATCCTTCCGCACTGAGCGTGGCTTCTTGCAATGGCCACAGACAAAATGGACGGGCCACCGCAGAGTTCTGCGTCAAAGATGGAGCCCATACACACACTTGCTTATTAGCTAGCATCACCAACTGTTTGCTTGTCTACTTTTACCTTTCTACATATTCATGCTTGCCTGTAGCACAACGTTTCACTCATCCTAACTGTCCAGCTGCATGTGTGTATCTGTTGGATCTAAACCACACAGCTCGAGTAACTTTTCCACTAACAAATACCTTTGGCAGATTGAGAGGTAAACAGCACATACATTTATTTTAACACGAAGTGATGGCATGGACAGCCACAAAAAGACTGATTTGGTTGTGTAACATTATCCTTGCTTAAAACCTGTATTTTGCAGTCTTCTGTTGAGTGGGCATAGTGCTCAATAAAGGGTAGGCTGATGTATTAATTGAATAGAATATATTTGCCATTCAAGGGCAAAATGCAGGCGGTAAATTAACGCAGAAAAATCACACATCGACCAAAATGTGTGGTATGACTGTGAATTTTGCCCCATGGAAGGTTTATGTAAATCAGAGTGCTGTACAAAAATAAATCTGTTCTTTGTCCTTAGTCTTAAGAAACAAAGTATAGAAGCATTCTGCTTTGTTAGATGTATCACACATCCTGTTGGAGCTTAAAACAGTGTGGTTGTCTGAGGGATTGGAGCCCACATATATTTTTTATTATTTGTTTATGATTTTCGCAGATTGCAACAAAAAGAAAATGCAACAGTTACATCTCCAATCACTTTTAGGCTCAAAGTACACATATAATGATGAAACAATTCGACAGAGAGAGATCATACTCCACCGGTGGGCTTAGGTCCAAGCCACGTACCTTACAAAGCAAACATCTAAAACATTTGACCCAATCCCCCACAATACAGCATAATGTATCACTTTCATCACGTTTCACTGAAGACAGGTATCGTAAGATATATCAAGAAGATGACATGCGCAGGGCACTAACAGCAATGACGCTCAATCATTCACCCTCAAGTTCTCATGTCTCCTTCCCAATTAAATATGTTTGATAGGGACCCCAGTAGTTTGTCGGGTGATTCTGTGGTGTATTTAATTCATTATATGTATCTGTCTGGGTATTGCAATATACCGTATCCAAATGGCATTCTTTTAGGGTAGGAAGGGGGCCCGATCCCATCTCAGGGCCACTCTGCGTTTCGCAAGTAGCATGCCCATAGCCACCAGGTGCTTTTCAGCATCTCTACCATATCCGAGAAGAGCCAATAGTGGATTGCCTCCATTCGGGTTCTCACTATGTCCCCCAGTGCAATCAGCACACAGCTCCAGAATCGCTGTATGCCCTGGCGATCTCATGCCATGTGGCGAAAGCCCGCTTCTCCTTTCCCGCACCTCGGACAATCAGTTGTACCGCATAACCTGTACTTAAATAGTCTAAGGGGTGTGTAATATATCCTATTGATATATTTAAAATTAATCAGTTGTTGGCTCCCGTTACTGGCTATGTAGCAAATCATGGAGCAGCAGTACTGCCACTGTGCATATGTTATAATTGTACCCAAGTCCCTTTGCCATTCAGCCCTGGCTTTCGTCAGCCCCGTTTTGCATCTCTCCTGGGCGTGGGCATAAAGCCTGGTCACTAATTTACGAGGTGTAGCATACTCTGACCCTAGAGAGGGCCTGCATGTCAGGCGGTTCTAGGAAGTCGTCTCACAGGAGGGCCCGTTTAGTGTGGCGAGCTCTATGGTTCTGAAATCACACAAGTGGTGTTGGCATTTGCGCTTGCCAAATAATTGACGCCCAGATGCGCATTGTACCCTCATGAAAAAGGTATCCCATAGTCTTGATGCCCAATTTCAAAACGCTTCACCGGCACCCCTATCCTGCCCCAAAAGAAACCAGGAGCACCATTTAATCGCAATATGAGGCGAATACAGCTGAAAGAGTGCCAGCCAGGTCATGAGGCTATGCAATGCCTGTGTGGTTGTATTTGAAGAGTCCAAGACCCCATGATGTTGGGCGGAGGCTGAAATAACCGACAAGGCAGGGGATGTTGGGCAGACATGTCCCGCTCTATGTGCAAGTGTGGTAAGCCAGGAGGGCCATGGATCCAAGAGTGTGCGAATATGGAGTGTGCCACCCTGTAATAGGTCTCCAAGTCAGGGTCATTGAGTCCACCCATGTGTAAGGCAGGGTCAGTCTGCCACTGAACTCTGAGCTGTTGTCCCACCCATGCTAGTCTAATCGGAAGAGACCGCATGGTAGAGAAGACCGATCTCAGCAATTTCATGGGGATATTCTGAAAATGTTCTTTTAAGGATAATGGTAACTTAGTCCACTGTTCAGCAGCGGCGGTCAGTTTGTATTGCTTTACCATAGTTCTCCGACTGGACTATCTTTGGATCTGTGTGAATTTTTATTCCTAAGTAACAGACCAAACCTGTTTCCCACATCATGGGGAAATCCATTGCTGTTGGACTCGTGGATGGATTCAGAAGGAACACTATAGATTTATCCCAATTAATCAGCAAACCCGAGAGACCACCAAACTATGTGGCCTTCCGGAGTGCGGGTGTAAGATTGTTCATGGAATTGCGAATATACAACAGAGTATCGCCTGAATATACGGAGACTATTAGGTTATGACCTGCCAAATGGACCCCACTATGACTGTGATATTCATGCATAGCACACGGCAGTGGCTCCATGACCAGTGCATATAACAAGGGCGATAGAGGGCATCCTGGTGCCTCTGGTGATGGATATCAGTTTGGAAACAGCTCCATTAATTCGTACCCGAGCTAGAGGCGCAGTGTAAAAGGTTTGTATTAATTGGAGGAAAACTTTGCCCACCCCTGTACGGTAGAGTACCTCAACCATGAAGGGCCATTTGACAGAGTTGAATACCTTCTTGGCGTTGAAGGAGACAGTAACAGCCTGCATCTCGGCCTCTCTGTGTTGTATGGTACTGAACACCATTCTAAGGTTCATCGTAAGGCTTTGACCACGGATAAAGCCAGATTGTTCCATCTTTACCACACCCGGAAGCATAGTCGCCAGTCAGTCTGCAAGAATTAGAGTGGAGTTTGGTATCCATATTAATCACGGAAAGGGGCCTTTATGAGGAGCTATGTTGCAAGAAGCGTATTAGTGATTCTCTCATGAATGGTGGCTTCTCCCTAGCCATTTCCTCATATAGTGTCATCAGGTGTGGTATTAGCAAATCTTGATAAGCTTTGTAGAAAGTCAGTGTGAGCCCATCCAGGTTCAGGACCCTTCCCGCTGCCATACTCTTGAGTGCATGGCGTACCTCTGCCGACAGCAGCGGTGCCATTAAATATTCACTATTAGCATTTGGCAGCCAGGGCATGGCAATGTGTGCGAGGGTAGTCTGATATTGCATCCATGTCTGGAGTAATCCTAGATGTGTAGAGTGAAGTATAATAATCACAGAACCGATTCTTGACCCTTGCTGGATCACTAAGGAGTCGGCCACTCTCGTTCTGCACTGATAGAATTGTGTCCCCCTCCCTATTGGGGTGCATCATGGCTGCGGGTGCCGCACCAGGGCGTTCCCCTTCCCCATATGCGCAGGCCGCTGCATACTTCCCCATATGCTGGACCTCACTGTGCACTGTTTCATAAATTCTGCTAGCTTCTCATGAATGCGGCCCACCATTTGCTTGTCTGCCATTACCAGTGCTCCCTCTCCAGCTGCGCTATCTTTTTTTCCAATTGGGCCAAGCAACCGCGCTGGGATTTCAGGACACCCGCCTGTTCTGCTACTGTTATCCCACGGGTGTAGACCTTAAGTGTTTCCTACACCATGCTAAATTTGTAGGAAGCCCCCCCAGCCAGCCAATCTCATTGATAAATCGAGATAGAACTGAGGGTCATTGTAGTTGGGGCTGTAAAGGCCCACCAACAGGAAAGCAAGGTCTCTCCTGGAGCAGCAGGCTATGACATATCTGCCACTTGGGTCTTTCGCGAGTTCTTGCAGGTGCCTCCTCGAAGACCTTGCAGCCCAACTCAGAACTCCTCTGCTATGGGAGATAAACCCAGCTGCCAGAAACTGACCCCGCTATCTCTGTGGGGGTAAGAACAGTGCTGTCCAGATGTGTTTCTTGAAGTATTGCCAGATCTCCACAGTGGCGTTTGAGATAGGCCACCACTTTCCGCACCGTTCTACAATCATTTAGGCCTCTGACAGTTAAAGTCAGCAATTTCAATGTAGTGGTGCCCACAGGGCCAATAGTCTCAGGTGTGTGTTCTGTCATGTGTCAGAGTGTGTAGAAAACTGTTACTATTCTGGGCCTGTAGCATAACATCCACTGTCGCACTAACCAAACATAACCAACCACAAACCCAATCAACATGGTCCCTCTCCCACCCACGTCAAGCTGATCTTCAACCTACCCGTCCTCGTATAAATGTGCCCACCCTGTCCCTCCTGTCAACCTTACGGTAAAACCACCCCTTGGAAGGAGTGGGGTACATGTTGGGTCGGATGTTGCCAAGCCTCCCTCCTCGTCCTGCTCCCATCAGGCCACATTATCCTAAGTAGCAAGCCCCATATGCAAATAGATTAATCCCCCTTCCTTAGGTAAGTAGTGTGCACTCTGGAACATTAATATACTTCTGGAAAACCCTATGGTGAAACAGAACGAAAGAGTAAGCATTGTTTAACAGCGGTTACACATTTAGACTCTCATATCGTTTACTAAATCACCTAAGTGCAGATGGGCTGCCTAGACTCAACGTACAAGAATTATCATGCAAGCTAAGGGAAAGACACTGGGATCAAACTAGGACTCTTAATTCCATTTTCCCACACATTGAGGACCCAGACCGTCAGAACTTATACAGAGAATGAATTATGCGAGTGTATTTAACCGTTGTACTTTCCCGGTAGTGTTCTCTTTCTCTTGTTATTGGGGGTGAGGTAGTTGAGTCCTGTTGACTCCCTGCAGCCACTCTCCATTTCAAAAATTGAGAAAGATGCTTGTGATCCATAAATAGCGCGGGTGGGTCAAATGAGGTGACTGGGATCGGTGTGCTCTTTCATCAACAAACATATCAGAGAAAGTCTCACTGCAGGACAGTGATATAAGCAGGTGTTCGATATATTTTTCCATATTGTCAATTGAAGCTGATTCCACAACACCAATTATGCGTAAATTGTTCCTGTGTGAACGGTCCTCCAGATCTTCAACTTTAGCCTGGAGGGCAGCAAGCAGTTTACCCATCGCAGATTGGGTGGCATTTAAAGTGGCATGGTTGTCTTTCATGTCGGAAATTCTCTGCTTTGGCGGTGTCAAGGCTTTCAGTGTGTTTATCCAGCCTCTCTGTCATCCTATCCATCCTGAAGGATAACAAGTTAATTTTGCTATCAATCATGGCAAGACTTTGCTGCATGGCAGCAAGAATGTGCCTCATATCTGGCTCTAAGTCTGGGTCCCCCAACTCATGCCCTGCGTCGTCCATACGTTTCTTGTGTGCCCTGCAGGATTTGCACTGTTCAAAATGAAGCTTAGTTTGAGTTTTGTCAGTAATATCCATGGTGGCGGGTGGGAACTGCAGGGGGGGGGGTGGGAGGTGGTCTTCACACTGGTGTTGGATGGGGGAGAGTATGTGTGGCATCCTTCTCCCACTTTAGCTAGATTGGATGTCCGGGACTGCAGACAGAAATCTCCCCCCTCCCCACTTTTTCAGCACAAAACGCCCACGAGTGACTGCAGCTGCAGTGAGGAAAGAGCCCAGCACATATGGTGAGTCTGAACAGTGAGAGCAATACAGGTGAGCACATATCCAGCATGTGGGTGACAGACACAAATTCACTACTAGTTCCCAGTACAGTATGGATGCCAGCTCGCTACCAGGGACAACAGGGCCACCAGTGAAGAGCTGCGAGCTACCAATCGATTCAAACACATCGCAGCGTTTAGCACAGGGTCCGTCTGCCGGGGGAAAATGGATGTAGCCTATAAGTTAGAGCTGGGGGAGGCTCCGTCCTGTAAGCACTAGCGGGCTGCCGCCTCTCCCTCAGCAATATCCCTCTCCCCCGGCTCACCTGCTGTAACCCGAGTGGGCATGACTTCCCTGGGTTCCGAGGGCCTTGCACCGCCCAGGACCCACGAGCAGCTTCTGGAGCTAGCTGCGTGCCTGCATTGCCAGTCCACGGTGAGGGGCCACAGGAAGGAAGACTGCCAGGGAGAGCATCTCCAGGTACCCCGCACGCCGATTTCCCCCCCCCAATAGGTTCAGGCCCTGCTCAGTCCGCTTCCGGGCCTCAGTAATGGCGCCCAGCTCCCCCGGTCGCTCCAGCAGCAGGGTGTTTCTTAAATTATGTAACTAGCTGAGCCTTAGTTTCCCTGGCATGGAAAAGGGCTCAGGTGTGGGAGATGTAGGTACTTTGCAGCTATGGGGCGGCAGAATAGTTAAGGATTGTTGGTGGGTGGCGGAGCTCTCTCAATTTGCAGCAATCTTGCTGCCTGGCAGGCTCCGCCCCCCTCCCCGGAGCCCACATATTTAATACTTTTTTCTTTTGTTCTTGATGGAATCACCTTATAGATTTCTCCTGCTCGCCGTTGCTCTAGTTCCAATTGATTGCACAATCGTTTTCCCCACTTACTCAGTGAATAGTTTTATCTGTTTGGATTTTCTGGCCATATTGAATATGCTATTTTTTTCCTTGTGGGGCCTACTTTTGCCAAACCTGTCGCCTGTAAATGCTACTTGTTTTTCAGGTAAAAGAACTGAGTCTAATAGAAAAAAATCATTGGATCACTAAATTGTATTAAGCAAGGAAGTTGGATTTCGATTTTTAATAACTGAGGTCTGAAGCCTGTAACTTAACCACTTCACCATTAAAATTCTCATCATCCGTAAAGTTTTTAGGTTTGCAAAGCATTCTTTCCAAATTTAAAAATACAAAATGGTGTTCAATTATTCCAAAGTGACAGCTAGTGGGACTAGAGGAGGCTTCTGTATTTTTTTTTGGTAGTGGGTAAGCTTTAGTCTTTGGATCCACACTTATCTGGAGCTTTGGCCATCACCTCCACCAAAGATATCTACATTACTGTGTCCAAGAAATGTAAATTTTAGTGAAATCACAAAGTGTACTGGACCCGTAGTTTGTTCCGATCTTTGAAAAGTGTGAATGAAGAATATAAACTCTGTTTGGTCAGATTTCACAAAAAATAAAGAATTGTAATGTACACACATTGAGTGTTTATAGTCCTGTTTTTATTTTTTTATTTTTTAACTCGCAGTCAAACGTATTGGCAAACATGAAATTATCCATGTAACAGGGTCCATGGCCAAGGCGGTAACAAAACTGCCCCAATGAGGGACAAACGTAAAGCATTTACCAATGAATAACAAAGGATTTTTGAAAGGCAAGCCCATGAACGAGTGATAGTGATGGGCATGGTTAAAAGCCCCAAGATAGATTACAAAAGGCCGGAGAGCTTGCGGGCTCGGCTTAAAGAGGATTTGTCAGTCTGGAATGCCTTTAGATGGGTTGTAACTGTCATAGCTGCAACAGTCTTGGCACCAAGATAATAATATTAGTAATATGTATCTGCATTACCAAATGATTTATCGCTCAAATATCAGCTTTAAATAAAATATAGTTGGGAAATTCACCCATTTTTTCCCCAAACATCAGCTTAGTAGTTCTAAATATACACACATTTTCATCTCGAATACACACTGTTCAAATTTGATATACATATATTAATTCAGATAAGCAAAACGTTTTACTTAATAAGCTGGGGGGCACAAAGGAGAGCTACTTACAGTTAGCTGGAGAGCTGAAAGTAGCTCTCGAGCTACTTGCCAGAAAAGCCTGGATTAGCGTCTTCAGTTCATCATGCTCTTGTGTTGATTAGAAAACGTCAATATTTACACCTAGCCGTCTGTGGCGATGTTATGTTTGAAAAAAAAGGTGGTACATGGCATTTCCAGATTATATCAGCTTGGCCATGGGTTTACTGGTTATCCATTTTTAACATATTATGGACATGTTTGATTATATTCTGGCTAACCTTTTGTCTATTCTGAACTTAACTGGTTAATAGTGTTGGCGAAACACATAGAATGTAGTTGGCGGTCCTCTTAAACTGAATAATAAATTAATTCACTTTTGCACAATTGCCAATAGCTTGAGATGAAATCTTTCAGACTAAGCTGCAGCTTAACTGCTACCCTATTCATTGTAAGGAATGAGATGTGATCAGTCACCTGCTTTCCTTTTCAGCCTGATCGAGGGACAAAGAGACCCCGAGACGATGAAGTGGAGAAAGTTAAAGCTATGCGAAAACGTGAACGTATTAGGCACCGAGAGGAAGAACCTGCTCCCGGCGATGGAGTAGAAGATGAGAGACGCAAGCTGCTTCAAGTTACTGAGAAGGAGGAAGATGATGAGGCAGAGGTAAGGGAGAAGTTCTTGAAAGAGAGTAATATCAGGTTATTGTACATGCTTGTGAAAATACCAACTCACGTCTTTATAGTTGGAAGACCTAATTAAATTTTGCTAGTTGTAAAAATTGTAAAAACTGTAAAAAGCAGTGCGAATTCTTTGTTGACGCACCCATCTTTTTATTTTTTTTATTTTTAATATCCCCTATTTCTCCTTCAGTGAAGCATTTACTTCCTGATGAGATCTCATTCTCTTGCTTCCTTTCTAGCTCCCAACCCCTTTCATGGTACTCGCTGTATGCAGCATCTCATTCATTTCTCTCCTTCCCATCTGCCATTAATCCTACATTGTGTTTAATCTAGAGCCCTCTTAGGGGCTTCTTGCGCTTTCCCATGAGGCACTCCTATTTTACTGAGAGACTACTCTAATTTCCTCCAGTCTGGTCTATCACGTCATGTTACAAGTCACTCCGATTTTTTTATGGGCGAGTGCAAAGCGCTCCATCCATTCTGTAATCTCTTTGGGATTCAAACCACGCCCACGCCAGGTCAGTCACTTACATTGGTTTGTGGGCTTGCCTTTTAAAATCTGCTTACTTTCAGTTGTGAAAGGCATGAATACGTCATGCCTTTTCCGGTGGTTAGCCCACCAACACAGCACTGGTAAACTACTAAAAACATTTGAGGTTCAATGTTTTCAGCCTGGGGTCCGAACTACTTTATCTGTTTACTTTACACGTGGTGCGATTGTACTGCATTTTACATAGTGCGATCGCGGTACGTTTTTCTTTCCTTTACAACGCTAATAGCTCTAACTCGAGCAAATTCGAGACCCGTTGCATTGAAAATGCTTGTTTAGTTTATATTATCTACTTCAGTTTCAATCCTGCTGTTCTTGAATCTCATTTACCTATTTATGCTCCCTTCTTTCGCGCTTATGGTATTCTCTTTACCCCAGCTTCTTTCTCCTCAGCGCCATTTAAGAATCCAGTATTGTTCTAGCTGATGTCATTTATACCTGTTAAAGAGGTGCACAGAGGTTTCATCTCTCATTCTCACTTGTGTTGATCTCAACGCCCAGTCCTGCCAGGACTACAAAATTATAACATAGTAACTTATTTTACATGAAGAGCTTGTTGATAACGGGTTATAAAGTTACATGCATTCTGAAAACAGTATCTCCTTGTTGCAAACATTGACATGTGGTCTGGCTTGTCTTGGCCTCTAGTGTCTTCCTGTAACTCTGTGGCAATTGGATATCATCGGAATTCAGAATGTCCTTATTTGCCTAGATAAAGAAGTATGTGTGGGATTTGATGGCACTGTTTTTTATTTTTTGAGTTCTCAATTTATTTATTATGGTCCAGCTAGCTTCCATATGATGAACTGAAACTGTAAAAATCATTGATTTGAATTTTGACTGAAGTATTTTTCTTTTAGAAACCTGCCTATTCCTGTACTGAACCCCTGCATGCCTAGAGGGGATTGTGTTGAATTATTAGAAGGATTGTTCACAGAAGCTAAGCTTAGGACTGGAAGAAAAGGATTGTGAGCATGAAACGCTTCTTTAATAGTTGTAAGGAAATGACTGAGATGAATAGGTAGGTAGGTGGCTGGGGGATACGAGGTGATATTTTATGTGCTTAAGACTGAAAACATCAGTTTTCTCAGTACGACTAAAAAACACACTATGACATGCCATGGGTAGCATTGAATCACAGTTAAGTAGGCAGACAAACTGCAGACCTCTGCTGTCTGAGTTGTGTGCCTAATTCTCTGGAATATAAGGAAATGACCTGCAAGTGTCAGTTTTAAATCTGCATACTCCAAAGTATGTAGCTTAATAGGAGCACTTTGACGGTAAGTTTAAATCATCACAATTCTTGGAAATTTGTTTTGTTTTACGTCGTCCTAGATTATTTATTGATGATTTTTGGTGAATCCACAACAGTTCACATTCTAGATAATGCATCACATGCAGTAGTAGACTGTATAGACAGCAGCCAAGACGTGTTTCTTCACTTGGTCTTATTTAAGTCTGCAGGTGAAGGATACCATGTATATACAATTAAAAAATAACATTTCAAATTTGTAGTGCTAAAATGCGAGTAAAGGTGGAGGGAACTCGGCTAAAAGCGTGGTCTAAAGAGTAAGCACTTAGAAGTTTATAGTAGCCATCTTCTAAGTGTAATGCAACAACGACAAAAAAGTAGTACCTTGCGCCAGAATTTGTAAGGTCACCTGTGAGTCGGTAATATTTGTGGGTAGTTTCATGCTAGGTTATTAAGGATACAGTTACCTCAATTGGTTCTCTGCAGTAGAATCATGTAAGATTTGTGAGAAGTTTTTTTTTGTTTTGATGCCTAATAGAAGATCTTGAGTTGTTTGAAATCCTAAATTTGTTTTGGACGATGAAATGCATATGATAAAAGCATAGGTAGACTCTCTAAAGTCATAGCACTGGGAAAATGTAAAGCATTACCTTGGCCTAAATGCCAGCTCACAGTGGCAGATAGCATTGTTGCCTTAGCCAGCCGCACTACTAGAATTCATCCCTGCTGCAACATCAGCAGAGTCCCAGTCCCTTAAAGGCTACCTACAAATGCAAGAGGTACATAGCAGACACCAGCTGTAGCAGGCACACCACCTGCGAAGACTAAACAATGACCCATTCTCCATCCTCACCCAGTCTTTGGGGGTGGACTACTGTATTCAAAATACTTGAAAGAGTGACAGAAAGCAACAAAGACAAATGGGTGATGGCTATTGTCATGACTTGCTGTTCACTGAGGCGGAAACCACCCCCTTTAAATCTACAACTTGCAGAGTACCAGCAACATCACACAGAAGTATTAATAAAAGAGGTGTGCATTTTACAACAAATGCAGGTGTGAAGAGAGGCCAGCTATGCACGAGAACAGATACATCTATTCGAAGTTCTGATTGGTGGCTGAAAAGTGTTGAGAAGTATCCTGAGTATGTCTTCTTACAGTGGAAAAAAGTGCTATCGCTTCAACATATATTTCTGGAGCACAACAATAAGATTATCTGTAGCTGAAGATCTTCAAAATGCACATTTCATGCGCTGATTGGCCAGTAGCAAATAAAAACCTAAAAAACTGCAGTTCAATACTGAGAAAACTAGGTCTTCACACCTACAGTGAACATTCTGCTTTTGTTTCAGTGAAGAATATTCAGTACTTAAAATCACTTTTGGCCTTGAGCTAAAGGGGTTTTCTTTGAGAAAACCCTCATGGTCAGTCCAGAATTAATGCAGCATGTTGTCTGTTGGCTGAGCAACACCCAACAGCAAGCTAGATCTAATCACTTTTTCATATTAAAGGTGTCCTGCACTATTGTAGCTCTCAACACAAAGCTTCTCATGACAATCACAGGACTGACTCAAGGTCCAATGGAATCCGCTTTAAAGGAATAGGCAATACAGACTGACAGTGTCACCTGCAAAATTGCAGTCATTCTCATAGTGGTCCCTTTAAATCAGAAACTACAATTGCAAATAATTATCACAACTGTTAGGAGGCGAACGCTTGTCAGACCTTCAGAAACTGGAGACATGGTCCTGTGTAGGCTGGTTAGCTCCAGATAACGGTAGTTACTACAGCAGAACAGATAAAATACCAAAGCTTCAGGTACCACAGGTCAACACCAGGGTTGAAGGGGAAAGCCAATTTGATAGTGTTTGAGGACACTTATCTAAACTGTACCACTGAACTCTCTCATATCTAAGGTGATAGTTGAACAGAAACAACTCTGGGCACGAATGAACCTGATAATTCAGAAAATACAGTGGCAAAAGTAGTTCACAGATCTGCCGCACATGCTGTACACAGTGTACCTTGTGTAACATTGCGCCACAGCGTGCCATCCCGGAGTGTGCTGGCCTTGTTCCTGCAGGACAGTCACTTACCCTATCTCCAGAATACATGTACTTTATTAAGTTGTCAGAGAGACTTTCTACCCACTTGCCATATGTCGTCAAGTCGAAGAGATTCTGCCAATGGTATAGCAAGAGGTCCACTGAGATACTAAAGAGGAAATAAGCACATGCTACTACCATATGTATTTTACCTCACTAAATCTTTCTTTTCATAATTACATTTCGTTGATGAAAGATTTTTGGAAAAGCTTGTTAGGCGACAAACTCCTCCTTCTACCTTCATGTACAAGACAACACTTCAGCATCTATGCTGACAAGTGACTTCCACGGTAACCCTGACATCTACCCAAACATGTGCGTTAGATATAGACATTGCATTCTAAGCTCTACAGTGTCTTCTTTAGAAACGAGTTACTCTCACAAACACATATGCATTGCCTTCCTTTCGCCGTGTTAG
Organism: Pleurodeles waltl; assembly: GCF_031143425.1. NCBI lineage: Eukaryota > Metazoa > Chordata > Amphibia > Caudata > Salamandridae > Pleurodeles > Pleurodeles waltl. Next base: position 305,156,030 of record NC_090446.1, read on the forward strand.
ACTTTGATATTAAGCAAGCCATTTAGCTTCCATCATCTTACTCTACTCGGTCTTGTCTGGCTGATCACTCTTCTACCCATGAGCTGTGAAAAAACGCTCCAACACACAGCTTAGTCAAAACAAAGCACATTAGACTATTATGTCAATTTCTCATTAAGTATGGTTCTGTCAGTAATGGGCTGACAACCTCTACATAATCTGTCTGATGGATTGTTTCCTGTTCAATATAGAGTTATCAAAAGGGTAACAAACTAATGCAGGAAAGACCTAGAGCTCATTCTATCACCGGAAAGCCAATCATTATCACAAGTAAATAATGTTTCCTTGAAGGCATGCCCTAATCGGATTTTGCTATTCTTAAAATATTGATCCTAGATAGCATAAACTTTCAGTGGTTTTCAGGTTGAATAATTCGCCTTGATTCATGGCTGCCTGGCTGTTAAAACAAATTCCTTCAACCGGAATGTGAAAACTAATGAATACATTATGGATTTACCAAACTTAAATAAACAGTACCATCTGGTCTTTAAATACCTTGCTCAGTTCGGGAACTAGAGAACTTCCAGAGTTTGAAGGGCAAGAGAATAACAATTCCTTCTTTTTTCCTGCTTCCCTCTGCAAACCTGTGCAAAGTTATTTTCCACCGCAGTGAACTCTGCCTAGGTACTTATTGGAGCATAGATGCTTATCTTAGAAATTGTAATATGATGTTTCTGATGAATGCTTCAGACCACAGACCCTTCACCTCTTGAATATTCCCCATATGCTAAGTTGGATCTGGAGAATTTTCAGCAGTTGTCCCGTGCACTAGTAGGTGGAGTTTTGCTGTGCCACCATGGTTCCATACCTCCACTAAAATGATGGAGTGGAGCTGTATCTAAGCATCACCATTGTGTGCTGTTAGTTAATTACTTTCTACACCTTTGAATGTGGATCCAAAGCTTTGCTCCCAACTTTGTTGGTATTCCAACGGTTTTGTATTTCTTATGTGTTAGTTAATGATACCCCACCAAAAACAACAAACTTTAAGCCATACTGAAACTGGTGCAGGAAGATGTCAGTCACAGGTCCCATGAGATGTGTTGTTGGTACCTGATCGCCTATCGTGATTGGAGTATGTGTGGCCAATTCACCGTAAAGCACCTGAAGGCAATTTGAGTCCGAGAGGCAAAGTTTTGCATAGCCAGCATAAGAATTAGTAGCGGATATCCTACAGGTACTGCTTCAAGTTGTTAGCCTGTTTCATGTCAGAAGGCCATTGCTGTGACCACTCCACTTCTCTGAGTCTTCAGTAAGTCAAAGTCCAAATGCAGGCACAGGATTCAAGCCTATCCTGTCGCTCCAAAGAGAAGGCGCAGTGGAGTCTAGATGTAAGCCACACTCCTTTGAGTTCTCCTGCTACCGAACAGATACCTTAATTGGTCCAGACGTGTCCCGATTGTCTGAGGCTGTTGCCGATCCTTCAGCAGAAAGAGGCCTTCAAGGAGACCTGGCCACTTGTGGACTAGTTAGTGTGCTTCTGGCTCTGTCTGGTTCCACTGTGGCCCACAGGAGCTGCAACGGCCATCCAGGTGGATTACTGGTGATGGGTCCTCCATGAAAGCCGTCTGCTCCCTTGGGACTCCAACACTATCATGGTGACCCAGCAGCTCACAATGGTCACCACTCTGACGCTGTTGGTAGTTCCAGTGATGCTGATCAGTGACCCGGTGCTGGTGCCTATGTTGGATCCTCAACCAATGCTACGAAATAAGAAAAGTGTAACCAGTTGATTTACAATGTGAATCCTTTCTGGATTAACATGCTGTGCATTATTCCGCCAGCTTGTGGTTGGGGCCAGAATTCTCTAATATACCAGCAGGCCTTCTCCTTCTCCCTCTTTTTTTTTGTGTGCATCGACTGTTTATAGTGTTTTGTGTCTTATCCAGCCTCCTCTGACATCATATGCCCTCCCTGGAAGCTCCCACTCGTGGTCGTTATCTTCAGATTCTTTTTTTTTTTTTTTCACCAGTGGAACTGGAAGCATTGCCAAAGGCTCTTCAACTTATGACGAAAACATTTTTCAGAAAGTTTTTCGTTGACGAAAACTGAAGAAAACACCAATAGAAAGGTACGGGTGAATGAGTGTTGAACAAAGACGTTAAACTAGTATCCAAAATGCCCGGGCAGAGGGCTTCCTGTTACGAGTGATATGGAGAAGACGCCATTCCAATTTTGCCTGAAGTGCCACAACAGATTCACCCAGTGAGACAAACATCAAGCATGTAACTTGTGCCTCCTGCTCGACCACAACAGACTTAGGGATGTGTGCATTTTAAACCAAAGACGCTGAGAGCCAGAGGCAATCAAAGGCAGGCACACTGTCATGCATAGACAGAACCTGACTCCATTACTGAGTATTTGGGGTTTTCGAGTGATAACAAAGATAATGACACTGAAGGGGCAGAAGGAGAAGGCTCGGACCTCGAGCTGAGGATCGTCAACATCAAGAGGAAGCATCTCAAAACTAAGGTAACTCTGAAAAACGTTTTAGTGGGAGTTTGACATCAGACTCTAAAAGGACAAAGAGTGGCCTCAGCATAGAAAGAATCGCCAACCAAAGGCAAGCTAAGACCAAAATAATCTCTTGTTTCCCAGGGCATGGACACCGCAGGCGGTCAAACTCCCGAAAATACATCAAAAGATGACCGAGAGGGTCAGAGAACTGGTCGAAGTCGAGGGAAGAAAGAAGGGGAGAAACGCTGAAAAAAGGCAGCAAAAGCAACTCTAGCAGAGGAAATTTCAACGTTGAAAAAAGAAAATCAACCTCGGTGCTCAACGCCTAAGAGAGAACCGTGGAAATCAAGAGGAAAAAGAGGAGACTCAAAGTAGAAATGGCAGCAAATCTGCAAAAAAAGAAAAGGATTTTGATTATTCCTTTTGGGAATTTTGAATATCACAGAAGACTTTGATGCCTGAAGAGAGAGGAAAGAAGGACTTTGAGTATTTTGAATCCTCAATGACACTCAAGCCACACGAACAAGAGGAAGAAATCTTCTTTGAGGATGAGGATTCTAGCAATTTGGCTATGGAAATTTTCCAAGAAGGATGAGAGTTTATTGAAACCTTTCGCAAGACATTGAAACAGATTTACCCAAAGAAGGAATAGATATCTACCTATCAAGTTAGTTGCCTCCAGATGATATTGCTAAGTATGGGCAGCTTATTAAAAACACAGTATAAAAATATGTAATGCAATTAGAGGAGGAAAAAGCCCAATCCTGCTTGCTGCTAGAGACATTACTGCCTTCTCATACAAAAAAAAGGTTCTGCTACCAAGCATTTTGGATCAGGGAAGACAGGCTTTCAAGAAGCCTGCAGTGTTCAGAGCTGTAATACCAAGAGAAAAGAAGAAACGTAGACATTTGTCCATATAAAAGGAGCAGTTTCAACTGACTCAATCATAGCAGGTACAGCAAGAAAAAGGGCAAACATCCCAACTGCATCTGGTCCACCTCCAGACAGAAAATAAGAGGAAGGTCATAGTCAGCAGGGCATTCATAAAGAGTGGATGCAAATCAGTGAAGTATCACTAACTCCATCGCACTGCTAAGTAGGTACGTATACTGGCAATGGGATGAAATGGCAGAGTTGCACTTGCCTGAACAATACAGCAAACAAGGGGCTGCACTGGCTGAAGAGGGCATAAACATTTCCAATACATGCCTTAAATCATCATTCGATGCAGCTGATACAGCTAACAGACAGATGATGGTAGGGACAATGCTAAGACGCCATGCATAGTTGAGGGTGTCTGGTTTTAATCCAGCGGTTCAGGCAAACATTATCAACACCCCTTTTAATGGAGAACAGCTGTTAGGAAGTACTGTAGATGAAACATTACAACAGCTAAAGAAAGTCTACAAAATTGCTACATCAATTGCAGCTGTGCAATTTAGGGTCAACCTCAGAAAAGGCACAACTCCAGTCTGAAGACTGGCAGGAAGAGAAAGTTTCTCTAGTACCTCCTCTCATTAGGGGTTTCAAGGAACAGGCCAGTCTCAGTCAACACCTCAACACTGGCGGTTTCAGATGCAACAACTACAGTCCTTTCGGGGACGTACGCGAGGAAGAGCACAGCCTCATAGGGAAGAGCAGTCCTAACCAGTAAGTGACCCGACACACCATCTAGACCCCTCACACACAACACCTGTGGGAGGCAGCAAAAAAGACTCCCTTCAGAAGTGGAGGAAGGTGACATAAGACAATTTGATCTTAAATATCATAAGGTATGGATATTGCATAGAACTGATCTGAACACATTCAGCAAGAAGATCAAAGAAAACAGTCAACTCAAATGAAGAAACAGCCCATCTACTCAGGGAAATAGAGGAGTTGCTGGAAAAAGCAATAGAAAAGGTGTGCAGAAAGGAAATCAATCAGGGAAATTACTCAACATATTTCCTTGTACCAAAACAAGACTGAACATTACGCATGATACTGGACCTACGATTTATAATCATGTTCATAAAAACACAAAAATTCAGTATGACAACACTGCAGGAGGTCATAATACAGATACAAAAAGGAAATTAAATGGCAACCATAAACCTAAAAGACGCCTACTTGCACATTCCAATGACTACAAATCACAAGAATCTCTTGTGTATGAGATTCAACAGGAATCATTACCAATTTAAAGTGCTAGCCTTTGGAACAAAGTCAGCACCAAGAGTATTTACAAAATGCCTTGCAGCAGTGGAAGCCCACCTAAGAAGACAGGGAATTCACATTTATGCTTACCTAGGTGATTGGCTGGTAGGAGCAAGTTCATTAAGAATATACAGAACAGACATACAGAAGGTTATGACCGTGTTCAGTCTAGGGTTTTCAATAAATACAGAAAAATCATCAGCAAAACCAGAGCACGAAAAGGTCTTTCTAGGGGCAAAAATAAACCCCATAGGGGCAAAAGTGAATCATTGCTAAAAGAGGGTAGCGTTAATACTTCACAAAACTTACCTTTACCAGAGGGAGCAGTCTCTGACAGCAAGGACTGAGTGAAGATTCTGCAGAAGATGGCCTCATGCATCTCTCCCATTCCATTTGCAAGACTGCATATGAGACCTGTTAGAAATGGGGTCTTTAGTTGGAAGTCAGTTTACACCCTGTCCAAGTATGCATCCTCACTCTAGTCAGGGTAAGGGAGTCACCTTCCAAAGACATAACCTCTGCTCACACCCTTGGTAGCTTGGGACGAGCAGTCAGGCTTATCTCTGAGGAAGTGTGTTATTTGTACCCTCACAAAGTTACACAGTGAAAACCCTACAAATGGACACCACACCAAGTTAGAAAAATATTTATCTAAGTGAAACAAGACCAAAACGACAGAGATCCAACATATACAAGCAAAGATATGAATTTTTAAAAGATTAAATCCCAACAAAGCATTTAGCACCAGTTGGAACTAGTGAACTTCTATCATGGCGTCGTGACTGAAGTCCCTCCCAACAGTCTGACACCACTTGTGAGGGAGTGCGGCACTGGTCACAAGCTCGCACGGACCCCAGGTATAGCACCTTACAACCAAGTGAGAGTCAAAGACGTGGCACGAAGTTGGAGAGGTGAGGCGTCGCCGGGGCAGCTGAGGCGCGGGTTCTGTACTGCTATGCAGGAGGTGAGGCATCGGTTCCTTACTGCTACGCAGGGGAGGTGAGGCATCATTTCCTAATGATCCGGCAGGGGGATGATACCAGTGGGTCAAGACGTGATGGGTCGACCTTGTGGGTTCACGGTCATACCACAGGTGCTGTGGTGGAGTCTAGTGTCACAGATGTTGGTGGTGCATTGATCGGGTACTCGTGATGTTGCAGGACCTCAGAGCTGCTGCAGCGACGTCTGGCCTGTGGTGTCAGTTGCAGCCGTCTCACTTCAGTGGGGACCATGGCCTTGGGTGCAGGCAGTGGCACTGAGTCTGGCAGCGGCACTGGTTCTGGAGTCATCCGAGTCGGTGTGCCTATCTCTTCTTGTTTTATGCCAGATTTTACTCCAAAGGGCACAGGAACTGGATTGGGCACCTTTTGGCAAGTCAGGGTCATCAACAAGAGAACCCAGGGACTGGCAGGTGAAGTCTTTGATGTCCCTGAGACTTTTTAACAGGAGGCAAGCTCGGTCCAAGCCTTGGAGAACCTTCACAAACAGGATACACAGCAAGGTCCAGTCTTTATCCTCTCCAAAGCAGAAGCAGCAATTGCAGGCCAACCCAGAAAAGCACACACAGCAAAGGGGCAGTACTCCTTCTCACAGCTGTTCTCCTTAGCAGAGTCTTGTATAATGATAGGCACAGCTCTATTCAGATGCAAATGTCTGCTCCTTTCACCACTCTAGCCCAGGAAGACCAAACAAGATATGCAGGGCACATCTCAGCTCCCTTTCTGTGACTGTCTAGAGTGAATTCACAGCCAGCCCAACTGTCATCCTGACCTAGACATGTATTCCGCAGCCAGGCAGAGGCACAGAATGGTTAAGCAAGAAAATGCCCACTATATAAAAGTAGCATTTTCAAACATGCAATTTAAAAACTACGGGCCATATGTACGAAAGCTTTTTCCCATAGACACAGAATGGGTAAAATCCTTTGGTACATCTGGCCCTACCTTCACTAAACAATTTATTTTTAAATTGTGTGTTCAGAGACCCCAAACTCAAATCTCTATCTGCTCTCAAGGGGAAATTACACTTAAGAGATATTTCAAGGCAATCCCCATGTTAACCTATGGGACAGCTATGACTTGCAGTAGTGAAAACTGAATTGGGCAGTATTTCGCTATCAGAGCATGTACAATACACAAGTACATGTCCTACCTTGCCCATGGGGCTACATTCGGCCTACCTTAGGGGTGCCTTTCATGTACTAAAAAGGAAGGTTTGGGCATGGCAAGTGGGTGCACTTGCCAGGTCGACATGGCAGTTTAAAACTGCATGCACAGACACTGCAATGGGAGGTCAGAGACATGTATACAGGGCTACTCATGTAAGTGGCATAGTCCAGTGCTGGGGCCCACTAGTAGCATTCGATTTACAGGCCCTGGGCACACATGGTGCACTATACTAGGTACTTACTAGTAAGTCCGATATGATAAACACAGATAACTAATGATAATCACCATTTACCCAGGGAGCACTTGCACTTTAGCACTGATCAGCGTGATAAAGTGCCCAGAGTACCAAAACCATCAAAAATAAAATCTAGCACACAGTAAAAAAATACAGGAGGCAGAGGCAAAAAGAAAGGGGAAACCACGCCAAGGATGCCAGGTCTAGCAAGACTGATTTAGGAGTATCTCCTAAACCATTAGTCAAATGCTACATGAAGTTGGGAGCATCTAGTGGTTGTCACACAAATACATTCAGGAGGAAATGTTCTGTGGAACAGGACACATTTAACAGCAGGAAGACCATTTACACAACCAACTCCTACGGTGACCACTACCACAGACACCTCACTCATGGGTGGGGAGCAGATATGGGCTCACTCAATTTCAGGGGTGTGTGAAGGAAAGAAGATTCATTACAGCATATCAGTGTCCTGGAAACGATAAACTGTGTCCTAGCTTCAAAGCCTTTTAGAAAGAGCTGGAAGGGAAATCTCTAATAATCGAAACAGAAAATACTACAGCAATATTCACAGCAGCAAGCAGGTGGTACTCAATACTCTGTTCTATCAAAATTTGCACAGGAGATCTGGAAGTGGGCAAATCAGAGACAATTTCAGCAAACCGTCTCCCAGGGAAAGAGAACGTTGAAGCGGACAAGCTAAGCAGACAAGGATCTTCCCAACAGTGGGAACTCAATCAAGCAGTACTCAGACAGATATTCAAATGTTGGGGAACCCCAAATGTAGATCCCTTAGCAACGCAAGCAAATGCAAAATGCCAACACTTCACATCGAGACATCCACACCGCCAAACATGGTGGTCGATAAACTGTTCAGGGATATTTGCAATCACTTTTCCTCTGATACCACTGTTACACAGGGTAATCAACAAACACAAACCGAACAAGAGGATGCTAATTCTTATCGCCCCCTCAGTGGACAAGACAGACTTGGTACTCGTAACTAATAGAAATGGAGAATGAACACATCCATTAATTGCCAAGACAACAGGACCTGCTGCCAATGAAAGGAAGAAGAGTTGTCCGTCCAGAACTAGAGAGTTTCAGTTTAGTAGCATGGCACCCGAATACTTGGAATTTGGCCACCGAGGCTTACCACAAAACACAATGGCGGTTCGCAAAGAAGCAAGAAAGCCAACTACAAGATGATGTTCTATGGGCAAGTGGAATAGATACTCTTTTTGGGGCCAAAGGATGTGCCTATTACATCAAAATACTAAGCACAACACAGTCTTTAAATATCTCGCACAACTTCTACACCGCAAATTAACATGCTTCATTGAAAGTACATTTAGCAGCTATGACCTACACACGAGGCCGTATGGGAAGAAGTTTCTTTACATCACTGGTAATTAAAAGATTCTTAGAGGGAGCAAAAAAGATATCACTGCCGAGAAGAGTGACGTCTTCTACATGGAACTTAAACCTGGTACTAACCAAGCGAATGGGGAAACCTTCTGAATCTCTTCACAAGGCATCATTAAAAGAGATTACTCTGAAAACAGCCTTTCTAGTAGCAATGACATCTCTTCACAGAAGGACTGAACTACAAGCACACACCATTCAAGAACCATACCTACAACTTCAGAAGGACAGAATAGTAAAGAGGACAGTTTTTCCAAGATCCCAAAAACCAAGTGGAAACGGCACTACACACAAAACCCAAGAAGATCAATCATGTACTATATAGAAAAAAAAATCAGTCAAGCAGGAAAATAAACAATTATTTACGTCCCTTGCAGACAACCATAAAGGTGGACCAGTACCGAAAGGTGCAATACCTAAATGGATCTCACAAACTATTCAGTTATGCCATTTAAAAGCTATAGTACCATTAAATTCCAAACCAAAAGCACATTTAACATGCAACAAAGGAGCAACTGTAGCATTTATTGCAAATATACCTCCACGTATGACATCAAATGGTAGAATCGTCTACACGCAAAATAAAAATTAAATAAAAGAGAAGAGAAGGATTACTAGTATATTGGAGAAATCCAATCCCAACTACTAGATGGCCAAATAATGCACAGAATGTGAATCTAGAAAATTCTGAAATCTGCAAAACTACCCTTGAAGGTAAACCATTTTGTTACGCTGCCTAATTCTAACCGGACACTTCTACTGCATCATACCTATTAGCAGAGACTTTATTCTCTTAATGGCTCACATTCAGATTCTGTACCAGAACCGAGAACCCCCCCCTCCCCCAACACGGAAGCGAAGGGGATGACTTCCACCTAACTACAATGTTAATGCCTTATACCTACTCTTAGAAAATGCCAGTAAGTTTTTTTTATCTTCCCTGAAACTGAACTTGTCGCGCCACATGAGCCACTAATAGAAAAAAGAGAATCATTTGCTGAGGTGATTCTGAGGACTGATGAGATACCAGCATTACAGCTGCCCTTCATTGAATCTATGGCAAATGTTCTCACAGAGGTTCTCCAAACTGGGTCAGTGACACCAGAGCTCTTACTTCCATACAGTGATGCCGTCACATATACCTTGATGACTGTGGTTTAAACCATGTTCTTGTCTGTCTATTAGTCAACAAGTAAGCAGGCAAGACAGGCCTGCAGCCTCACCAAGCAATCAACCCTGGAAAATCTTATTTTGCATAGTCTGATGGTAAGGCTAACTTACTCAAGTCTAACCTATCCCCCGGACAGAGAATTCAAAGTAATCCATACGTTTGGCAAAGTTATGTTTCCTACTGCCATTTTGGCTTTGTGGTACAAAAATGCATTTTTGCCTTTTTTGCTGACATAACAATGCCTAATTTGATATAGCTAGTGCAATCTTGCTGGTGATCCTGGAAGACCTTAGGGCAGTGACCTTCAAACTTTGTAATACCGTGCACCCACTAGTGAAAAGAAAATCATCGGGCCACCCCTCCAAGTTTTTCACAATTATTCTATTATATTGGCAATGTTTAAATAGGTCTATACTTGTTTAAACATTGAAGTTAAGTTGATGCCAAACATACAATGAAGCTCAAGCAGGCCTTACTAACATACAGAAGTATCCACGGTGTGATTATTAGAAGTGGGGGTTGGGAAGAGTGTTTGGGGTCCCTTCCCTTTTGACACATACTCCCAGCTTGGATATAAATGACAAAGCATGTTAGTTATGACCCGTTACAGAGCATTTTACTGCTGCTCATTTTTTTCAGCCTAAAACAAAGCCCTGTTATTAGCATAATTATGCTTCTTTTTGCCAGAGCCTTGCTCCCATCCCTCAAGGATCACTTGGGACCCCCATCTCCCCCCAAGGGAGGCACACCCCCAGTTTGAAGACCCCTGTCTTAGGGTGTCTGTGTCTCAGACAATCGATGATGGGCGGGATGAGTCAAAATACATTATCCACCAGGCCCAGACATTGGCAGGGCAGTTGGCACCAGGGTTGTGCTCCAAAGACACTCCTAGATGAGGTCCTCTGTATTTTCTGCCAGTGTGCAAGCGTTGCTGATGAACTTGCCCTTTGATGGATCTAGACTCTTTTTAGGGAAGATATTCTTCGTGTTGAATGTTCTAAATACAGTAGGGTGACATCACACTCTTTGGGGTGCTGACTACTGTACAGTACCCTGTCAATTATGCAAATTTAGAGGATATTCATTGGGGTTACCCTTTAGACAACAGCATCTTTTCCAACCAGTGATTCAAAGGACCACTCTGCTCTTTCAGCGCCTTGGATATCGCAACAGCAATCACTACAAAGGACAGCAGGGGCAGCAGTCATACAACTCATCGTCCCTCGCTGCTGCAGCTACCAAACTGTTTTATTCTGTCCTCAGTGACTCACGTACAACTGGTGGGGAGACAGGATTCATTATTTCCTTCCAGGATGGTGATCCATGACATCTGAAAGATGAGTATTACAGATTGTTCAGAGGTCTGTGCCCTGCTCTTCATTTCCCCCCCACCCACCACTCCTCACCCCTAGCTTTTCCTGCACTATAACAATTTTGGGAGGAGCATCAGTCTATCCTGCTGCACAGTGTACCTCTCTTTGTCTGTGAAGTGTGCCATTGTACTGGTAGAGAACTCAGAGAGAGTCTTCTGTCTTGTTCTGAAAAAGGTTGGATGCCTCAGACCTATCCTGGACCTTAAGCCTCTAAATCAGTCCTGCAGAAGGACTGAATCAGAATGTTCATATGTGTTCAGATTGTATCTGGCTTGGTCTCGGTAGACTAGATGGTGTCCCTGGACACGTAGTACACATTTTCATATACCCATCCTGCTATCCCACATGCATTACCTATGGTTCAAGCAGGCCAGGAACACGTTCAGTTTGTCATGCTCCCTTTTGGACTCACCTCAACCACTAGAGTGGTTTATAAAAGGGATGGCAGTGGTCGCGGTCTGTCTTTGGAGGTCTTAGTTCTTTTATTGTAGTACCTTGATGACAAGCAGGCTTGCCGTAGTCCGTTTTAGTCCATCTTTAGACAATGGCAGAACTCTTACTGTCATTGAATTTTGCTATAAATGAGCTGAAGTACCACCTGATTGCCTCACAGAGGCTTTCATTCATTAGGTTGATTGTAGATATTGTAATTTTATTTATATAGCACTTACAGCCCCTGGCGATGTGTTCAAGTGCTTTTCATCAAATAGCACAATACTCCAGAACCCAAAAAGGATTAATGGTAGATAAGTATAGGGAAATATGAGTTAATTTGAACATTCTGTTATTTGGATTAAAAATGGTGATGGATAAAAGGGGGAAGCATCTAGAAAGTATTGTTAGGGAGATCATAGTAGTAAGATGAAATGGTTGGGTTAAAGTCCTTTCCTCCACTGCAACAATTCTGGGATATTTTAGCTATGATATAGGTTCAGTCTTGGATGTCAGTAAGATTGGCTCAGAGGCTTCTTGGTCTCTTGGGCCGATGGCACATCTTAATCCTGCAACAAGCAGTGCATAGTTTGATCTAGGGTTCTTTGTCAATAGACTTTAAATCACTGGAGATGGCTGGAGAACCAGGACATTTTTTCAGTAGCCAACCTCCTTGTAGGGTTCCTGGATGTCAGAGTGAAGGATTTGAGCAGACCTCATTTGGCAGATTTCAAGTAGCATGTGCATCCTGAGGTCGTACAGGGTGTATTCGACCAGCAGACAGAGACCTGGTTAGACCTGTTTATCACTGCTCAGAATGGGCTGTGTCAACAATTGTGTATTAGTTTTCAGCGCGAGCACGCTTAAGAAAATGCATTCTGGCTCAAATCTAATGAGGGGCTCCTGTTAACTTTCTGCCACTACCTCTCTCGTCCCGACTTCTGAAGACGATTAAGAACAACCAGGCCCAAGTCATCCGATGTGTCCAAGATTGGGCCAAGAGAATGTGGTATCCAGAACTCCAGACGATGAGCATCTGTCTTCCATTCATGATACCACTTCACGAGAACCTCCTATTTCATCTTCAGTGGAGGGTCATCCATTCAATCCTTTGCAATTTACACCTCTATGTATGGGGATTGAGTATCAGCATTGGAGTTGCTAACCAAAATGGTAGATGTCATTCTCGTTGCCAGATGCCCATCCAAGAAATCCATCTACTTTGGCCACAAGGACAGATTTGTTTCTGATGTGGTGTTCATAACACTGACCTCTTACAAGCTAAGCTGTTACACCCCTTTGTTTGTTTTTACATTAGCCCGGCAAAACAATGCAGAGGCACTGTAAAAAGGTTATTTGTTTTCTCTTTCAGTCTTCCTTTCTTTGCCAAGCTAGATGTGATGAGGTTCATTAAAGCTTTGGCACATGTCCCCTTCCAAACATTGGTGATGCCCCAATGGGACCTTAACTTGGTCTTGATGTTTCTTATGTGCACACTTGTCAACCCTATGCATTTTAGCTTGCTGTGTCTCTTGACCATTAAAACTGTCTTCCTCGTTGTGATTTTGTCAGCTTTTCACATTAGTGAGCTACAGGCACTGACTCAGTGCATTCGCCCTACCTCACCACCTTCTGAGACAAATTGATGATGCAGACTTGGGGGTCCTTCTTACTGAAACTTGTGATACCCTTCCATGCTGGGCAATCTGCCACTCTACCAGTGTTCTTTACTCCCCTTTGCCCTAAGCGAACAAGCTCCACTGGCTACATCGCAGGAAGGCTTTGAGTTTTCACATTTACTGCACCAAGACTTATTGAGTGATTGAGCAACTGTTTGTGGGGTTTTCTGGAGTTTATGAAATGTAGCTGTGGAGAACACTGTTGAGGTGGATAGCTGGTATGCACTGGCAACGAAACAGCAGAGGGTTTAAGAGACCATTCTACTAAAGCAAAGGCTGCTGCTACAGCATTGTTGTGAGGGTTGCCTGTCCTTCATGGAGCACGACAGCTGGGTCTTGCAGGAAGGACAGCCACTCTGCCAGATTCGTCCACAGGACTACTTGATTAGAGACCTCTTCACAGACTCCCACCTTTGGGAGTTTCTGCTTTGCTATATATTAAAAAAATTGGGAATCTGGGGTTATAAGTGTCTATCAGAAATTATTTACCGTCAACTCCCTTACTCCTGGATACTCTGTCTAACCTCAGATTCCTCACTTTTATCCCACCTCCCCGTACAGTGGTGTGGTCTCATCATCTCCTAAAAAGGTTGCAAGTTAGAGATTGGCCTATGTTGCCAAAAATTGATCTGTAATCTGCATCTGAGAACATGACAAGGAAAAGACAAGAAATTGACATCATTGAAGAGTGGCACTGACGTGCAGCTCCACTCCATAATACCTTGGGCAGGACAGAGCCAGCTCTGAGCTGCATGATGCCACCTACTGGCATGGCAGCACTGCTAAAAAATTCTATGAATACAATCTGGCATCTGGGGGTATTCAAAAGGTGAGGAATGTGAGGTTAGATAGAGTATTCATTGTACAGATTATTTCCCTAGCCATGTAATTTGTTTGTTTATCACTCAGACCACAGTAGTTAACAAGTTGAAACTCGAGGCTTTTTTTTAGTGTACTTGAAGTTGCCCTTTAGCACTCAACAGCCATTTGATGGAGTTCAGAAGCCAGATATACAGCTAAATGTTAGCTGGTATGTAGAATGGGCAAATATGTATGAAGGATAGGGTGTACTGAAGATTATTCCTTGGCAATAGAGAAGATAATCAACAAAATCGAGGATCATAACTGGTTTTGTCATACTCCATAAAGGCATAGAATTTTCACATAGTTTCCTTCTGTCTTCTCTTCTGGGTGACCCACTTGCATAGACTTCAGTTGTGTGCTATTTATGTTCCTGTCTCTTAATGAAGGGCTTCGTTTTTTTTGCCCAGGATGAACCTCTGGATGAAAGTTCTGTGAAGAAGATGATTCTAACCTTTGAAAAGAGGTCCTATAAAAACCAGGAGCTGCGTATCAAGTTCCCAGACAACCCCGAAAAGTAAGAGTACTGTTTTAAAGAGAAGTATTCCACATACCAAAATAAATGAAGTAAAAGATTAAAGAAATTGGGCAACTCAGGAGGTACTGTGCTTGATGAGAGTAAAGTGACTGACCTTTGAAGCAATTCTGGTCTCTTCTCTGTGTCTGACATGTTCTCTGTACTTAAATGATTGTAAAGCAGACTTGTGCATTTGTCCGTTTGCCTATCCCTGCCATTTGCTTTGTTTCAGTTAAGAGTTACTTCCCATAGGGGCCACTGTTTGCTCTTGGTTCTCATATTGTTCTGAAGCATTACTTTTGCCCTACTTTCTCTCTTCATATCTGTGCTTTGAACCTTTCTTGTGACTCCTTCTGGGGGGCTCTCAGTTTTAACTGCTATCTCTCCAAGAATCTCACTATTTCTTCATAGACCCAGAGCAATCTGTGGCGGTATACAAAATCCTTAAAACGTAGTAATAAGCTAGTCTTTCCTTCAGTTTTTTTTCATGTGTACTCCAAACAGCTCCTTTTTTTACCCCGTTTATCATTTATCCTAACTGTGCTTCAAGTCCAGCCCATGTTCCATTCCTTTGTATTCTATCCTTTACTGCTGCCTGTCCCAGTTGCTGTCTCACAATTTTAGTTTGAAACCTCTTCTGAATCCTCCTCCTGATAACTCTAGGATATCTATGCCCCACAAGGTCCACTGTCGCTGCCGTGAAACTCCTCCCAAGCACCTTCTTCTATGCTCTCCATCTTCTCAGCCCCTCCACTTATCCAGTCTTCCCATAACCCAGTGGCTTTACTGCAGGGGTCTCCAACCTTCTCTATAGCGAGAGCCACTTCTGATCAGTGAAAATCATCGTGAGCTACCAAAGGCTAAACAACTTGTGCATTATCACCAGACACTCCCTCAACAAACTTTCTTGACTTTAAGCCTAATGTTCATGGTCCCGGATGATATGCTTTGAACAAAATATTTTTCCCTGGGCACTATAAAAGGCGTGGTCTTTGGGGATGTATTAACATGTGTGAATATGAATGGGATATTTGTGTATGGGTAACTGAGAGCCGGTGCTGTATGTACTAGTGGCACAGGGCATACCTTTCACCAAATGCAACACAGTTACAAGTATAACTCAAACATAGAACCATGTTTTTTAAATGGAAGAAATTTAAAGTGCAAAAACTTTTATGATGTGAATTATGTTTTCACTTTACGTTTCTCCCATTTAAAAACATGGTTGTATTTTTCAGTTATTAATATTCCACAGTGTCCTAATGGCCACTGGGAGCAAGAGACCTGTCATTTGTAAATGCAACACTTTGAAAACTATTTTAAGAAAATTAAAATGAAAAGTTAACATAAATATAAGGTACCCTTTTCTCTGATTTAAAAGCCTTCAGAAACAGTATTTTGTTGTTTCTTCCAGTACTGAGTTGGCAGGTGTAAGGAAATGCCTCCTTGGCATGGTTACCCCCTGACTTTTTGCCTTTGCTGATGCTATGTTTTGAATTGAAAGTGTGCTGAGGCCTGCTAACCAGGCCCCAGCACCAGTGTTCTTTCCCTAACCTGTACTTTTGATTCCACAATTGGCACACCTTGGCATCCAGGTAAGTCCCTTGTAACTGGTACCCCTGGTACCAAGGGCCCTGATGCCAGGGAAGGTCTCTAAGGGCTGCAGCATATCTTATGCCACCCTGGGGACCCCTCACTCAGCACACACACACTGCTTACCAGCTTGTGTGTGCTGGTGAGAACAAAACGAGTAAGTCGACATGGCACTCCCCTCAGGGTGCCATGCCAACCCTCACACTGCCTATGCAGTATAGATAAGTCACCCCTCTAGTAGGCCTTACAGCCCTAAGGCAGGGTGCACTATACCATAGGTGAGGGCACCAGTGCATGAGCACTGTGCCCCTACAGTGTCTAAGCCAAGCCTTAGACATTGTAAGTGCAGGGTAGCCATAAAAGTATATGGTCTGGGAGTCTGTCAAACACGGACTCCACAGCACCATAATGGCTACACTGAAAACTGGGAAGTTTGGTATCAAACTTCTCAACACAATAAATGCACACTGATGCCAGTGTACATTTTATTGTAAAATACACCCCAGAGGGCACCTTAGAGGTGCCCCCTGAAACCTTAACCGACTATCTGTGTAGGCTGACTGGTTCCAGCAGCCTGCCACATCCGAGACATGTTGCTGGCCCCATGGGGAGAGTGCCTTTGTCACTCTGAGGCCAGTAACAAAGCCTGCACTGGGTGGAGATGCTAACACCTCCCCCAGGCAGGAGCTGTAACACCTGGCGGTGAGCCTCAAAGGCTCACCCCTTTGTTCCAGCACCGCAGGACACTCCAGCTAGTGGAGTTGCCCGCCCCCTCCGGCCACGACCCCCACTTTTGGCGGCAAGGCCGAAGGAAATAATGAGAATAACAAGGAGGAGTCACTGGCCAGTCAGGACAGCCCCTAAGGTGTCCTGAGCTGAAGTGACTCTAACTTTTAGAAATCCTCCATCTTGCAGATGGAGGATTCCCCAATAGGATTAGGGATGTGACCCCCTCCCCTTGGGAGGAGGCACAAAGAGGGTGTACCCACCCTCAGGGCTAGTAGCCATGGCTACTAACCCCCCAGACCTAAACACGCCCTTAAATTTAGTATTTAAGGGCTCCCCTGAACCTAAGAATTTAGATTCCTGAAACTACAAGAAGAAGAAAACTGCTGAGCTGAAAAACCCCTGCAGAGGAAGAACAGAAGACACCAACTGCTTTGGCCACAGACTTACCGGCCTGTCTCCTGCCTTCCAAAGAAACCTGCTCCAGCGACGCTTTCCAAGGGACCAGCGACCTCTGAATCCTCTGAGGGCTGCCCTACTTCAAGAAAGACAAGAAACTCCAGAGGACAGCGGCACTGCTCCAAAAGAACTGCAACTTTGTTTCAAGGAGCAGATTTAAAGACCCCTGCAACTCCCCGCAAGAAGCGTGAGACTTGCAACACTGCACCCGGCGACCCCGACTCGACTGGTGGAGAACCAACACCTCAGGGAGGACCCTCCGGCGACTCCGAGACCGTGAGTAACCAAAGTTGTCCCCCCTGAGCCCCCACAGCGACGCCTGCAGAGGGAATCCCGAGGCTCCCCCTGACCGCGACTGCCTGAACTCCATTTCCCGACGGCTGGAAAAGACCCTGCACCCGCAGCCCCCAGCACCTAAAGGAACGGAACTCCTGTGCAGGAGTGACCCCCAGGAGGCCCTCTCCCATGCCCAGGTGGTGGCTACCCCGAGGAGCCCCCCCCCTTGCCTGCCTGCAACGCTGAAGAGATCCCTTGATCTCTCATTGAAAACCATTGTAAACCAGACGCGTGTTTGCACACTGCACCCGGCCGCCCCGCGCTGCTGAGGGTGTACTTTTTGTGCTGACTTGTGTCCCCCCCGGTGCCCTACAAAACCCCCCTGGTCTGCCCTCCGAAGACGCGGGTACTTACCTGCTGGCAGACCGGAACCGGGGCACCCCCTTCTCTCCATTGAAGCCTATGTGTTTTGGGCACCTCTTTGACCTCTGCACCTGACCGGCCCTGAGCTGCTGGTGTGGTAACTTTGGGGTTGCTCTGAACCCCCAACGGTGGGCTACCTTGGACCAAAAACTGAAACCTGTAAGTGACTTACTTACCTGTGAAACCTAACAATACTTTACCTCCCCCAGGAACTGTGAAAATTGCACGGTGTCCACTTTTAAAACAGCTTATTGTGTTTTATGTAAAAAGTATATATGCTACTGTAATTATTCAAAGTTCCAAAAGTACTTACCTGCAATACCTTTCAAATGAGATATTACATGTAGAATTTGAACCTGTGGTTCTTAAAAATAAACTAAGAAAATATATTTTTCTATAACAAAACCTATTGGCTGGATTTGTCTCTGTGTGTGTTCCTCATTTATTGCCTGTGTGTATGTTCAACAAATGCTTAACACTACTCCTTTGATAAGCCTACTGCTCGACCACACTACCACAAAATAGAGCATTAGTATTATCTCTTTTTGCCACTATCTTACCTCTAAGGGGAACCCTTGGACTCTGCATACTATTCCTTACTTTGAAATAGTGCATACAGAGCCAACTTCCTACAGCAGGGATTTTTATTTAAGAGTTAAATACCTTAGTGCTTCTCTTTTTTACCTCTGTGACCTGGGTCATAAATCTGACTCCGCACTGCTCCTTAGCAGGCCCTGCTATCTGCAGCCTGGTGATATTAATGTAAAATAAACACAGCCTTCCCTTAACTTTAAAAGGAAAAATGTTACCTTAAGTTTTTTTTTACATGAACTCCAGGCTGTGACCTAATGGTAGCTTGGAATCAACTGGTTTGGAGACACCTGCTTTAGTCACATTTGGAGAAATGCCCCATATCAATGTTATGGAAGTAAGATAAAAATAGAGGAATGTAGTAATTTCTCTTCTTGTTGGCAATTGGTCCACTGCTAATAATGGCTTACAAAACCACCTCAATATTTTATATAAAGAGAAAGGAATGAGGCCACCCTTACTTTCAGAGAGCCACGGATATGTTTGTATTTGGGGATATTAACACAGCATTTATTTTGGAGCTGATCACCTCCCATGAGTCACAAGTACTTAGGTAGCCACCCTGATCAAAGCGGTGTGTCTCACTCACCATGTGAGGCCGTTCAACAAGCTGATGGATAATCTTCCTCAGATAGTCTTCTAGCTCTGGACCTTTTTGCGGCTCCAGTCAACAAGAAGTGCCAGACCTTCACCAGCAGGTACTGGTTTCGCGAATCAAAGGAAAAACGATGTTACCGTTGAAGAACTTTGTGTAACGCTTTTCTACCGCTTCCCCAGCAAGATCATAAGGTAACTTTCCTCATGATTCCCATAGCCTCAAATATCAGAATTAGTTCACAGGCGTACTACAACTATCAGAGGGGCTCAGCATTCTCTGAGCAGACATGCTGCCCGGAGGAGGAGGCCTGGTTTTCCACCATTATCTGGGATGAGTGAGCTTATCGACTTGTTTCTGACCATTTGCAACCCTCTTTACAAGACATCCCTGAAGACTGCCATAAAATCTTACTGCAGACCAGGACGAGTTTAGCAAATAGAATGTTTCAAGCTGGATCAAACAGATTCTGGTATCAGTCCATAGTATTGCACTCAGTGGCGTCCATGTCTTATCCAATTTTGCCATTCCGTTGGTATCTAACTCGAATATTCTTGAACCAGGCTTATAACAAAGTGCACTTGGCAGACCCCCTGTTCTGTCTTTTGGGAACTGTCAGACAGGCCGATCCTCATCAACCCCTCCAAACAGGGTATTTCAAATTGGATAGTAGCAGCCATCGTGTCTAGCCACTCTAAAGTGGTAATTCCCCCGGCACCGCACACTTTCAGCTACTTCCTTAAGGGCTGTGACATCAGCTTTATCTCTTTCCTGTGTTTATCTAGTAGATATTTGCAGAGCCGCGAACAAGAAAAATAAACGCATTTTTATGAAACGACATTGTCTAGATGCAGAAGCTTTAAAAGATTCAGCTATTGGCCAAGCTGAAATATGGCCTCTGTTTAAGTAAGATTAGTTTCTTTCTTCCCTCGTTCCGTTTTTTGTGTCTTATTCATGTAACTAATAAGCTCACATGGTTGTGTATTTTTTTTATTTTGGCCATATACGCGCTTGGGATTCTGATTCTGTCATGTGCATCTATGAAAAATCGAGTGCTGGAGAAGAGAGAAATTACTTGACTGTTCTCTACTTTGGGGTTCTTTCATAGATCAACATTCAGTCCTTTCAACCTCCCCAGTCAGAATTTCAGGACATAAATGTCCTTTTACACCAGTGTTATAGAAATCTGAAGTATGCCAGCCTCAGGGGTGGGGCTCTTGGTTGAGTGGAGTCTGAAGGATTCATCTCATTTTCTGGAGTTTGGAACACTTTAGTTAAGGTAAATAACTACTTTTTATGGCAAAAGCAGCTGAAACTGTTTTCTGTTGGGTCTGATTTATTTTTTATTTTTGTGACCGATAAAGCATGGCACTGTAGAAATCGTGTTTTGAGGCCATAGTATAATGGTCCTGTCTCATTTTGGGGATATTTACCTTATTGATAATTATGGCACTTTGAACCGTGGAAGTGTCCCTATTGTGTTATTTCTGCACAACTCGATATGTTCTATATTTTGTGGACTGTGATTTATATTTTTGATAATGTGGAGAAAAGCATGCTGCTTCTCTTTTGTGTAAATATATACAATGTAGTCTGTCTGCGGTTTGTAGTGTTATATTATGAATGGGTTTTTGAAGTCCTGCAGACCCAAGACTGTAATTGAAATGTGTGCTTGAGGTTTAGTCTGTGCGAAGCTTTACTGCCCTAACTTTTCATGCCTTTAATAGCCCTGTCAATTGGGGTGCCTGTATTTGTCTTGGGGACAGAAGCACAGTGGACCTACTGTCCTTTGCGAATGTGATAAAAAAAAAGTCACTGCTGGAGTGCTCTGCTTCTGATAATAGACTCCAAAACAGAGATTCACCCTACACGTAAGCATTATGTGGCAGTCATACTTGATGAAATGAGTCCCACTGGTAGCAGTTATTGGTATGAATGTCCTCTTCGCAAGAGGTCTGCCAGCCTGTGATACTACAGAAAGTACATTGGTTACAGATAGTGAAGTACGTGCTGGGTCTGTAGGAGTTGCATTTTGAATTAATTGCAGTATTCTTCACTGCACTCTGGCATACCCAACTATTTTTATTCTACTTTACTTTAGATGAGCTTTTAATATAAAGTTTATTGTAGTTAGGCGATATTGTTCTATGATGCTTATGATTGTTTAATGGCCACTTATCCACTGTATTTTGAGTATAATTTTGTTTATCAGTTTTTGATGATCGAAGTTTCTGATTTGTAAACAGTTTCCTTTTTGTTTTAGTTGGTCACAATTCGGGTAGACAAAAATAGCCAAAAGAAGTGATACATCAGAATAGTTGGAGCAGATTATGAGATCACTTTGAGCCATTACTTAAGAGCAGAGAACAGGAAGTGATAGGCTGTACTAAAGTAATTGACATTGACAGTGGATCAACGAACGTAGACTTAGATGGTCATCTAGTTGCAAACAATTGATGAATACCTGAAAACATTGTCAGACTGTTGGCTGCTCCCTGATCATCTTGACCATGTGGGTTTGCTGCGCACACCTCTACACATCACTTCGTTTGTTGAATGGACTGTTGACACCTGGATGGTTGCCCCAGCATGAAAGACCAGGGGTGCTCTTCCACCACACCAGCCAAAATAGCTACTGGGTAGGTGTTTAAACCACTCTAAAATCCTCCTTCGGAGTGATTTCTGTGTCATGTACCACAGTGTCTGAGCCTCGAAATAACCAACCGTTAACGATAGGGAGTGAGAAGGGCACCACTTCCCACACCATCAAGGCAAAACTACTGCAAGAAGTCTGGGAGGCTGAGTTTGGCAGACCACTTTAAGAGTGTAAGAGGGCCTCGGCATATCCTCGAAAAGTTTCCTGTAACGCCTGTCTCAAAATAATTAAGTTTTACATGCTTCACACGGCAAATCTCTCTCTGAAACAGCTGGCACGCATCTTCCCAGGTGCCTCCAAAGCGTGTGCCAGATGCAGTGCCAAAGGGGCTGACCCGATGCACTTTCTATGGGACTGCCCACATCTAAGGTTGTATTAAACGACTGATTGTTCCTTTTTGGAGCAGCTCATTGGGATGACCAGCATTTCTAGTTGGGAGGTGGGAGCCTTGGGCCTATATACTAGACCATGCAAATGCCCAATTGCAATGCTTTTCTGGACCTGCCCCTTGTATTATCCAAAAAAACATTTACCACCCACTGGAAACTACCTGTTTCTCAGAACTCCAACAAGTGGATGACTATGTTCATCCGCAAGGCAATAGCTGAGGCTGTAGCTTTGCATAGAGAAGACACTAGGAATTGCACAGGTGCTGAGAGCCCAAGCATTACTCACTAAATTGACTGACCCGCATTTAGAATCATCCCCAAAATCCCCTAACATAAGTTCTTAAAGACTTTTATGCACCATTGGAGCCAACTCTCCCTACTGGTTAACCCTACTCCTCGCCCATAGTATGTCCACTTCACCCTTGCGATGCTGCACACTTTATTTCATGTACCTCTGCCCGATCACTGCTGCCGCTTATCTCTCTGTCCCCACCGATCCATCTGCGAGGGTCCCAGAATCACACGCTTGAAGCCTGTTTTAGGTAACTGTGCTTGGAATTTGTTTCCAAAGTAGATAAAATATTTATGTTACGTGCTTTGCTAAAAAATTTAATGTTGAAGAAAAACAACGCAAAACTTAAGTGATCGTTCAACAGTTGAAGTCCAACAAAGAATATGGACCTGCTGTCTACTGAGCAGTCTGGTGAACCAGAATAAATATGTAAAAATTGCAAATGGGCTAATCTATTTAGCTGTCCATAATGACATTTCCGTATGTAATGTTTGATCTTTGCTATTTATATTTATTACCTTTCGCTATAATATGCGCAGGTGCTGTGTAGCCAATGGTACATCATTTCAAGAATCAAGACCCCTTAAGAAAGCCAACAGCTGATGGTGGAGAGGGCCCATCCAGAGACATCAAAACAGTACCTAAAAGGTTCTGTTTGTGAACTATACATGTACATAGAAAACAAGCAGGTAGTCAACATGATCCTCTTTCTTGCAACTTGATTCAAAACCAACAGCAAATGTTTTGTTTCATATCATTTTGAACCTGCCCCCTTGCAATGTACATGAAGCTGCTACCATCAGAGACGAACTACAGACCAGCAATCTCATTGTCATTGTGGCATTGTCACTGGATGGAAATGTGAAAATAAGTCAGGAAAAGAACAAAGCCTTCCCATCCGATCCTACACTCTGCGATTAGAGGCAAAACAGAAACCAGTGCCTCACTGGATCTAATTGTACAAGACTTGCAGCATTATATCACCTAGCACAAGGAGCAAAGACGAACAACGAAGCGTGATCCACGGATTCGGATAACAGGAGCAAAATTATTAATAAGCAATTGGGAAGAAGACAAGATCAAAACAGACGGTATGACCAAACAACTACTGAAGGAAGTGCCATTGAGAGGGTGCTAATCAGCCTCAAAGACCGCATACTTTGGGGGAAACCTTAGAGTATTTGGCCTGACAGACGGTATAGAGGATACAAAGGATGAAGTTTGTTTATACACCAGGTTTCTAGAATTTTGGATCCAATATACCCTGAACCTAATTTGTGAAAAAGATTTCCTGTAGCATTAGCCCGTATAGTACCATTACATAAGGAAAAATGAGCAAAACACCCTAGAGCTACAATCTTTTAATGACAGACTATGAAGTTGTCTGTTGGAAATAGGGTAGATAACCTGTGCTCACCCTCTTGGCACAGAGCAGTCAGGCTTATTCCCAGAGGCAGTGTGTGAAGCATTTGCACAACACACTCACAGCAGTGACGCAATAAATACACCACAAAGGAGACTCCACCCAGGTTTATATAAAAATATGTTATACTGTATGTATATCACCAAAACAATGTGAAGCATAAATACTGTACATAAAATACACGTTCTTGTGACAGTGCTCAGGTTTCTAATGATGTAAAATAACACAGTAACTCTGGATTAGTAACACCTTGGTTATGGATATCATCAGGGTATAGAAATCCAATGCAGACCTCACCTGATTAGTGTAGGAGAGGTAACGCGGTTAGGGAAAACACATGAATCACCAATCATCCCTCCATAACTGTGGGTATATAAATCACCATAGATATACTTAATACGCTAGAGTATCTGGTCTTCTTTACAGGAATGGAAACTATGTAAAAGGTTGGGAAGTCCTTGTGCCTCGTGAGCTTCTCGCGACCACTTTCCCAGTGGCGCATAGAGCGCCCAC